>NC_090827.1:1348000-1682500 GCF_028021215.1 Eschrichtius robustus
CTAAGCCCTCACCACCCCTACACCACACAGATTTATTTTTTTAATTTTTATGTTATATTGGAGCATAGTTGCATAACAGTGTTGTGCTAGTTTCAGGTGTAAGTAAAGTGACATCAGGTGAATCTTACAAACACCTATAACGTCCTTTCTCAATATTTTGTATTGCAATACTGTTCATTTGGAAACAGGATAACAGCATTTGTCACAATCCTTTAAAAATATGTTGCAAGTCAACAAAAGAACTGTAGTGGAAAAAAAAAGGTTACGATGAGAGTCTAGTTTTCTTTTTTATGCATTTTTATTGAAGTATAGTTGATTTTAGTTGATTTACAATGTTGTGTTAGTTTCAAGTGTACAGCAAAGTGATTCAGTTATATATATATATATATATATATATATATCAATTCTTTTTCAGATTCTTTTCCATTATAGGTTATTATAAGATATTGAGTAGAGGTCCCTGTGCTATACAGTAGGTCCTTGTTGTTTATCTATTTTATATTTAGTAGTGTGTATATGGTAATCCCTAACTCCTAATTTATCCCTTCCCCCCCTTTCCCCTTTGGTAACCAGAAGTTTGTTTTCTATGTCTGTGAGTCTATTTTTGTTTTTTAAATAGGTTCAGGTGTATCACTTTTTTAGATTCCACATATGAGTGATAATCATATTTGTCTGAGAGCCTAGTTTTCTTTTTTTTTTCCCCCACGAAATTACTTTTATTTATTTATTTATTTATTTTATAACATCTTGATTGGAGTATAATTGCTTTACAATGGTGTGTTAGTTTCTGCTTTATAACAAAGTGAATCAGTTATACATATACATATGTTCCCATATCTCTTCCCTCTTGCGTCTCCCTCCCTCCCACTCCTCTAGGTGGTCACAAACCACCGAGCTGATCTCCCTGTGCATTGCGGCTGCTTCCCACTAGCTGTCTATTTTACATTTGGTAGTGTATATATTCTGTTCATTCTATACAACAATACACGATTTCAACTTCAGTCCTGTCATTTATGGTGAGAAGGCACCCAGGGACACAACAGGTAAAAAGAGCTCTGCTGGATCTATTTATGAACTCATTCATCACCATTAAAAAAAACTTCATGATGAAGTAACAGTGGGGACAATTATTACACGCATTGGTCTGCTGGTTTCCATGCTTGGTTAACCAGCAGTGAGGTACACTAACTCGTTCAAGGGGAAGCAAAACAAATATAATTTAGAAACTCAGAATGTTTTAACGTCTTAAGGTGGAAAATATATATAAATATTATATTTCAAAGTCTTCCATGAAAATCACGCCAGAGGTTAATTTTTTTCTCTTTCGTAATTTTTTTCTCTCACAGACTAGACCTTGAGGCCTCCCTTTAGATCATGTGTTTCCTGAAGGTAATACACAGCTAAGGTATCATTCACCTTTTATTCCTAACATCTTCCAAGGTGCCAGATACACAATAGGCGCTCAAAAACAATTGTTTAATTAATTATGTATTCGCATCTTTTATTCCATGGTTAAAAGAACATTCACGCCCCAATTTATTACTTTATCACCACAAATATATTAGCAAAAATTCTGCTGTGTTAACTCCCTTTTTACAATTTGATGAACTATAGTTTACTTTACTAAACTTGACTTTTTTATTAGAGGCTGTTTTAAAGTCTTTGGAGAAATAAGAAGCCTAATTATAGTCTAAACATATACTGTAAAATTTCATAACTTACATTATCACTCTAAGTTCCTAGCTGGGCAACTTAGTTATCCAGTTCTCCCCCAAATTCATGCTAAAGCCAAGGATTTAAGTCTCTCCATAGAGGAGTTATAGATCCTTCTAAATGTATGTTCTGCTTCTGCTTTTTACGGACAATCTGCTCCAGCAGGGCTGGTCTCATCACCACTGTGATGAACACAATAGGTATTTAAACATATATTAAAAAAATTCAGCCGCTAATCAATTAATACGAGCAAATACATGGCAATAATTCAACCTCCAAAATCTTGTATTCAAAACGAATTCATTCTCTCGTTCAGAGGCAGGTTGTAAACAGGAAATATGTTACACAGGAGATAAATTATAGCATCAACAAGGACCTACTCTACAGCACAGGGAACTCTGCTCCACATTCTATAACAACCTATAAGGGAAAAGAATTTGAAAAAGAAGAGGGAAATGTATATGTATAACTGAATCACTTTGCTGTACACCTGAAACTAACACAACATTGTAAATCGACTATACTCCAATATAAAATAAAAAATTTAAAAAAACCAGTTAATTATACCTTGAAAAAATGGTATAGAATAGTTGGGATTCCACCAAATAGGAAATGAAAGGCCTCAGTGGTAATAAGCCAGAAGATAGATTATCCTGTCTGAGACGTTAACAGAAAAATGAACAAAAACCAAGCCACAGGTTCTTCGCTCATTTAGTCCCTTTTCTAGACTTTGACCCATCCCTGTACTCTTCAGTCGACCGTCTCTTGCTATGACCACCCTTGGGGACCTTCACAGCCACTGGACAGGCAACTCAGCAGTGCTGCGTGCAACGTAGTGTGCAATCACATCCAATTACGTCACGTCCACTTTTCATGTGCTCCTCTTGCCTCTGCAGGTGGAGTCCTGTGAATTCAGAGGACATGTTATATTTCTTTGTCCCCTCACAGGCCCTGCCACTAAGAGTGCCATGTAGGGACCACTCCACAGGAGGACCACAGAATGACTGTCCAACAGAGAACTCTTCTTAGTGAACGGGGGCCCTAGTCTTGATGAGACCACAGACCCAACCAGCATGAGGGTCCACCTAGTTCTCTAAATCTTCTATTTCTACAAAACAGTGTTAACACAAAAGTGCTGTAAATTATACAAAAATTTAAATGCTTTGATACTTAATTTGGGGTTAACAATCTATAAAAAAACACAGGTTTCATAAAAGTGATAAATTCTACCTTATTTCCTCAAAGAGACATAAACTCTATGGATAGATCTATATGTCTGTGTATTTATAGTACACTATATATGCAAAACACTTAAGTGGGTTTTTGTTTTGTTTTGTTTTGTTTTAATTTATTTAGCTATTTAGTTATTTATTTTTGGCTGCATTGGGTTTTCGTTGCTGCGCGCGGGCTTTCTCTAGTTGCGGCGAGCGGGGGCTACTCTTCGTTGCAGTGCATGGGCTTCTCATTGTGGTGGCTTCTCTTGTTGCGGAGCACAGGCTCTAGGCACATGGGCTTCAGTAGTTGTGGCACGTGGGCTTCAGTAGTTGTGGCACGCAGGCTCAGTAGTTGTGGCACGTGGGCTCAGTAGTTGCGGCACACGGGCTTAGTTTCTCCACAGCACGTGGGATCTTCCCGGACCAGGGCTCAAACCCATGTCCCCTGAATTGGCAGGCAGATTCTTAACCACTGCACCACCAGGGAAGCCTACTTCAGTGGTTTTAAACAAAAGCATGAGGCTAAAGTTAATGGCACAGAAAGGCAGAAGACAGTAAGTAAACAGGGAAGGATGAAATGGAGACAGAAAAGTTAGCAAAGTAACAGAAGAGCTGAAAAGGTTGATTTACTAGGAAAACAAACATGACTAATACATTAAACGTTAGCATTGCTACAATAATAATTAATCCACTTCCACTGAGTGAATCAAAAGAAGACAACTTAGTCAAATCTCGATAAAAATTAAGTAAGATTAGAAATGATTATAGCATTTCAACTACAGATTACAAAGAAAATGAATAATAATGGAGACCTGATATCAGGATTAAGGAAATCTGATTAATTACATATTAAAGCAATTAATGTACCAAACATGATGAACCTTTTTACCTAATACACAATTCAGAAATATACAGGGCATAATTTTCAGCAACACAGATGCACCTAGACATGATCATACTAAGTGAAGTCAGCCAGACAGAGAAAGACAAATATCATACGATATCACTTATATGTGGAATCTAAAAAAATGATACAAATGAACTTATTTACAGAACAGAAACAGACTCAAAGACATAGAAAACACACTAAAGGTAACCAGAGGGGAAAAGCAGGGGGAGGGATAAATTAGAAGATTGGGATTAACATATACACACTACTATATATAAAATAGATAACCAACAAGGACCTACTGTATAGCACAGGGAACTCTACTCAATATCTTGTAATAACCTATAAGGGAAAAGAATCTGAAAAAGAACACACACACACACACACACACACACACACACATATGTATGTGTGTAACTGAATCACTTTGCTGTACACCTGAAACTAACACAACATTGTAAATCAACTATACTTCAATAAATCTTTTTAATTTAAAGAAAATGGGAATAATAATTTTAAATAAAAGAAATATAGAAGGCTTAATTTAATCTTTCTTAGCATAATTCAAAACTACCTCATAACCTTACAGTGTGTAAAGATTAGCTATAAAAATCCTTGTAGTCTTGAAGAAGTTTCTGAGGTTCAACAACTGTCCACCAATGTCTATGAGTATCTGATCGATGACTGGGAAAGTGCGAGCTGCTCTCATACTCTCATTCACTCCCCACAACGACCCTGAGAGGTAAGTGACATCCTCATTCTACAGGTTAGAAATGTGAAGAGCAAGTAGTTTACACGCCCCTAGACACACAGGTCTATAGGTTGGACTGTCTAAGAAATGCCATCTGACGTGGATTCCACCAGCGCTGAATCCTAGCTACTGCTTTCCAGCTTTCATCACGATTTTAAACTGGTGCATATTAATTAACAGATTGATATCACATAGAATATCAACAAATCAAAATTTTAGTTATATATTTGGAAAAGTCATGCATGTAACACATTAAATGTGCACTAAGAGGTGAAAATACAGAGAAAACTATGCAGATCCCACTGTGCAATCTGAACAGCAAGCTACTATAGCAACCCAAGTAGTCAGAAGGTAGAAGGTTACTCAACCATCCAGGTACAGGAAGCTCGGAAACAAGCCACTGAAAGATGCTTTATGGAAAACTGTAAGCTTTAAGGACCACCAAGTACCATATCTGGAAATAGATTTTTTTTTTTTGAAGAAGGAAATCTTCTATTAAGATTTGAAATTGACCCAGGAAGCGACTGACTCTGTCTCTGGACCATCTGCTAAAACAATGGCATCACTCTGGGCAGGAAAGATCTCACTCACTTTATGAGGAGTATAATTTAATACATACAACGAAGAAGCCCACTCAATGCCCCTCTGCAGCAATAAAGAAATCTTTAGATGTGCAGGCCTCCACGCATAATAGGAAAGACAACAGAAGCTTATCGGGGGATTTAAAGCAGTGAGATTAATTGGTAAGGTTTTACTGAGGTAAACAGGAAGGCACTGAACTCAAAAATAAAGGGAGGAGATCTCACTTTTTTTAGTTATCTGAAAGCTACATTTTCTTTGATAATTGCACACAGGAAATTGAAATTGTTCGAAGTAACAGTATTACAGCCAAAATCATTCTTTCAAACTCAACACACGTTAGGTCAGCCTTCTTATACTTTTTATTCTGCTCCCTGCACATACACACATTTTCTGGCCCCCAAATTACGCGACTCTTTGCCCACAGGAAAAGGACTGAATGAGCTCTACCTGACCTATCAGGAGAGAGCCTAGCCAGGATGCAGAATCATTTCTTTTTCTACATTAAATATGAATTGAAAATATGAGAAAAAATATGAGACAATTACAGCTCCATGATCTACATCGATTTCCAGAAAGCTCACTATCAATATTCACATTCATGAACATTCATGTCTGGGTAGACACACGTTACTTACAACTGAGGTTATTTCCACTTTTCGAGCTGTCTATGAGCGAGCTCAATCACCAAGCAGAAGAGACTGGCTCATGCATAAGACTCGTGAAACTCACTTTCCGAAGAGATTTGCTTTAACCCTTCATCGCGATTGAGGCTTCAAGTAATAAGTGTTGGCTTTACAATAAAACAAAACTGTGAGCTTCACACCACAGAAATGTTACTCTGCTTGAGATGGATGAGATGAAGCCCTATGGAGTCTTAACTAACAAGCTACGTGCACTAGTAAAAGCTATCGACACCCACCGTGGAGGATCAGATGAGTTTGGTGTGCACAAACCTTCCAGATCTCTCTCTCACCTCCGCATAAGCATGTCTCCAAACGGAGCCTGCATTTCCTCTTTCCTTTTCGCGCCCAAGGAAGAGGCGTGTGTCCCCCTACTCAAGTTAAGAGTTCCTCTACTTCCGCTCAGAATAACCCACACTCTTGATATCAACAGTATCCAATCCTTCTTGATTCTAAGGCACTTTCCTTTTTCTAGGAATTCTATCTCTTGGGCAATTCCACATGCTCAAGTTACACCCACTGTAACTAAAACCAACAAAACAAAACCAGTCAAATGCATGATTGCCTTGCTGCCCTACTGCTCTTGTCTAAAGCTTCTTGAACACAGAGTCGATTCTCATCATCAATACATCTCCACTGGCCATTCACTTACTAACCCAAGGGCTTCCACTCCCACCGCCCCCATTAAAATGGCTTTTCTTATGGTGCCTATTGATGTCCTAATTGCAAAATCCAAAAGATAACTTTCAATCCCCTCAATTCACTGGACCTTTCAGCCGCATTTGTCATGGCTGACCACTGCTGCTCTCCATAAACTCTCCACTCTGCTGCTAGCCCTACTATGTGGTCACTCCTTCTCTGAAGCCCTGATGCTCAGTTTCTCTTTAGTATTGGTATTCTCTATCATTTATATCCTATGCTTTCTATTCCTTCCTCTAAGTGATAATCTAATCACTTCACTTCAACTACCCCAGCTTGGCTGATGTCTTCCAAATAGTTCATTTCTAGACTTAAGATCATGAGTCTGTACCCGTAAATAAATACCAGTCGTCTTTATTAACTAAATAAACAGAAAACTTGAACCAAATATGTGCAAAACAGAAAGCCTTATCCTTTCCACCCACCTGGCTACAGCCCTGAGATGTTAGTCATCTCTACCTTCATCAAATGCAAATCTCCAATCTTGATCACCTCTATAATCTAATTCTATAAATTCCTGCTAGAATTCAACATGGCCAGTTTTGTTCTCTTTTTCATAAATCTCTTGAGTGATCTACCGAAAATGCAGGCTCAAAAGGCATAGTTGATTCCCTGTCACCTTTAAAGCAGTGCTATTGATTTAACAATCTTTTTAGAAGGCCCCTCTTACGCCAGATCCCTTGCTGCGTGTTATATAAACAAGACTCCCCCAGCCTCAGGACCATTCCCACTTAAAGGAAGGGAAGGTTTGAGAAACTAGGATAAGTGGCTTGAGAGAGATAAACTTGTGGAGTCGGGGGAGGGAAACAGGTAAGACTTTGAGATGAGATGCTATAGCATATTGAGTCTTAAAGGATGGGCAAGAGTGAACGAACTAAAGGACAGGGCAGGGAAGTGAGTGCAGAAGCCCAGAGGAAACAGATGGTGCCGGTGAGTGAGGAAGGAGCTTTCCACACCCAGCTCCAGAGCTGGTCTTTTATCTAATAGAGTGATGATTCCCAGATTGTATGATGCACATAAAACATCTGGGCTGTTTCTTATAAATACTCATCGGAGACCCACCCCTAGAGACTCTTAGTCATCAGGTCAGAGTCTGTGCCAGGGAACTTGCCTTTTTAACAAGGACCACAGGTGGCTTTGATTCCAGGGCCTCCATGGATCACACAAATGACCTTAGAGAGCCTGTAGGGTCCTGAAAGGGTTCTCAGCAAGCACAGGGAAGGGTCAGACTGGCTTTGAGTGGGTCTCTCTAGAAAGTAGGTGAAGGATTGGTATGCAGAGTGAGCCCAAAGTGCCACCAGCAAGGACACCGCAGCAAACCAGGACAGAGGGACCAGGGGGCCAGACTCAGTTGATGATGGAAGAGAAGAAAGAGAATCATAAGACAAATCCATGGCAGATGAGACAGGTAGAAGCAGGTGAACCATTATATCATGGTGGTGAGTGAGAGATGAGAATAATGGCGAGGTATCTAGAATAAAGGAGAAGATGTCTAGTCCGGGGCATGTTATATCCACAGTGCTACCAGGACAAGGGCGGTGGGACACAGAAATCCGACATGCAGAGGAGGAGGAGGCTGGGTTGGGTTGAGCTCAAGGATTTCAGACTCATCAACCAAAAGATGAGTAACAAAAACCGTAATAGTGGATACATTCACGGCAAATCCAAAATTTAGCATGACACATCAAACACCTTCCAGTCTAACTCCTGGCTACTCCTTCAATCTTCTTATTCTTTTTTTTTTTTTTTTTACATTTATTTATTTATTTATTTTTGGCTGTGTTGGGTCTTCGTTTCTGTGCGAGGGCTTTCTCTAGTTGTGGCAAGCGGGGGCCACTCTTCATCGCGGTGCGCGGGTCTCACTATCGCAGCCTCTCTTGTTGCGGAGCACAGGCTCCAGACGCGCAGGCTCAGTAGTTGTGACTCACGGGCCTAGTTGCTCCGCGGCATGTGGGATCTTCCCAGACCAGGGCTCGAACCCGTGTCCCCTGCATTAGCAGGCAGATTCTCAACCACTGCGCCACCAGGGAAGCCCCAATCTTCTTATTCTTTAACTGCTGTCTACTACCGTATCTTGTTACAAAATATGTTTGTGATTTTTGTCATAAAATATTTCAAAAAAGTTCAGAAAATCTTATAATGAAAACTTAGTATCTACTCCCCAACTTTAACAAGTCTTAATATTCTGCCAAAATTGCTTCAGAATTTTCAAAAGAAGTTCATTATTGAGGACACAGTTGAAGACTCCGTGCTCCCTTTCATAATCCCATTTTCCTCCTTGCCTCCCTGGAGAAAACTTTTGTGCTAAATTTGGTTTTAATTATTTCTTGTATGTTTTTATACTCTCCCTAATATGTGTATATCCGATTGCTTTGCATGTTTCCACACTTTACATAAGTTCTATCAAACTATAAGGACCATCTATAATTTACTTTTCTTAAGTCAATGCTACATCTCTGAATGCATTCAGGTAAAATAGGCTCTAAACTATTTAATCACTGTAGAGTATGTTGTATAAATTCACCATAGTTTATTCATGAAATTACATCTTGATGGGCTTGTAGGTAGTTAACACTATATCTGCAGTCTATACCCCAGGCAAACAACAACCTGTGGTCCTGAACATCTGGCCTTGGTTCGTTTCATATCCACCTGAAATATCCTTCCCAGAATCAGTATATTAGCAAACAGTATTTTTTTCCTTTCTGGCTTCCTTCAAACTTCTCAGTCTTCAACTATACAGAGCAAAAAACAGGCACTCAGTAATTGTTTACTGGATGAATCAAGTATCTAGTTGCTGAAGATTTATTTACAGAGCTCCTACTATGTTTCACTTGTTAGAATAACATACAGTGGTTTCAAATACTTCCTACTCTCCTGGCTCTGATGGTGAAGAAAGAAAGCAACAACAAAGCAACAATGACAAGAAGTGTTTGTGTGTGTGTGTGTGTGTGTAATACAGTGAGAGGGCAGTTACTTAAAGAAATCTTAATTTTCTAATGAGATGAAATCTTCAAGCTACAAACCAGTAAGGGGGATATGTTTATGAAATAAAATGATTTATGGAACAAATTAAACAGCAACTTTCTATGATAAAATGATGCCCTGATGAGCTATATCATTTATGTGTATGTGTCCATTTAAGTCTTCATAGGGGAACACAGACTCAATGAAAACAACAATTAGGAGACCACACCAAAGTAAGCAAAGGTGATAAAAGAGCCTATCAGAAGAATTTATAGTGTTCCCAGACGGTAAAGTTAAGTACCACTTCTACATGTATACTTATTTTTATGCACTAGCAACAGACATGACAGTTTTCACCTATGAACAGTGAAAACTACATCCAAAATATAAAACTAAAAAATAACACACAGCAAGTTCAGAAACCGATATTTTTGCTTTATAAATTTATTTATTTATTTTATATTTTATTTTTGGCGGTATTGGGTCTTTGTTGCTGAACACAGGCTTTCTCTATTTCTGGTGAGCGGGGGCTACTCTTTGTCGTTGCAGTGCACAGGCTTAATGCGGTGGCTTCTCTTGTTGCAGAGCACGGGCTCTAGGCACGCGGGCTTCAGTAGTTGTGGCACGCAGGCTCAGTAGTTGTGGTGCGCAGGCTCAGTAGTTGTGGCGCGCAGGCTTAGCTGCTCCGCGGCATGTGGGATCTTCCCGGACCAGGGCTCGAACCCGTGTCTCCTGCATTGGTAGGTGGACTCTTAACCACTGTGCCACCAGGGAAGTTCCAGAAACAGATATTAAAAATAAAAGTGACTCCAAAATGAAAGACTGAATGTTGACTGATAAGACTGAATGGAAAGACATGGCAATTCAAGACAACACCCTTGTCAAGTTATCAGAAATAGAGATAAATCCATATGTGCAAATAGCGTGACTTACCAAACACCAGCACACGGACCACACAATCCATTTTTGTAGGACAAACAATTCAGTAGGATCTCGGCATAATTTCAAGATTAAGTTTATAATATAGCAAAATATACGTAGATAAATAAACAAATACACAGATTTGACAGGAAGAGGAAGGAAAGGGAGACTCTGAACTCAAAGACGGTTTTGAAAGGTGAAAAACCCTGAAAGGTTTTTCTCTTAACAACCAATTTTAACCTCACTAGTCTGATCTAACGTTCAGAGTGACACCTGCCTTTAAGCTGGTAAATCATACCTCATTAGAAATCCAAAACCAGGTTAACTATAAACTTCAAATATCTACACGAAATGTAATAATCGACTTTGTCAATGAAAATGAATTTAGGGGCTTCCCTGGTGGTGCAGTGGTTAAGAATCCGCCTGCCAATGCAGAGGAGACGGGTTCGAGCCCTGGTCCGGGAAGATCCCACATGCCGCGGAGCAGCTAAGCCCATGCGCCACAACTACTGAGCCCACAAGCCGCAACTACTGAGCCTGTGCGCCGCAACTACTGAGCCCGTGTGCCTAGAGCTCGTGCTCCGCAACAAGAGAAGCCACCGCAGTGAGAAGCCCGCACACCGCAACGAAGAGTAGCCCCCACTCGCCACAACTAGAGAAAGCCTACGCACAGCAACGAAGACCCAAAGCAGCCAAAAATAAACAAATAAAATTTTAAAAATTAAAAAAAAAAAAAAAGAAAATGAATTTACCTGTCACACTGTTGCAATGAAATCGCAACATACCAGTTACAGGCAAAATTAGATTAAATTGGGATTAAAATGGAACGATGGAGCTGAGGGAGGATCATGAGTCTTTATCTCAACAGAGAACTGAGAACCTCATCACCTGACTTAGATTTTCAGTCTTTCACGGCTCCTAATTTATCACGTGAAGTAATGGATGAAAGCTCACATAACGGAAAGAGATCATGACTGAAATCCTTTTTCCATCAGCCATTAATAGTGTGTGACTTTAGGCAAATTACTTAATTTTATTGAGCCTCTATCACCTCTAAAACAGGGCTAATTATACCTTCTTTAACCATTGTGAACATTAAGTAAAATAACACACAGAAAGTGTCCTGCATTTATCAGTTCCCTTACCGATAAAAACTCAGCATTTCCTTAGTAAAAAGACCACCCTTTATCCACCTCTCGAAACACTAGTTCCATCCTTTATAAGATCCAAAGAAGAACTAATTATCTCTTAAGATGTTTGTGTGACATAAGCTTCAGGAGATATAAGCAAGCTTTAAGAAACTTTCACTCGTGTGCACATGTGTTCTACAGTTATTCCAACCATCTACTCTACCCTGAAGCTCAAAAGCGCCTCCTCTGTGGGGTCTTCCCTGGTTACTAAAATAGCACCTGCCAACAGGCACACCTGTCTCTCTGGTCCCCTAGACTAGTCTCCTGTTTCGTTTTCCTTCTTAGCACTCCTCACCACCTGACATATCTTATAAGTTTACTGGTTGTCGATCCTCACTGGTATGAAATCTCCATGGGAAGAGACACTTCCTCTGTATTTTTACTGCATAACTGCTGGCATAATAGGTGCCCAATAAGTATTTGATGAATAAAAACCTGAGTTAAAAAGAAAACCACCTTCAGAGCAGATTGAACGTCGGAAGAGGAAAATCACCCTGGCTTTAATGCGTGTATCTTAGCAGCAGGAGTATCTGGGCACTGCAGGCAGATCTGGGCTCTGCGCATCCCTTACACAGAAGCGAAGTGAGTATCAGACAAAGACAAATGTCATATGACACCACTTACATGTGGAATCTGAAATATGACACAAATGGACTTGTTTACAAATCAGAAATAGAGTCGCAGACATAGAGAACAAACTTATGGTTACCAAAGGGGAAAGAGGGGGAGGGAGGGATACAGTGGGAGATTGGGATGGACATATACACACTACTGTATATAAAACAGACAATCAACAAGGACCTACTGTATAGCACAGGGAACTCTACTCAGTGCCCTGTAATGACGTATATGGAAAAAGAATCTGAAAAAGAATAAATACATGTATGTGTATAACTGAGTCACTTTGCTGGACACCGGAAACTAACACAACATTGTAAATCAACTCTCCTCCAATAAAAATTTTTAAAAAGACAAAAGAAAAAAAAAAAAAAAGAATGGCGATTCTGCCGCTGGTAATATCTAGGGACAGGCCTAGACCCAGAAGTAGACACTGACCCCAAAAGTAACCCCCAAACTCCACTGAATGAATTCATCAGCATTTCTGAGAGAATAAGAATACAGCGATGTGAGAGCACTGCTGCAGAATGGGGACCCGTCTACCAAAAGCCAGGCATTGTTGTAGATATGTTACGTTTATGATGTCATTGAATCCTCACTGAAGCCCTGCATGGCGTCGTTGTCATTCTTGAATTCTGACTACATGCCAGACACGTTGCAAAGGTATTTCACACAATCGTTTATGTTCACTTTGTTTCTCAAAGAGAAGACAGTTGCCCATAATGTGCAGATGTGTAAACTGAAATGTGACTCAAAGAGATTAGTAAAATCTACCCAAATAACACAGAGATTTAGGTACCAGGACCAGGATTCACACTCCAGCCTAAGACTTCAAAGCTTCTTATTCTGTCTAAAGTACTACATGATCACTCCAAATTTTTATAAAACAGATCTTCTAAACTGTCAAGTGGTTCAACTTGGAATAGAAAATATGTATCTACTTCTCCCCTCTCAGTCAACCATTTAGAAATCCTGGCATCCAATCTCTGATTCATTCCCAAAGAAAGACTATTTCCCCAGATACCAAAGTAAATCTATTTAGAGTTTAAAGAGCTCAGCTTTCTTTTAATTCCATTAGGAAAGCCTTTCTGTATTACCCACGGGGCACTCAAAGCACGCATTCTATCTCCGAAATGGAATAAAGGAACATAATTGTCCTATACTGTCTCACATTTAATGTACTGCAGATACAATATCTCAAGCATACATATGAGCTCTGCTTACATGTCCCTTATGCAAATGTGTCAGGGACCAGAAGTAAAATATGCCACCCAGTATTATCGGGAAAAAGATGCTCCCTGGCTTTGTCAGCTCGTGTTGTGGTGTGTGTATATGTGTGTGTGTAAGTATATAGAGAGACATACATTTATAATCGACACATATGCATTTAATGTTTCTGTTTGTATGTACACATGTAATATATATATGAAATACATTTTACACGCTGGCTCTTCTGGAGTTACAAGGTCGGAAATTTTTAAAAGATTCAAGAGAGGATTTCATATGATCATTGCACCCAAACCACTTAAAAATATTGCTGACTTAGATTTCTTAATATCCTAACTTTTTTTTTTTTTGGGGGGGGGCAGGTAAAGACTGAGTTTATTAGCATAGTAATATCCTAACTTGTGAAAATGGAAATTTTAAGCTTTTTCTGCTCTTCCTTTTCATTAAAATTGTATCCATGGTTAAAGATAGCAAATGAAATTCAATTTCTTTTTTTGTTTTTTTTTTTCACGATTTTTTTTGAGGTATAGTTATTTACAATGTCGTGTTACTTTCAGGTATACAGCATAGTGATTCAGTTATATATACATATTATTTTTCATATTATTTTCCATTATAGTTTATTACAGGATATTGAATATAGTTCCCTGTGCTCTACAGTCGGACCTTGTTGTTTATCTCTTCAACTTCTATTTCCTTGCTTAAATTCTAGAACGTTTATGGTTCCTGGTGAGAGGTGGCTTGGCCTCCTCTTTTGTAGGAATAATCACTTTCTCACTTGGATTTACTATATATTTATCATCACCTGTAAAACATGTGATACAGTGGAATGTAAAACTATATTCTTGAGAGTAGACAGATGTGTAATGGGAGCTGACTTCCTGCTTCTTCCCTGTGGTGTAATTAGGAATTCTTGGAAGGTAGCTTAGGGGGACAGTTTCCAAAAAAAAAAAAAAAGATTTATGATGTACTTTGAAGAAATTCTGAGCATGGACAAAGGTTTCTCTTTGAAGTTTGGGGATATAATTAAAGTGGAAACAGACTTGGGATTCATAAAGCTCTTATAATTTCCTCTTTGCAGACTCGGTTTCTGGCTACCCCTCTGCGTTGTCTCAGGGCGTCTCAAGGTGAGGAAAGGGGTGTACACAATGGACTTTATTTGTAGCTCTGTGGCACTTGGCAACTGGGACTTTTTTCCCTCAATTACATGTAATGACATGTAGTTTTTAAATAAACTTTTTATTTTAGAAAAGCTTGGGATTTACAGAAAAATTGTGAAGATAGTACAGAGTACCCATTAACCCTAAACCTTGTTCCCCATCATTAATATTTTAACGTTCCTATGGTACATTTGTCCTAATTAAACAACCAATATTGATACATTGTCATTGACAAAGGTCAAAAATTTATTCACGCTTCCTTAGTTTTTGCCTACAGTCCCTTTTCTCTTCCAGGACATCACATTTACATGTAGTTATTGAATTACCTTAGGGTTCCCTTTACTGTGACAACTTCTCAGACATTCCTTTTTTTTTGCTGACCTTAAACAGCTTTGAGGCATACCAGTCAGGCATTTCGTTGAATGGCCCTTAACTGAGATTTGACTGATGTTTTCCTCATGATTAGACTGAGGTTATGGATTATTAGGAGTGAGACCACAGAGGAAACAGTCATCCCTAGCACATCCTATCAAAGGTGTATACTATCAACATGACGTATGGCTGCTGAAATTAACCTTGATCACCTGGCTGACATAGTATCTGTCAAGTTCCTCCACTATAAAACTACTCTTTCCCCCGTTTTACTGTATTCTTTGGAAGGAAATCATAATGCAGAGCTCACACTTAAGCGGTGGGGAGTTATGTTCTACCTCTTTGAGGGCAAAGTAGCTACGTAAGTTTTTTGGTTTCATCTGCATGGGAAAATTTGTCTATACTCCTCATTTATTTATTCAATAATTTATTTACATCAGTATACACATGTGGATATTAGTTAAAACATTAGGTTATTTTTTAAAGTCATTTCTACTTCAGGCAATTCTAATCTATTGGAGACTATGCTTTTTAATTAAAAAAAAAAACAAAAACAGTGAATACCAAAACCTTCAATATTGTCCACTATTTAACCTATACCCAAAAACCTGGTAGAAAGCTTCATTCTAAAAGAAGAAACAACTTGCATTAAAAACTTTTAAAAAAATGATGAATCTCATGTAATTTAAATAAATTCCATCCTAAGCTATTCCATGAAGAGAATATTAATAATATAAACAACTACATAAAAATTAATTCAAAATTCTAGCATCAATGACTTTTACTTTAATTAGTGATGATGGTATCTACCAAACAAAAATCAAATATAAAAACGGATACAAATACATTTCCATAAGAACATAGGAAACCTATAAATTTAAAGATCTCATCAAATATAATACTCAAAAAAGGGGAAATATTTAAGATGCTAATGATTAGAGGCATAAAAACCTCTCCAACTTCCTGAAATTTTGCTAACATAAAGCAAAATTTATTAAGGCATACTTATATAACTCTTCCATGATTACTTCTGTGTATACACATAATTCGTGCATATAACTTAAGGTAAGTTTTTGGAGATATCGGCAATTCAGTGTAACTCAATAATTTAAAAGTTGAAGTACTAAAGGGTACTTTACTGACACTTAAATAGTGTATTAATAAAATGTTTCCATTTGTAATGAAGTTCAAGGGAAAAAAAAGCAATGATGATAAAAGTCAAAAGAGTGGTTACAGCAGGGATAAGTTCTGACTGACTGGGTACATACATGTAAAAATGTACCAGGCTGTAGACTTCAGATGAACACTTTCGCACTTTGTTGCCTGTATTTATTCCCTCCCTTGAAAATACAGAGGGGTAGTGCATCCCCAAATCCATCATCACAGCTATGCCATGACGCGTGTGGACCTTACAAATGGCTCCTGACATTCTCCAAACGTTCAAAGCAGTCATTGTCTCTGCCATTTATCATAAACTGTCTCAAATTTGTGGGGCAATATGTGAAGAAGCATTTTTTCTTCAACCAAGTATAACTGACTGAGGCCCTGGGTTATATAGTAAGTTTCCCATATGTCTAGTTTGCTTCTGGCATCTCTGCCAATAATCTCACCAGGTTGGCCAAAATATACCGTATTAGAAACTATATTTTATTTGAGGCAGATAGGATTTTTAGGTAAACCAGTGAGGGGAAAGAAAGTAAATGCTTTGACAAAGAAACACAATCAAACTCACCTGGATTTCCTTAAAAACTGTACAGCGATGATCTTACTACAAGGCATTTAATTATTGATGTTTTCTTCATGTTACAAAAGATATCAAAGATATTCCTGAATTTATATATCATTGCAATTTGATAATGTTTATTTTGGGTAGCAGTCATATTACAAAAGAGTTGTATGCAAAATAGGACTTTTAAAAGTTAATCATGCTTTTCCCTTAATTTCTAGGATAATTTCTAACATGCTTTAATTTTATAATCACTTCCAAAGAGACCCGTCTGGAAACAGGAAGCCTGGTTTGAGCTGGTGCTATGGACTGAATTGTGCCCCCTCCAAGATTCTTGTGTTGAAGCCTTGACCCTAATGCAATGGTAACTGGAGGTGGGGCGTTCAGGAGGTGATGAGGCTTATATGACCCCATGACGGGATTGGTGTTCTCAGCGCTTTCTTGGCCACGTGAGGACACAGTGAGAAGGCAGGTGTCTGCAAGCCAGGTAGAGAGCTCTCACCCAGGATTAAATCTACAGGCACCTTGATCTTGGACATCCAGCCTCCAGAACTACGAGAAACAAACTCCTGTTGTGTTGTTTAAGCTCCCCCAGTCTGCGGAACTTTGTTGTGGCAGCCTGAGCAGACTAAGAGGGCTGGGTATCAATTCTGTCCCATCCGCTACACGTGAGTCAATAAAATGATGCAGATGTAGCCAAATATGTTTCATGATAGAAATTACATCTTTACTGTCATGAAAAATGCACTTTTGTAACGACAGTCATGTTGTTTATTACTTGCATTTACGTTGCTCAGAGCACATGCGTATTTGGAGCCCAGGATCCATCCTACATCGAGAATTTACCACAAAGACTTAAAAATAAAAATGGGTCAAAAAGAGATTAACAATAATTTTTAAAGAGACTTTTTAAGAGACTAAGAAATGCCTGATTTAAGTTAACACCTGTCTTTAATATTTTGGTAATGTGAAAAATAAAACTATTCTATCTTTGTACACATCCTGATTTTTTCACCAGATTTTCTTAACCTAATACCTAATTCTAATCATAAACTATACATTTGCTTGTATCTGAGTGAAGTTATGTAATATAAAATGTAAGCCAAAAACGCAAACAAAAGAAAATCCAAGCATGCCTAACGATGACTTCTGGAATTCGCACCAAGAAATGGAACATAAAAGTCTAGAGATCTGGTACTCTACAACGGATGAAATGAAGTCTTTCTTCTTCTTCCTTTGCATCTTTTAATTAATCTCAGTGTCTGAAGACTTCATTTCTTGTATCTCTTTTCACAAAATAAAGCTTAGCTTTAAGGGAATAAGAAAATATTGACTGATCAATAATAAAAAATTAAGAGATTTATAGTGCCTTGTCATGACAACACTATTCTAATTACCTAGAACAGTTGGTGAAATATATAACATTTCATTAAAGGCAATTTACTAAACAATCTAACTCTCTTAATACTCTTCATTCATTTAAAAATAATTATTTCAACCTAGAAATGCCAATTTAGAATTAAAATATCTAAATAAATGATGCCGGCTCCTAACCAGCACAAGAGAAAAACCTTTATTTAGAAGCACAAGAGGTATGACATTTTTTCTTATTTTAAGTAATAAAAAGCACAAAACTTAATTGGCACTGGGAAATTGTCAGCACAAGAACAGTAAACAAAATAACAAAATTTAGTAGTACTGTAATGATATCCTAATTCTGTTTCAGGAAAAGTTCTTTCCATCTAGTAACTTTGTGTCAATTTCTGGCTACCTAAACCTACCATCCATTTAATTGGACCTATGCTTGAAATTATAGTTCCAACAGCCTTAAGTAATAATCAGACAAGTATGGCAGCTTTATTCATAATAACTAAAAGTTGGAAATAATCCAATTGTCCATCAACTGCTGAGTGGTTAAACCCAACGTGGTATATCTACACAACTTTTTATTGCTGAGCAATATTCCACGGCACAGATGCACCAATTTTTTTTAACCGTTCACTGGTCGAAAGACACTTAAGGTTGTTTCCAGTTTGTGGCTCTTGCAAACAAAGCTGCTATGAAAATTCATATATAGAGTTTGTGTGTGTGAGAACATAGCTTTCATAATCTGGAATAAATGGCCAAGAGTGCAATTCTAGATCATTCAGTAAGACCACGTTTATTTTTATAAGAAACTGCCAAACTATTTCCCTGAGTGACTGTAGCATTTTACTTTCCCACCAGCATTATACCACCTCCTAATACCATCACACTGGGGGTTAGGACTTCAACATATGAATTCTGGGGACACAAACATTCAGTCTCTAACAGCCAGAAAGCGGTAGAGATAAGAAATGAATCCAATTCTGTCTGATGTCAGAATTAATCCCTTAAGCACAACACACGTATAATTATCCCAACAGAGAGTTGAATAACAGGGGGTGTTAAGATAGAGGACGTATTCGAAAATAAGTCCACATAATTACTGGTAAGGAAAAGCTATATTTCCTATGGGTAGATGTGTTTATGATTTATATACAATAGTATGATGACTGGAGAATTAATTATAGCTGGACAACAAATATCTATATTCTTTGGCAGAAATTAGTTTTGGATCAAGATTTCGATATGAAAAAAGAGGGGCCAGAGTCTGGATTTGAGGGAATAAGTAGAGTTTTGTTAGGGTTTAGACAAAAACAAAAACAAAAACAAAGAAGGAGGCAGAGAGTGAATTTAGTTTAAACTTAGAAACTGATTTTTTTCTGGCGGTTAGGAAAAGGGATTCTAGGACAAGAACGGGGTATCTAATTCTCAGCAAGCTGGAATGAAAAACGGGCATTGAACAAGGGAAGCCTTAAGTATTCATCAACATTAAAAGAGCTGGACTCTGCACATATGCCGTTTGGCTGAGGTCGCCACCTGAGGAATGAGCTGGCAAACTCCTTGAGGCCAGGCATTCCGGGTTTGTAGACACTGAGTGTGCTACATGTAAGAACTCAGTTCCGTGGTGTGGAGAAAAGGGAACCCTCCTACACTGTTGGTGAGAATGTAAATTGGGGCAGCCACTATGGAGAACAGTATGGAGGGTCCTTAAAAACTAAAAATAGAGCTACCATATGCTCCAGCAATCGCATTTCTGAGCATATATCTAGAGAACACTCTAACTTGAAACGATACATGCACCCCAATGTTCATAGCTGCACAAACAGCCAAGACATGGAAGCAACCTAAATGTCCATTGACAGACGAATGGATAAAGAAGATGTGGTGGCTAGATACAATGGCATATTACTCAGCCATAAAAAGAATGTATTAAAGCCATCTGCAGCTACGTGGATGGACCTAGATGTCACCATACTAAGCAAAGTCAGTCAGAAAGAGAAAGACAAATACCATGATATCACTTATATGTGGAATCTAAAATATGACACAAATGAACTTATCTACGAAACAGAAACAGACTCACAGACATAGAGAACAGACTTGTGGTCTCCAAGGTGGGGTGGGGGAGGGATGGAGTGGGAGTTTGGGATTAGCAGATGCCAACTATTATATAGAGAATGGATAAACAACAAGGTCCTACTGTAGAGCACAGGGAACTACATTCAATGTCCTGTGATAAACCATCATGGAAAAGAGTATGAAAAAGAATATATATGCATATGTATAACTGAATCACTTTGCTGGAGAGCAGAAATTAATACAACATTCTAAATCAACTATGCTTCAATAAAATAAATTTTTTAAAAAAGAACTCAGTCCCTGTGCCATGGTAGATATTCAAAGCTCACATGTCTGTTGATCATGGCCTCTAATGATTCAGAAGTCCTTACTGCACTCAAGGCAAATGTCCTTAGAAAATTCCTCTCTCTCCCTCCCTCTGCCCCTTTCTCTCTCCCTCCTTCCCTCCTTCCTTCTTTCTGGCAGGTGAGGATACGGAAGGCAAAGCCAAAATCTATCCCTAAATTCTGATCATCAACAGCATTGGCCTCATTTGTCAACTTTAATGAGATTTCACAATTTTAACGAAATGAATTGATCATAATCTTAAGGAGAGAAAAAGAGGCAAACTCAAGAAGTATGTAAGTACACTGTCAATATTATATACATATTTACATTTTTGTCTACTTTGGAGGTAGTCAGTAGGATGTCACATAGTCCACACATATATATTTTTTTTAATTTTTTTTTTTAATTACTTTATTTTTTGGTCACATTGGGTCTTCGTTGCTGCACACGGGCTTTCTCTAGTTGCGGTGAGCGGGGGCTGCCCTTCGTTGCGGTGTACGGGCTTCTCATTGCGGTGGCTTCTCTTGTTGCAGAGCATGGGCTCTAGGCATGCGGGATTCAGTAGTTGTGGCACGTGGGCTCAGTAGTTGTTGCTCACGGGCTCTAGAGTGCAGGCTCAGTAATTGTGGAGCACGGGCTCTAGGCTCGCGGGCTCAGTAGTTGTGGCTCGTGGGCTCAGTAGTTGTGGCACGCGGACTCAGTAGTTGTGGCACGCAGACTCAGTAGTTGTGGCGCATGGGCTTAGTTGCTCCGCGGCATGTGGGATCTTCCTAGACCAGGGCTCGAACCCGTGTCCCCTGCACTGGCAGGCGGATTCTTAACCACTGCGTCACCAGGGAAGTCCCACACATATATATATATTTTTAATTACAGGCTATAAAATAAAAAGAATGCTGCTCAAAAAGCTGGAGGGATTTAAAATTTTAACAGGTGTTTTCCCCTTCGTTTCTCCAATTACAGTCTTTTGAGACACAGTCCACACCCATCCTCACGTTCTGGACAGAGGCTTCCAGCTGGGAAGTTGATGCCCACGACCCATTAACAGAAAGACCCAAATGCAAAGTTCAGGTTAAAAAAAGTCTGCCTTTCAACAGCCAGTTCCCTGTGTCGCCATTCTCTTCAAAGAGTAGAGATCCTGGAAGATTTCTTACACACCCTGGGCATCACTGGCACATAGCCTTACATGCAAACATTTCCATCCTTCAGCTAAGAACCAGGCCACCTAGATCCCGTGGGTCAATAGTTTACTTTACTGAGATATAATTCACAACCACATAATTCACCCATACGAAGTGTGTAATTCAACGGTAAAACACAAGCACTGTAGTAAAGGTTCCTGGAAACATAATTTGAAGAGCACTTTTCAATCACTTTAGTGCTGTCACACTTGTATACCAACTATGCTAAAATGTCAATGTAAGCAACTATACTCTGACAAAAATTTTTAAAAATTAAAAATGAAAAAATTTTTAAACATTTAAAAAGAAACGTAAGGTAAAAAGTTCTACTTAAGCCTTGAGTCTGATTTTCACTTACATATTAAAATAGTAGATATTAAAAAAAAGAGAATTTCCTGAATGGGGTTGTAAAATAGAAGCTCTAAAATGCTTATTTTGCAAAATCTTTAACAAATTAAGTTAATCCAGCTGTAACTTATCTGATTTACATGAGTTATATTCAATGGAATATTTTGCCTATGTGGGGTTTTTAGTTTTCAAGCTTTCAGAATGTTAAAAAATAATTCTGCATGAATGGTAAATAATGCTTTATTTTGTTTTCGTTCCTTTCTCAAGTAGATCCATACTTAAAACCACTCCTCTCTTCCAATGTTCAAAAGAGTTTTGTTTCAAATCTAATTAAATTCCATTAGTGAGAAAAAACGCTTTTTAAGTTTTAAATGTATGCTTAAGTGCATTTAGTTTTCGATAGTGATCTCTTTACAAACTTGACATTGCACAGTAAATCACTTCTACCACATCATCTTTAACTCATAATTGAAGACATTTCATTGTTTTTTTGTCTTACGGGCATTTTTTTCTTTGTTTTTTTTTTTTTTTAAACGGGCACTTTTAAAATTTGCTTATTCTTAAACTATTGTTTCTCCTTAGAAATAAGTATTCTTGGGGAATTTACTCTAAGAAATCATAATGATTTGAATACTGAAGATAAGCTACGTATATGGAGTTAAACAGAGTATATACTCCATTTAGGAATAATAAAGGAGAAAAAACAGGCATTGAAAAGGTTGTATCTATAAGACCACGTCCCTTAGATAGGTACGGAGTATTTTTACTAATTGTTATACCGAACATCCTTAAGAAGTGAAATTCATGAAGTTATCAAAAAAGATATTACCAAATTTCCTAAAAGAACTTTCTTTGAATGTATAGCTTGTAATGGTTTCTAGTATTGTATTAGGTTGTAGGATAATAAAGATTCTGCCAAAGAAGGAAAGTGATTCTACAATATGACTTACTAAATATGGACATATTTCCAGTGCTATTTACTAAGTACCCTCTTTTCAGGCCTAGAAAGACATTCACTTGTTTCCAAATGTGCTTTCAATCTGATTTATACGAGTATGCAAATGCAGAAATATAAAGTACACCATTCAAAACTTGTTCGTATCAGGACATCTGAGAAAAGTTAAGCAAAGCATTATCTTTTAAGGCAGGCTGGCTTCACAAATCATATTTTCTCACTAATCTCCTTACAAACTAAAAAAGGAAAACTAAAAATTCATTACTGAAAAGTACATGTACCTTTTTCTACATGCAGGTAATCCCTAACCTTCCTAAATGGCCCCCAAATTTCATAATCTCCATCTGAGTGGAAAATTTACTGGGATAGAAAGTGGAGCAGACCAAAGAACTTATGGAAAATTGTCTGAAACTCCCGACTGAAAACGGAGCGATTCCAGAGAAGGAAACCATTCAGCCCAGAGGACGGCCTGGGCCCATGTCCTCACAGCATCCTGGTCTCTTCCTCTGCACCTGCCGGACCTTCAGGTTCCACGGATCAGACCATGCATGATCCTCAGGCAGCTGCCCACCTGGGCTCTGTCCTCTGGTGGAAGCAAAGAGGATGGAGACGAGGCTGAGGACCAGGGAGAAGGCCCCCGGGATGCGTCCCAGCCCCCGGGTGACGGGCACACAGATGCCACCGGCACCCGAGGCCGGCTGTCAGCCGTGATCTCCACAGTCATTTGAATAACAACAGGACGGTATTAATTTGGACAGAGTTACCGGCATGAACCTTTTTTTATGCATTTTTTTTGTTAATTTTTATTGGAGTGTGGTTGCTTTACGAAGTTGTGTCAGCCTCCACTGCACAACAAAATGAATCCGCCATACACAGACGTTTATCTCCTCCCTTTTGGACTTCCCTCCCATTTAGATCACCACCGTGCATTAGGTAGAGCTCCCTGTGCTATACAGGGTGTTCCCATCAGCTGTCTATTTTACGCATAATATCAATAACGTATATGGGTCATTCCTAGTCTCCCAATTCCTCCCACCCACCCGTTTCCCCCTTGGTGTCCATACTTTTGTTGTCTATGTCTGTGTCTCTATTCCTGCCCTGCAAATAAGATCATCTGTACCCTTTTTCTATGTTCCACATATATGCGTTACTATACGAGAGTTGCTTTTCTCTTTCTGACTAATTTCACTCTGTGTAACAGTCTCTAGGTCCATCCACGTCTCTACAACCGGCATGACACTTAATTGGAATTTCAACATATCTTAGCTCTCTAAAAACAGAACTATTCTTATTAACGTATAAGCCTGGGGTCAACTTCCCCGTCTTGAATTTTTAATACAGCTAAGAAGTTCCTCACGTGGGCAGCCAGGCCACTGCCTAAGCCTTGTCTTGTTTAGTCCCTGTAACAATTCTGTGAGGTGGACACTGCCATCATCTCTACAGATGGAAACCACTGAGGCCACAGATTGAAGAACGGAAAGTGGTAGACGAGGTTGTGAATGCAGAAGAGTTGGCTCCTAATTCTACACTCTCCCCAAACTTCTGTCCCTACCTCGAGAAAAATGTCTTCAGTTCCAAGATAATTTAGAAGTTAGCTTAAATCAGCAGACTTCTCCAGTTAAAAGAAATATCACATGATCTGAGAAAGTGTTTGTATTTTGAGAGTATATACATTCTGCTGTTGAAAACCTTAAAAGGAAGGGAAAACTCACAGTCTTACACACACACACACACACATACACACACACACACACACAGAGCCCTGTAGTTCGTCCTATGGGTGAAGAAAAGGTCTGCCTAAGAATTTTCTCTGGCCCAACTTAAATGAAAACTGTCATTGTAAACCTTTTTCTACGTTTTTCTGGTCCAAAAAGCCTATGGCCTGGTAGATGGTTCTTCTGTTTTGGGGGAAAGTACAATGAATCCTGTCTTTTGTGCCAAGGATGTTGGAGCCCAGAGCCTGGAGATTAAAAGTTAAATTTCTCTACACAAGATGGCTGGAGGGAAGGAGTGACGACCAGGAATCCAGTCACCCACGACCAGGTTTTCGGAGCAACAGACAGTCGGAGAATATCAAACCCTAACCTCAAACCCTAACCTCCCAAATACTGAGAACCGTGGTGAGCTTCCCACAATAAACAGGATGGGGCATGTTTGGGTGTTAGGAGAATGTGGTGCCAGATGTCTGGAGAATTTGGTGGGTAGCTAGGAACTTCCAGAAAGAAGCAGGGGCAGGGGAGGAAAGGAGGAATGAAGGAAAGAAAAAGACAAAAACTCATCTAGAGGGTTTTTCCCTTGGTGACCAAGTTGAGGGACAGAAAGGTTTCTGGGGTGATGCCTGAATTTTTTAATTTAAATCGACCTTCTGAACTGAGTAATCTTACGTCTCCGATCAAAGACTGTGCAATAGTAGAACCCATCTAGTTCAACCCTCCATTCTATAAAAGAGGAGTGATTTCCAAAGAAGTAAACACCTGCCAATGTCTTACAGCTTTTCACCAACAGTTCTCCTGCACCCTAGTCCAAGGTGTTTCTCTTTTCATGACTCATTTCTGGAAGCTTTTCATAAAAAAACTTAACTTAGGAAAAACATTCTCAACCTACTTATAAGTGTATATATAAGTATATATAACGTATATATACAAGTATATATATATAACATATATATATACACATATGTATATATATATATATATATATATATATATATATATATATATATATATATAACTTATAAGCCTGTTAGGAAACTCTTTTATTAAAAGAAATACAGATAACTATTTGTACTGATTTGAGTTTCTGTTGTTAATATTTCTAATTTTTCTCTGATACGTAAGTTGTCACCTCAAAATTCTTCCCTCCTGAGCAACTCTCTTCACACACACACCCCCACACACACACGTCTTCATGGTCCCAGCACAGGGATGATTACAATTGCCGATCGACGGAACAAGTTGCTAAGTGTGCTAATAACAGGTGTGCAGACAATAGCGATGAACGTGGCCCAGACCCAGCCCTCAAGGGGCTTCAGCCTAGTGGGAAACCAAAAAATGAAAATCAGCTTAATGAGGGCTATTTAAAAATATACAGTTAGGAGTCCATAGGGCTGTACCCATGTCACAAGGATTCATCCTTTCAAGGGGGGATGGCACGCATGTGTGTGTTTCTGGTTCCTGGTTCAGTTCTTATGTAAAGTATGTACTCAGTTAAACACTGTTCACTGGTGCTGAATTTTGAAAAGGACTCTTCTGTTTCACCTCCAATCTGGAAAACGCATTCATTTATCCATTCGATACCTAACACATCCAAATAATACTGTAGGCGCTGAGACTACAACACTGAAGAAAGTGCACCCAGGTCTGTTCTTCCGGAAATGTCAATGTACTAGGAATATTAGAAAGTAGTAATGACAACACGTGGTGTGAGGTGCGTCTCTGGGACAGCAAGTGGAAAGGCAGAGGCTGGCGTGAGCAACGGCATGAATCTTGAAAGGCTGTCCATAAGGTAGGGCACCGACGACCGTGGCTCATGTTCACATGCAGAGGTGTGGGGGCCGAGCCAGGTCACACGCGAAGGTGGAGGGAATATCCCCAGGCGAAGATGAGGGGGAGAGGGCTTGGGCATCCTCGTGGACTGATGTTGGGGAGAAGATGCTGGAGAAAGGGGAGCAATGGGAAGAGAGGGGACAAGCAGGAGGGATTCGTGAGGCAGCATTGCGGCCACTGTGGTGCTGAGGGGACCCCAGGCCACTGCAGCCACCCTGACCACGTTCAAGTCCACGCCTTCTCCTGCTGGTCACTCCGCGGCTTCCTAGGTGCCCTGCCCACCCCCTGTCTCTTCTCCACACGGAAGCGGGTGATTCTTTTAAACACAAATCAGATCATTTTATTCCCCTGAAAACCCGCCAGTGGTTTCTCACTGCTCTTAGGAGATCATCCAAACTCCTTATCCTGACCCGCGAAGCTGTCCTCCACGACGGGACCCCTGGGCAACCTCCCAGCTGGGTCTCCTGGTCCCTCACCGGGTCCCCTTCAGCCACACAGGCTGCCCTGCGGCCCCTCAGTTAAAGGCCGGGTGGGTCCTGACTCAGGCCCTTAGCGCTTCCCGCGCTCCCTGCCTGGCATGCTCACCTGTGGTTTTGGTACTGCTTCCCTTTCATCACTCCGGTCTCCAGCCAAATGGGACGTCCTCCCTGCCCGCCACGTCCAAACACACCCCCCTTCCTCCCTCTCTGTTCCCTTCATCTTGCTTTACTTCATCCAGAGCAGCTGCCACTCTCTAAAGATGTACTTTTTCTACTTTCTCCCTTGTGTGCGTGTGTTGTGGAGGCAGTATTTTTGTTTATTGTCTTCCTCTCGCACCAGAAGGAACCTCTAGAAGGGATTCTGCCCGTGTTACTCACCTTTCCATCCCAAAGGCCGAGAACAATGCCTGGCACATCGTAGACACTCAAAAGACACTTGTTTAAGAGTTAAAGATATTAAAGATTGAGTGATAGGAGCTAAGACAGGAATAAGCCCACCGGAGGACAACCTAAAGGGAAGGGTCAGGCAGATGGAAAAGCGTGCTAAAGCAGTGGCATATAAGGTGAAACCTAAAGGTGCGGGAGGATAGATTAGGAGTTTGGGATGAACGTATACACACTACTCTATATAAAACAGATGAACAACAAGGACCTACTGTGGAGCACAGGGAACTCTACTCAGTACTCTGTAATAACCTATATGGGAAAAGAATCTGAAAAAGAGTGGATATATGTATATGTATATCTAAATCACTTTGCTGCACACCTGAAACTAACACAACATTTCAGTCAACTATACTCCAACCTAAAATAAGAATTTTTTTTAGAAAAGCTGAAACGTGAAACACAAATACAACATAACATACTGAATGAAAGCTCAAAGGGTAAGTGGAGTATTCAAATACAAAAGAATAAAAATTTTAATAGCCTCAGATTGAAATTAAAGCCCATGAGGAAGCAAGTACAGTACGGATGGTCCCAAGAGACGAGGAAGAAACCCTGACTGCAAGGAACCGAGACTGTGAAAACAAGGACAGTGAGATCAGCCCCAAGAATGTTCAGATCATCAACTGAGCAGCTGAAAATTGCTTGTCCTTCCTACACCAAGAATATAGGAGTGTTTCTAGGAAGGTCCAGCATATAAAGGAAGTTCACTGAATTGCTATTAAAGGGGCTAAGAGATCAACGCATCGTTATTATAAGAGATATGGCTTAGTCACAGGATCATACAACACCAACATTAAAGGAGTCTTCTTAAGCCATCTTCTCATTCTTCAATCCCTGGTCATTCTCAGACATCTACAGAGCGCCTACTATGTACCGAGCAGGAAACTGATGATACAGTGAACACTGTGTTGATACTTTATTCTCCTTGGAAATTGCTACAGATGGTTACCTCCACTTTCCACTCTGAGAATAAATGTTACAAGCAGCCTTCTGGAAACAGTGCCCTTGGATTTCTACTGTAATGACGGGTCCTGAGGTGAGGAATGTCAGGCCCTCCAGGAGGGGAACGTGGAGCCCGTGAAACCTGCGGGAAGGAGGTTCTAGGGCAGGTGGAGGCTTGCAGGCCCCGCCAGCCCTGCCACGGAGGCAAATACCACCAGCTGAAGTTAAACAGGTACATAAATAAGACACTGGAGAGAATGTTCTCTAACACCCTACACGGAAATAAACTCAAAATGGATTAAAGACCTAAATGTAAGGCCGGATACTCTAAAACCCTCAGAGGAAAACACAGGGAGAACACTCTGACATAAATCATAGCAAGATTTTTCTGGATCCACCTCCGAGTGTAATGAAAATACAAAAAGAAAAGAAAACAAAACAAACAAAAAACCCCAAGACAATGAAAATGTCTCGTAACTGAAACAACCTCCCACCAATGGAGAATCCACTCTAATGACCCCCCGACCCCTAGCTGTCAAAAAAGAGTTTAGGAGATATGGGGATATATGTATACGTATAGCTGATTCACTTTGTTATAAAGCAAAAACCAACACACCGTTGTAAAGCAATTATACTCCAATAAAGATGTTAAAAAAAAAAGGAGTTTACTACCAAAGTTGGAATTAATACACAAAGACAAGTTTCCCAGGGTGTGGATAGAGATTTGTTCACATTATGTCTTAATAAAAACGTCTCTTGTAGGTGGATTTTAGGCTTTCAAGGTGATCGCCTGAAGGTATCCCTGTCCTTTTCCATTGGAACTTCCTGGGATGATAGGAATGCTTTCACAGCCCAGTACCACTAGCCATACGTGGTGACCGACTTCCAAGTGACTACAGCAACTGAGAAAATGAAATTTTAATTTAAGCTTATTTAGCTTTAATTCACTTAAATGTACACAGTTACATGTGGCTAGTGGCTACCGTGTTCATCAGCACCATCAGACCACAGCTGTGGTCCTAACACTGGTTAATAGAGGCTGATGTGTGAGAAATGATATCACTGCCTTCTCTTCCACCGGCACTGAAATGAGAACTTCCCCCAACCCAGAATGACAGTTAAATAAGTATAGTCTTTTGTTAAATTAGTATAGTCTTTTGTTAAATTAATTATTTTTTATTGACGCATAGTTGATTTACAATGTGTTAGTTTCAGGTGTACAGCAAAGTGGTTCAGTTATATATATATTAAATGAATACATATATGTATTTTTTTTTCAGATTCTTTTCCCATGTAGGTTATTACAAGATATTGAGTAGAGTGCCCTGTGCTCTACAGCAGGTCCTCGCTGTTTACCTATTTTAAATACAGTTGTGTGTATATGTTACTCCCAAATTCTTCTTTCTAAAGGGTTAGGTAATCAACACTATTCCTGAAGTCCCCTTATTCTACTCATAAACGTATTAGCTGCTTGACTCTCAATAACTCTCATCATTTCTCTGGACCTCAGCTGCCTTACGAGTAAAATGAATGACTGGAACTAGGAAGCCGTGTGCTACCTGAAGGGCTTTTCCGTATCAAATATACGCGATTTAAATCAGCGTACTTCACACTTCGGAAGAGCTGTTCTTTGTAGGTGATTCATATGCCTAAAACGCCATCGACCTGAACATGCATCATGGATTTCATAACAGCTCTGAAGAAGAAAGAGAACGTTAAATGTATTCCAAGGTCTACTCCAACTTCAGCAATAGAAATTTGTAAAAAATGTACATCTTGGGGTCAAGGACCTACCAAATATTCAATACAGATATAATAAATTATTATAACACATCAGCAGTTTTCATTTTCTTAACTTAATCAGATAGTACTTTTTTTTTTAACATCTTTATTGGAGTATAATTGCTTCACAGTGTTGTGTTAGTTTCTGCTGTATAACAAAGTGAATCAGCTATATGCATATGTATATCCCCATATCCCCTCCCTCTTGTGTCTCCCTCCCACCCTCCCTACCCCACCCCTCTAGGTGGTCACAAAGCACCGAGCTGATCTCCCTGTGCTCTGCGGCTGCTTCCCACTAGCTATCTATTTTACATTTGGTGGTGTATATATGTCCATGCCACTCTCTCACTTTATCCCAGCTTACCCTTCCCCCTCCCCGTGTCCTCAAGTCCATTCTCTACATCTGTGTCTTTATTCCTGTCCTGCCCCTAGGTTCTTCAGAACCTTTTTTATTTTTTTTTAGAGTCCCTATATATGTGTTAGCATATGGTATTTGTTTTTCTCTTTCTGACTTACTTCACTCTGTATGACAGACTCTAGGTCCATCCACCTCACTACGAATACCTCCATTTCGTTTCTTTTTGTGGCTGAATAATATTCCATTGTACATATGTGCCACATCTTCTTTATCCATTCATCTGTCGATGGGCACTTAGGTTGCTTCCACATCCTGGCTATTGTAAATAGTGCTGCAATGAACATTGTGGTACATGACTCTTTTTGAATTATGGTTTTCTCCGGGTATATGCCCAGTAGTGGGATTGCTGGGTCATATGGTAGTTCTATTTTTAGTTTTTTAAGGAACCTCCATACTGTTCTCCAAATTGATACAGATAGTACTCTTGTAATAAAAAAAAAGTACAGAAATACCATATTAACCCCATGCCAATAACATCCAGCAAAAGCAACAAATAACATACACAATAAATGTATAATAAGAGTAACTGGAAATTCCCTGGTTGTCCAGTGGTTAGGACTCTAAGCTTTCACTGCCGAGGGCCCAGGTTTGATCCCTGGTCCGGGAACTAAGATCCTGCAAGCCGTGAGGCACGGCCAAAGAAATAAAAATAAAAAAATAATAAAAAGAGTAATGTCGCCCATAGCATGGTCTACCCATTTTATTTTTTTTAATCATGGCTTAAGTTAAAGTTATTCCACAAGAGTGGCATCTGTTAGCAATGGAGTGTTAAACTGAGCTTTGAATTTCCTAGCTTTTTACATATAAAAGCCTCTAAGAGTGGCTTAAGGATGGTAGTAATATTGTACATTAGACATGAATTCCAGGCCATTGTTACCTGCTTTGACATTGTAAAACCTGTGTTTAAAGCATCCCAAAATACATTTATTCTGTTGGTCTTTGAAGTAATTATTTTGGCTGAAAGAATTCCAGAGTAATTAATTTCTTCCTTATATAAAATTTAAATTTATGAGAAAAATGAACATATATTCATAGTCAGGTATAATTATTAATTCATGATGTCTGCATCTCACATTCTCCTACAATTATAGTGAACTATTAAAATGTTTTTTAATAGTTCACTATAATTATATACCAGCTAGACATAAATGAAGATTATTTCAAATCTATGGATCAAACTCAATGCTCTGTAAGTCTTAAAAAAAAAGCTAAGAAAACTATCTCAAAAACAATAAAGAGAAAATAAGCAAGCTATTCAATTTTATTCAATGAATAGACTTGGAAAATCAGGACTGGAAGTGGTTACTAATTATTTTTAAATACTTAAATTACTAGCACTAAAGGGAGATGCTGCAGAAAGCAATTCGTAAATAAACAAAGAAGGAGTTTCAAAGAAAACTCAGAAGCCATTTTCTTCAAGCCACCTTTTTAAATGAACTATCAAAGCAAAGACTCCTTTTTCGAATTCCATTCAATGACATTAGAAGGACCGATGATTGCCAGTAGTGCCTTTTAAAATAACCTGTAAAATTCTCAGAAAGGGGCCATACGACACATAAACCCACCTTCCAACAGACACAGCATCTAATCGGTCAGCAAATATTTGTTCATCATTTACTAATACATGCAAGGAATAGGGGACAAAGAGGTTAAAAAAAAATCAGTTCCTGCAATTCTGCAGCTCATAGTCTGGAGAACATACAACACAGAAAAGCAGCAAACACGGATGGAGGTGCGGGTAGAGAGGCCAACGGGAAGACAGGTGGCTGTGTGGTGAGGTTCAGGGAAAATGAAAGATGGACGGTGTGGAGCTGCCAATGCCTATTCCTAGAAGGAAATGTCGCCCCCCTGCCCGTACCCCCTGCCTCACCACATCAGTGGAAATATTATTCTTTCAAGGCTCTGCTTAATGAGCAGCCCCAGCCAAGCAGCCTGGTCGAAAAGGCACAGAGGAGGCACTCACTAAACGTGGGCCAAATGAATAGCCCTGTTTTGGTCTCTGCAAAGCTGGGTCATGTAAAAGTTTAAAACTTCATGACGTGCAGTCAAGTGTCTATTCAGGGGCAGCTGAACGGTCTTACCCTACAATCTGCATTCTTGAAATCGGGCCCTCTTTTTCTGCGTAAACTCATTACCTCGTCCATCAGTCATTTACAGCGTGCTTGGGATACACAGAGCATCCTTCAGTTGCTGGTGTACTGACACGAGAAAAATACCTGCTCTTAAGTCCCGGCGGGAATAAAAACTTTTCAAAATAAATGTTGTCTAAAATAACAACAAAAATATCAGACAGTGATGTGCGCTACACAGAGAATTGAAATGGTGTGATGTGACAGAGACAGGGTGGGTCCTCTGGTGGCCTCAGGTGTCTTAGTTCTGACATCCCCTGAAGTAGACCTTGGGACAAGGATTCAGGCGCAAAACGTTTATTCGAAATGTGGAAGAAACATCAGTGGGGGTGGGGGACTGAGACCAGGAGATCGAGTAGCCAGTAGAAGCTTCTATATCAGGACAGTCACCGCCATAAGCAGCATCACTTAATCCCTGGTGTTAATTTTCTGGGCAAACCCTGGGACCCTATGGACATACGCATGCTTCCGAGTTTCCCAATCCTGAGGGGTGGGGAGCTGGGGTATTTATACACCAAGTCCTATCAGTCATTGGTTGAGAGCCGATGGGGAGACAGTATCAATTCTCTGGCACTTCTGTCCTTCTGGGCCATAAGGGAGGCTCAAGCGAGGTGTAGATGCCACAGGTCTGCAGGGATGTAGCAGGCAGGGTGCAGGGCTGCGCCTGCAGGGGGCCTCCTGGACCAGGCGGCAGGTGCGCTGGGGTCTAGATGGAGGGAAGGATCCAGGGTAAAAGACTCCCAGACGGAAGGAACTGCTAGTGCAGGATCAAGCTTGGAGTGCTTATCCAAGGTCACCCGGATAGAATGTCTGGAGCAAAGTGGATGACAATATCACATCAGACCACAGAGGGCTCTGGACGCCAGAGTAAAGTGCCTGGGAGACACCAGTGGGAAATACGGGCTCGACAGGATCTTATGTGCATTTTCTTCTTCTTTTTTTACTTGTATGTGTGTGTGTGTGTGTGTGTGTATATATATATAGATATACATAATATATATATTCTTTTTCAGATTCTTTTCCGTTATAGGTTATTACAAGATATTGAGTAGAGTTCCCTGTGCTATACAGTAGGACCTTTTTGCTTATCTGTTTTATATATACTAGTGTGTATATGTCAATCCCAAACTCCTAATTTACCCCCCTCGCCCCGCCTTCCCCTTTGGTAACCATAAGTTTGTTCTCTAAGTCTGTGAGTCCATTTTTTGTTTTGTAAATAAGTTCATTTGCATCATGATTTTAGATTCCACATATAAGTGATATCATATGGTATTTGTCTTTGTCTGACTTACTTCACTTAGTATGATAATCTCAAGGTCCATCCATGTTGCTGCAAATGGCATTATTTCATTCTTTCTTCTGGTTGAGTAGTATTCCACTCTGTGTGTGTGTGTGTGTGCGCACGCGCACATGCACGCGTACCACATCTTCTTTATCCATTCCTCTATAATTTCAATTTTCAAAAGATGACTGGTGCAAATGAGTAGCGGAGTCCTGCGTGGAAGCAGGAAAGTCAGGACGCTGCTACAGAGGCGGACTCATGGCAGGGGGGCAGGCAGGAGAGGCCAGACCAAAAACCCTGCGTGCGTTCTTCTGTAGGGATTCTGTGTCCGGTAGTGTCAGTGCGACCTTTTACTTAGAAAGAAGAAGACTAGAGGAGGAGTATATTTGAGGAAAGAAATGAAGCGGCTGTTTCAGTCAAGTTAAAGTTAAGATGCCTACGAGGTATTTGCAGATGGAGAAAAAAGACGAGCTTGAAATCAGAGAAACATCAGAACTAGAGATCAATATTAGAGTCATCTACACGCATACTGCATTTGAAGTCAAGAGATTAAAGAAGAAATGGGTTCCAAAGACAGACTGTTATCTTGCAAATAATAGTTTCATGTCAGTAATCTTTTACTGTATCTGTAAAACGTACCTCAGTAATCACAGGTGAGTCATTCATTCATTATTTATTGAATATACAATTCCCCTGAAACTATCACAACATTGTAAATCAACTATATACCTCAATAAAAAATACTTATTGAATATAAAAGACACGCGTGGCATTACGCTGAGAACTGTAGGAAATTAAAAATATATCATATATTCATCCTCATTTTTAAGATCTAAGGTCTACAAACCCTTCAAGATTAAAGACTGACCACAGTAATTGTCCCAAGAGATAGAGAAAAAGGACCATGGAAACTCAAGAGAAAGAGGTTACTTCCACCTGGCAAAATCATAAAAGGTTTTGAGTGGAAAGTAGCATTTAAGCTGGGGCTTAAAGCCTTTTCAAATTTGTAGAACCTGCCCTGTAAACACTTAGAAAGTGGATGCATTTCAAGAGTTAGAGATTTAAAGAACAAAATCACAGAGACAGGACATTGGAGGGAGCATAATTCTGGAGTTCATTAAGTAGCTCAATTTGCAAGATGATAAAATATATGAATGGGATATAGGTGGTGAATATTTCTAGAATACAGAGTTATTAAATTCATTTCTCAAATATTCCATGTAAGTAAATAATTCACTTTCCACGGTGTTAAATATATATTTGGTCGGGTTTAAGAAAAAATTTTAAAAGGCATAATTTCATTTCTCCTCCATTTTATAGAATATTGTTTTCCACTATACTCCGCTACTATGAACAATCATTATGCACTTAGAAATTCGGTTCTCACTTTCATTGCCCATTTCGGTTATACTGTTCCCACACTGTAGATAGTTTCCCATCTACCTGTCTATCTGATTTTCTGTTTAAAGACTGAAAATTTGTGCACTAAAATTGGATCTGTAAGGTGGGATTCCTAATTACTGGTCAGTAAAAAGGGAAAGGAAAAGACCTGGGCTGGGTAAGAAGAAAATGGAAAAGGCACAGAACAGTGAAGTACAGGGGACATGCCCCAGTGACCGATGGAGGGGACCGGATGTGTGGACCACAGAGAGGGTGTCACCAGCTCCACACCCTGCACTTGTCTCTAGACAGCCTTCATTTTAGACCCACCAGTTCAGCTCCTTTTTGCCATTCTTTAGGAGACCATGAGAAACATCCTTTTATGGTGGCATTTGAAGACTTCTTAGTTCACAGTTACCCCAAAACAAAAACGTAGCCATAAAGGACTTTCTGAAAAACACTGCCCATGAGAGATTGCACATTTTCTCATATTGTTTGTTGTAAGAATAAAGTTTATAATCGCTGAAGGACCAAGTGTTTATCTCTATGGTGGGTCTCAAGAAGACTATCATGCTCACAATATGTGACTGCACGTACAGGAAAGTGAAACCAAGTTACAAGTTAGAAAACGCAACAGGCAAAGAAGGGATAAACTCAAAGAATATGCCTGACCTCTTTCCAAAAGAAAGGTGAGTGGAAACAACTGCAATAAGTGAATCCGTGAGGGGCACCTCAGGTGGATGGGCTGGAAGCAAGTGACAAAGGAGCAGTGACCCCCCCTGCACGGACTGGGCCTTAAGACTCAATAGCTTAGAAACCCTTAGTTAAAAAAATGTGCAAAATGACAACTACCAAGAAGACACCACATACAAATCAGTCAACGCTTATAGAGAATGACTGAATACTACTACTACTATGTAAATAACATGTTAATCCAACATTTTAATACCTGTGTACTTTCAAAGAAAATTTAAGATTGTCTGCTCGACACAAAAATTATGAAAATATAATATATTCTATGTCCTGAGCTATCTAGGTAAGATACCAGTTGGGGAGGAAAGAGGAAAACAAGGAAAGAAAGAGGAGAAAAAGTAAATCTATCTTATAAAAATAATTTTTATAGTTCATAAAGTCAATTTTTCATAGTAAAAAAGGGCAATAAAATATACAACTACTCTCCAGTTAAAAAACAAAACTAATTTTGCCCCCCAGCACGTGCACATGTAATTTCTATTCTTCCAGCCTTCCGGAAAGCATCAAAATACAACAGAATGACCCAGAGAGACAAAATCTTTCTTCCTCCTCCTCCTCCTTCAATGAATGATTTATTGTTCAACAAGGGTTAACTCAGGTCAGCTTAAGGGAAAAAAAAAAGAAAGAAAAAAGAGGGAGCTCGTACTCAGACATTACAGAATGAAAAATATTCCCTGGTTATTTACCCTTCAGAGGGATACAAGGCACAGTTGATAACATTTTTAAATACTTGGGTTCACATCAAGTTACCTCTCCTACTTTCAAATGGTCCTTTCAAGATATGTGTGTTGACAGGCCCGAACTTGCAGTGCCCTGCCCAGAAGGCCCACCCAAGTAGAATGTTGAAAAAATCGTCAGCTCACAGATGGTAATATACCAGATGCTGGAAAACACCAAGTGGGTTGCCATTTGAGTTTGGGTCTAAACTAAATGAGCTGGGTTACTAACTGGATTAATTTGTCATTAGACTCACCTTTCTAACCTCCAAAGAGCACATTTTCATTGTGACCTCGCCTGCATGCCTTTGTGGGAATAACGGGTAACTTACATACACTGTATGCAAGTATCTCTTAAAATTGCAAGCAATAATCTTGTTCAACAACAGATTTAAAGGAAAAAATTCTCTATAGTTCACCCTCATTGCTTATATGACTTTTCCAGGCAGCCTCATGGAAAAAGAATTTCGGGCACTGGGAAGAGAGTGTGCAAAATCGTGCAAAAATCAAACAGTGTGGGGAATCGTCAGGATTGCAGAAAAGCTGAGACTTAAGACATCAGAGGTGGATGGCTGAGGGCAATAAGGAGTTTGAGCTTGATCCATGGACGATTTGTAAAATAGGAAATCCTATCTCTAGATTTTTGAAAGGCAATAACGTACAGAACAATTTGTTTACATGATCCGAAAAGACACTTTCTTTAAATGAGGCATTACCACAAGAGTCATGTAATTGTAAACAAAAATGAAATCCCATTATAAAGCTGAGACTACTTGTAATAAAGGCCACAATGAAGAATCTAGGTTTACGTGTTTATTACACGCAAAATTCAGCCTGGCTTCTTTCCCTTTCTCACATCGGTGGGAAATTGTCATCGGTGCTAATTTCCCTGCCCTGTAATCCCACAATGTATTTTAACTTTCTTTCCCTGCTACCTACCCACTGGGGAGAGAGAGAGCCTGCCAAGTGTGGAATGCAGCCAAGTCGATCTGAACAGACAAAACTGACAAGAACTGTGAAAGCAAGGGATGTGACAGCCTCAGAATTCTGACCTTCAGAACAGGAAACCCAAGGTACGACTCAGCTCCCCAGTCTGCATGCTTTCTTTTGTACCAGGGGTAACACGGCACAGATTTCCTGTTATTAAAGCATTTGTGGATTACCTTCCCAAGGGTCACGAGAGCTTCTGAACAGATAACTGCGTGGGGACAATGAGAAGACCATTAAGAGGGCCCGTCAGCTAGGGGACAGGAGTATCATATTTCTACTGAGAAGAGCACTGAAATCATAGGCAAAGATCCACAAAGGCTTGAGCTGCCTGGGATCACGTTCACCTCCGTGGTCAGTGCATGTGCTCAGGGACACGTGACGATCGCAGGCTTGGCTTGCTCGGGGAAGAAGGACAGGAGCCATCGCCTTTCCTTACTATCCAGGAAAAACAGCCCAAGGTAATCTGGAGGCACCTCACGTGTGGATCACAGCTGGGACGGGAAGGCCAGGGCAGTGGACAAAGGCAAGCTGTCAGCACTGGCCCCGACTCCCCAGAAGACTCACGTCCCAGCAGACCCCAGACCACCCAGACATGCACTATGCTAACCGTCATCTTAAACTGAAGTGGAGATATTTATTTGGAATTATGATTTATACTTATCTTTGTGTGGATTTTAAACATCACATTTATAGGAGGTTTTTTTTTTTTTTTTTTTTTAATCTACATCTGTTGAACAGAAAAGTCTCAGGTAGTACCATCTGCTTTACTTTTATTTTAGAATCTTTCCTTTGAAAATTGTTCCATACATCCTTCCTAAAGAGTGTATTATGGCAACGTTGAAAAAGCACACAATACCTGGTCATGACATTTATAGCATATGAGTTGGCTTTCAAATAGCTCCAAGTTTTGTATAAATAAAAGGAGTGAGGGGGGCTTTTTCCTTACCAATGTAAGGTTAATTTCATCTATTATTAGGAACTTTTAATACGCCAAAGCCTCTGTTTTGATCAGGAGTCTGTGTGCGTTTCCTCCTCAGGTTTCCTGCAGTTGACATTTCTAAGGGAAACGCTGCAAAAACCTTTAAGAATGAAGGCACTTAGGTTCAGCTTTCAGAAAGCCAGGAAGGTATAATATTTACTCTCTGGTTAAAGGAAGTAAACCCAGAAATGCCACCCTTTGTGCTCAAAGAGGGAACAAAAAAAAGTGCGGAGACAGAGTTAATATTTAATCATGAGCATCACCGGGCGGTGGGGGGGGGGGGGGGGGGCAGACAGGCCTGTTGAGAATCCGACCGTAAGCCCTCAGGTTCCAGAACTTCTCAGAGTCTGAGCTGCCTCACCTCAACCAGCAAAGTCAGCGAAAGCACAGGTTTGCTTAAAGACCCGCAGGAAAGAAAGCTAAGGAACTCCTGGCCACGGCAGACATTAGTAGACTTTAGCTGCACACGCTTCTCATAAATGAAATGCTGCTCACCTGTTTCAGACACGTTCAAACTCCCTACACTAGAGTCTCAGTACTTGTGGCTTCCACGTTTGCGACGTCCAACCAGGCGACACGCTCCGGCTGGTTTCAGCCCCTTCCTGCGAACAAGTTTCCTTTCCACAGCGTATTTAGCACTACGCGTTCCTCGTTTTTGTGTTTCTGGGGAGAGTTCACTGTTTTCAACGGCCCCAAGCTGGTACTGATGCGCTGGCTTGCATCCCTGCGATGCCCTTTGTGGGTGTGAGATAAGCTTTGTTCAGACACGAGTTATATGCCACTGGCCATGAGTTCAGTTGTCCTGAATCAACAATACAAATCAAAGAAGGTGTCTTTAAACAGAAACACACATAAAACCGGGTATATGAGGTGATGGGCTGAAGGAAATGCGACCAGGGGCTCACGGGAACCGGATCCTACGTTTCCCGTAGGAGCAATGGTTTGGTATTCGCTAATTCTCGTTTGCGATGACTTCACACAACATGACTACCACGGATGACAAGAAGTGACGGTATGTATACACCAGACCTCACGTTAAGCAACAGGAGTGCACAATTAAAGCACAGAGCCCCTTGCTCTCAAGGAAATTAAAATGTCAAGTACACACTTCGTAAAACATTAAAATACAAACAAAATTTGTGTCATTCGTTTTCAAATTATGGAAAATACACAAACATCCTGTCATTGGAGGTTAATATTAAAATATAAATTACCAGTCTCTGGCTGGAATCAGGCGACACTCTTTGCCTGCTATACAACCCCTTATCACAGTCTGCTGTGTCTAGTAGATAAACCCATCATGTGCCCATCACCTCCACGGGCTGAGTTTCAAAAAGTATCTTTGTTTTGTTCAGGATGTGAACTGTTTCCCTTGAGGGTATTTCAACTTTGAGCCTTGACTGCATCTCAAGAATAAGTCAGAATGTGGCCAGTGGAGCCCTTTGAAGACGATTTCCACCCCACTTCAGGTCTTGATACCCAGCAGGACCCCATGGGGCTCCTGGGCACAAAAGCCTCTCCGTGTCCCCTGTTCTCTTGATGACAGGAAATAGGCTTCATTCAGCCTCCAGGACCTTCCCTGAGTTCCAGCGGGCAGGTTCAGAAAGTCGCTAATCAGGGAACGGAGGGGGTGCAGAGACCCTGGGAGGACCAGCCAAGAAACAACAGTGCAGCCTGGGGGCAGGGTCCCGGTTCCCCCTCCAGGGGTGCACAGAACAATATTTTGAGCTGTTTTGCAGATACTGAAACGCCCACCAGGTGGGAGAAGTTAACAGGTAACACAGCATGCTGCCCGCAAGCACGCAGACCCCAGACCAGCGGGAACCAGAAGGTTGATGATGCCGACTCCTCCCACTTACCTCACCACCGACCAATCAGAAGGCCGTCCACGAGCTGACCACGCCCTCTTTGAACCACGATGACAAACCTCCCCATTACCCCTCCAGGTCCTGACACAGGGTTTTGAGGGCCTGAGCCCACTGCGGCCCCCTTTGCCCGGCAAAGCAATAAAGCTGTTCTTTTCTACTTCACCCAAAACTCTGTCTCCGAGATTTAGTTCGGGTACAGAGGCCGGATTCGGCATCGGCCTTTCTCTTCCCCACCCGCCCCTTCGACTCATTCCCCCTTCAAGGGAGGGGAAGGCACCAATACTATGAATTTCCCTCCTAAGAAATTACTGTGTCTTTAAAACAAAACCAACAAACAGCTTGCGGCCTCTCTCTGTGACCTACGAAGGCCAGCCCTGAGCCCTTTTGTTCTTTTCTCCTTATTTTATCGTCTGGTGCAGCAAGCAAAGAAAGGCAGGGGACGCACTGGCTCTCCCCCCCCCACAATGCACCCTTCCCCCCCTGTCCTGTGCCCTCCCTTGGGTGCTGACCTGCATAGGCCACCAGGCCAGGCGCCCCTGCCCTCCAGCATCTGGCCGGGTGCGGTCAACTAGGCACTGGCCCAAGCTCAGAGGGCAGAAGGAGGAAAAGGCTGAGCCCTTTACTTCCTCTCGTCCCTGCCTTGAAGTTCAAGTCCTGGCTGTGCGTTTATTCTCTGATCCGCCAACCCCCTGCCCTCAAATTAGAGGCTCACTACATGTGGTCCAGGCACCCCTTTGTGTCCCCAAGGGCCTTTCAAGGGTCCATGAGCTCAAGATTATTTTCATAATCATATTAGCATGCATTCTGCCTTTTTCACACTCACTCTGTCACGCGTGTGCAATGAACTTTGCCAACGGCAACGGGACCTGATACCACAACCTACTGAGTGCAGACACGGATATGAACACCCAGCTGTCTTCCAACAGGCCAGACGTTAAAGAAATCGGCAAAAACGTGACAGAATTCTAGCACTATCAATAAAATTTTTCTTTGGAAAATGCAATTTTATGATTCATAAAATTACGTTATTTAGGTTAACATACAATGGGTTTGTTGTTATATTTAAAGTTTCCATCTGTTTCCTGCCAGGATCCTTCCAGCCACAGGGGCATCTCCTTCCAAACCCCTTCCACAAAGGCCCACCTCCCTGACTTGGTAGGTAAAACAGGTCAGGCTGTTTAAGGACCCAGTGATGGATGCAAAAACTCTATTTCGGTCTCAAGTGCAAATCCCGTTCTCCAACATAATTTGTCTGAACCTCTGCACTTGGCAGAGTTATTGGATGGGCGCCCAGCCTTCACCAAAGCTGTTACTTGGTCACCACTAGGCTGTCCGCTCTTGGGGCGCAAGTTCTGTCAATCAGGGATGATGAGGGGGCGCGGGGAAAGGATGTCTTAGGTCCCAAAGCACTTATGAGAGAAGGTTTCGGGAGTTGCTGTCTCAAAGCAGGCGATGAAGCCAGGGGCCCCCCTGACCTTCATTTATCCCTTCAACAAAGTAGTCCGGCTCAATTATAGTAGTTTTATATATAGTCATAACCATTTTACTTACCAAATGCTTGTAACTAAAAATAAAACCTTTCAAACGCAGAAAGCCTCTGTACTTGCCTTCAGGAACAGTAAAGGAAGAAAAATCGGGGGGGTTAAATTCCAACATGTCATTCAATGCAGCCAGTCTGGTGGAGCAACAAGCCCCAAAGACCAAGTGGCCGATGGTCTCCCCAAGAAGAGAGAGAAAAACAGAGTCTTCAGCGGAAAAGAAACACGGGTAAGGAGTCTGACATGGGTTTAGTACAATCAGCACCAGCAGCTTTGATTCCTGAATAAAAGGAACCCGGTGTTTTGTTCATATTTCAACCACAGAAAAAAAGATAAACGCCATTGTTAAAAAGATCTCTTCAACTACCTGTTCTTTATCTTCTGCGCACACATTGAAAAGCAAACTGTAAGCTGGAGAACATATTCACTAAAGAGGTGTCAATGCATTAAACTCTTTTTGTGAACATATTCTTACGCATAATGAGAAAAAGAAATTGACCAACACAAAAATAGACCCAGGGTATGAAGATGTAGTCACCAAGAGGGAAATGCAGATGACCACAAATTAAACTTAAAAGAAAGGGGGCTTCCCTGGTGGCGCAGTGGTTGAGAATCTGCCTGCCAATGCAGGGGACACGGGTTCGAGCCCTGGTCTGGGAAGATCCCACATGCCACGGAGCAACTGGGCCCGTGAGCCACAACTACTGAGCCTGCGCGTCTGGAGCCCGTGCTCCACAACAAGAGAGGCCGCGATGGTGAGAGGCCCGCGCACCGCGATGAAGAGTGGTCCCCACTTGCCGCAACTAGAGAAAGCCCTCACACAGAAACGAAGACTCAACACAGTCATAAATAAATAAATAAAAGAACGTGAATTTCTTTAAAAAAAAAAAAAAAAAAAGAAAGGGAAAAACGTTCAACTTTACCAGTACTAAAATTACGCTACGCAAAAGGAGAAATTGCTTTTAAGTGTTTTAAAAGAAGATGGAGCTAAAAAGGATAATCATCCCATCATTGCTTACAGAGATACCAAAAATTGGGTCAAAATTTTTCAACAGAAAACTGGCTCAAGGAATTATAAAACATGAATTGAAAGGGCCAGTATGTCGTGAACAAAATAATGCTGCCAACTAATATTTTATATCCATGGTATTTTATTATTTCGTGAAAAATCATATTATAAAGCAGATGGATCCTAATAGTCCATTTTTGTGAAAACAGATCTGTAAATACGCACAATAAAAAAATGGAAGGTGACACACCAAAATTAACTTTAGTAACCAGGTGGCCAATATTCATGAAAGCAAGGAGAAGCAGGTAACATAGCTAAAACGTTCCGGGGAGGCTTCCTGGACCAGGCAATGCAGAACTGCGGGCTATCGTGAAAGCATCTCAGGGAAGAGGGCAGAGCTTGGGAGGAGACAGGACTGCTCCCTCTCCGCAGTTTGATTCGTGGGTAGGACCAACAGGTAAATGCCAGGTGGGGAGCGAAAGAGAAAAGACTAGATTGAAAGATTTGAAATCCGGGCTAAGGAATGTGGATTTTCTCCAAAAGGCAAAAGGGAGACGTGTTAGAAGGCAGATAGACTAGATATATCAATGGGAGGAGAAGGGCAGGTCAGAGGTCACTGCCCTCACCCAGGATGCTGTGACCTTGTCTGCGACTCAGCCTCAGAAGACGCTGGCTTCTCTCTCAGCCTCTGGATCAATAAAGTCTAGGCCTGCTTTATGAATTAACTGAAGATCTTTTTATATTTAATTTACATGTCTGTATTCTTTAGGCTCAAAGGTATGCCCAGACACACACCACAGTCCAACCCATATCAGCACTTGAAAGCTATGCTTTTTCTGGTCCAAATATTATCTTAAATTATATTCTACAACATGTGTGTAAACTTGTAATGCTGACACCATGAACAAAGTGAATTCAGGAGAAAAATAACTCAGTGAGTCAGACGCAGAAACAAGAAATAACAAGCAAGTTCATCTCTACATGAAAGAAAACCCTATCATCGGCAAGGCCTACTCTCACTCCTGGAATTTCTCTCATAAACCTGAAAAATAAAATTTGGCTCATAAAAAGAGGGCTTGAAAAGATGAGTCTATATAAATCTCCAAGATAAGAAAACACATTTTTCATCTACATGGGAATGAGGAATTCACTTCAGAATTGTATTATGAGCCAAAGAGAATATACAAAGAAAATTTCTTACTGTGGCATAGTTAAATCGTGGCTTGTTTAAATAATATACCTTACAAAAACATAAGGTGCTCAACATTGCTAATTATTAGAGAAACGCAAATCAAAACTACAATGAGGTATCACCTCACACCAGTCAGAATGGCCATCATCAAAAAGCCTACAAATAATAAATGCTGGAGAGGGTGTGGAGAAAAGGGAACCCTCCTACACCGTTGGTGGAAATGTAAACTAGTGAAGCCACTGTGGAACACAGTATGGAGGTTCCTTAAAATACTAAAAATAGAATTTCCATATGATCCAGCAATCCCACTCCTGGGCATATATCCACATATCCAGAGAAAACCATAATCCGAAAGGATACATGCACCCCAGTGTTCACTGCAGCATTGTTTATAACAGCCAAGACATGAAAGCAACCTAAATGTCCATCAACAGATGAATGCATACAGAAGATGTGGTGTGTGTGTGTGTGTGTGTGTGTGTGTGTGTGTGTGTGTGTATGTATTACTCAGGCATAAAAAACAACGAAATAAAGCCATTTGCAGCAACAAGGATGGAACTAAAGATTATCACAGTAAGTGTAGTAAGTCAGACAGAGAAAAACAAATATCGTATGATATCACTTATATGTGAAATCTAAAAAAAAAAAAAATCAAAGAAATGAACTCATTTACAAAACAGGAACAGACAGACACAGAAAACAAACTTATGGTTACCAAAGGGGAAAGGGTGGGGAGGGATAAATTGGGAGATTGGGATTGACATGTACACACTACTATATATAAAATAGATAACCAACAAGGACCTTCTGTATAGCACAGGGAACTCTACTCAATATTCTGTAATAACCTATATGAGAAAAGAATCTGAAAAAGAATAGATACTTGTATATGTATAACTGAATCACTTTGCTGTACACATGAAACTAACACAACATTGTAAATCAACTGTACTCCAATAAAAATTAAATTAAAAAAACATATTATGACATTGATGTGTCATCAGAAGAAATCAAGTTAACATATTCTTCTAAGACATATTACTTCTAAGCACATCTTATATAATAATTTTGATTCCTAACTTTGATCCTTCCCCTACAAACTACTTCTTAGATATTGCCCTTGTGATAGAAAACTGTCAACCCGACACCAGTTTCACGTTCACCGGACACAGAATAAAGATGGAACTATACCAAGAGGGTTTACAATATATGAAACTGTCAGTGACTTACTGGAAAGAAAGTCTTGGAAACTGGTAAACAGTCGTACCAGTGTCACTGCACAACACTGTACAGCTTTTTACTGACAATCACATGCAAGACAAAAGGAGGAGCTGAGTTTCTAATTTCCTCATGATATCCGAACCAAGTAACAATAATTCAGGTAGATTCTTCACAGATGAAAGGTTTTTATAATGCTGAACAATGTGAACTACCAGAAATATATATTTAAAGAATCAAACTACTAGTTTTAGTCAAGGAACTATAAAGGGAACCATCTTATTATTACATAAAATCAATTATTTTCAAGCTTGAAAATAGCATTTCCTTCCTAAGTACTTTAGTGCAGTTGAATCTTGAACACAGCGGGGATTAGGGACCCTAACGCTCTGTGAAGTTGAAAATCCACAGATAACTTACAGTCAGCCCTCCGAACCCACAGTTCTTTCATATCCTAGGTTATTCCGTATCCTCAGATTCAACCAACCTTGGATTGTGTAGTACTGTCTGTTTACTATGGAAAAAATCCGTGTATAAGTGGACCTGTGCAGTTCAAACCTGTGTCGTTCAAGGGTCAACTAACTCTATCTATTTCCAAGTATCCTGAAAAAGTTAAAAAAGTATAGCACTTCATCCAGGGAGATTTAAGCCAGCCTGCTCTAAGATCTGGAGTCATGTCTATACTAGTAGAACACATGCCCTAAATATGGGGTTAGAAAGTGTACATTCAACACCATAAACAGTTGATTTTATCCATTCACCCCATAAATGTTTAATAATAAAATAAACCCGTAAGTGAGAATCAAAAACAAGAAGTCTTTTTGGAGACTTTACTGTAGTGGGAGAATGAAAAACAATAATTAAAAAGAAAAATTGCACCTACTATGAGAATAAACCGTACTTAGGTCCACAAAAGCCAAGACGAGTCCCTTTTTGTGTACCAGTCTATACCTGCGGCTGACACAGAGGTCCTCAAAGTGTGCGCTAGGAACCTTTGAGGGGTCTGTGAGATCAAAGTTATTTTCCTACAAACGTGCAGTCATTTTTTCCTGAGTCATATTTTCCTGATGCACAATATCTCAGCGGATTGAGTACAGAAGCAGATATGAGAATTCACCTGTCTTCCCGCAAGCCAGACACCAGATTTTTTAAAAATGTAAAACAACAACACACTTCCTACTCATTGTGTTTGCTTTGGAAAAACAATGATTTTTTTTCATAAAATATGTTCATGTTAATATTTATCACTGTTACTTCTAAATGAATAAGTATGTTGAAGCTTCCTCAGTTTAATTTCAAATATGATCAATATCAATAGATGTAACCCCTTCAAACAAAAGCTCTTTGGCAACTCCAATAGTTTTCACATGGATACAAGGATCTTAAGACCAAGAAGTCAGAGAACCAATGGTTCAGCATACAGTTGGCGCTCAGTAAGTACTGAATCGTGAACTAAGAGGGAAGGCCAAGCAGACACAGGGATAGCTGAACTGGGATCCGAAGGGTGGCACAGATCTATGAGGTGAGCACAAGACAAGAGGGGGTAGAACTTTTCTATAACAACGCACACAGTTTATAAGTCGTGCTATTTAAAATGTTTTCCAAGCCATTGAGCAACTTGTAGACAATGATTAAAAATGAAGTGGTCCCTTACAAATGAGAAACTGGATGGGTGACGGAGCCACAGCCATGGATGTTTACTGCCTCTGCACAGACTCTCTGCTGTAATTCTAGAGAACATCTTGAATTTAAAGCTGGACACGCAACCATCTTTCCTAGGACAACTGTGCTGAGGGAAAGAGTGTGGTTTCTGGTTGGTTCTCTCATTTTCGAGGATGCATCAGTTTTTAAATAATGTTATTATGATCTATGTTAATATTATTTCCCTTTAAAAAATAATGTCAAATCCAAAGAAAATATCAAATATGTGTTTGCGCAATGGTGTTTCCTAAAATCACTCACCTTTCTCCTTTCAGGCCGGTTAGTAATCTCCTTGGGTGTAGAATACACGAGATTCCTCCTCAAAGACAAATGTGGACGTTACTTAAGGGACAAAGTAATACCATCTATTCCTGGAAGGAACACTAGCCATTCTGAACAGAACAAGTTACGATTAAAATAATAAGGTGGCACTGCCTATTTTGTAAGCAGAACCTATTAACAAAGCTAAAAATTGAACAGGAAGAGAGGTGAGTTTGAAAAAAACAAAAAACAAAAACGTTGCCTTTCTGCATAAATCCCTTCATTCGTTCAAGATGACCTATCAGCTAACAAAGGCAAGCATCACAAAGCCATTTCTAAGATTTTATAAAAGGGAACCAGCTTGTGAAACCGTTCCTACAGACGGTATCAGAAATACACTCCAGCTCCTAGCCCCATTGTCTGCCTGAAGGCCAGAGGGAAAACCCCTGGTTGACCATAAAAGGGCCGCCTGCATGTGCCCAGGGCAGAGTATACAGGATCTTATTTACACGAGTATAAATACATGCCATTCCCGTGTGCTCACTGGTGCTCCTGAAGCCTGGCCAGAAGAGGTGGGTCCCGGGTGCAATGCAAACAGGATTCAAAAATCTGTGACGTTTTCCCAACGTCTTATGTACTTTATTTTTCTAGCTTATCTTCTCTCCTGAGAAAAATATCTACAAAGCTAAGATCACTAGCACTTAACAGGTGACAGCTCCAGAAATAGTTGAAAATAAGCCCTTAAGATTCAGCAGGAGGAGAGAAAACACACTTCCCATAAATAGGCACTTTTTTCTAGTAACAGTACAGCTGTGTGAAAACTGAGGAATAAAGAAGGTATTTCTGTTCCATCACAATGGGCTATCCATTTATATTTCTAGAAGGCTAAAGTTTGAAAACTTCTGAGAAACATTAAGTGCACACATTACCATGATGTAAAACTGGCAAAAAATACTGGTAACAATAAATTAAAGGCACAGCAGGCACATGATACTTGGGGGGTGGGGGGTGACTACAACACCGTGATCACAGAGCAAACATGTGGATATGACTATGAATAGTTTCCATTTAAAACTCTTAGGAAACTCTGAGATTTCAGTTTAGTAACTTGTGTTAAAGAGACAGGGTACAGATCTCAGAGTACCGCTTTCAGCTGGAATTAGTGTCTGATTTAAAGACCCATCACAAGGCTACAGTGAGTATTAACAGTATCTCATCTGACCATCTTCGCAGTGAGTGAATTCCCGCTAAAACGTCTGTGCTTGCTGGTCTCACTGTCCAGAGAGACTCAAACTATCTCCGCCAACAACACGTAAAGGCTCCACCGCTCCTAGGCGAGGTTACCCCGTACCAGTGGCTCAGGTGAGGTGTGAGTCCGGCTCAATCCCCAGAACATCAGCAGTGACTGGGGAAAGGTCCCCCGGGATACAGCTCACCTCGCCTCTGAGATGCTCTGGGAGAATGTTTTCCTGATATTGACCTGAAGATCAACCAGTATCGCTTCCCATGTACTTCATAAACCTATTTTGATAAGTCCTTGCTAGTCATGAAACTGAGCAGGACCCTGCGGGGCCCTCCTGGGTACAAACCCCCTCCACGTCCCCTGTTTCTTGTTTGTAGAAAAAGGCTTTAGTCTCCTAGACCTTCCTTGAGTTCCAAAGAGCAGACTCAAGCAGTTACTAATTAGGGAAGGGGGGGCATGCAGAAACAAAAGAAAAGCAGTGAAACAAGAAAAGTAATGTTAGCTTAAACAATAGTTGAGTGATCAAACAGAGTCCAAGTTGCTCCCCAAGGGATATACAGAACAATCTGACACATATCTTTGAGTTGTGCTGCAGAAACTAAGACCCCTGCCCAGGTGGCAGACGGTGACCACATGCTGACAGCAAGCACTAGACCCCAGACTGGTTGGAACCAGAAGGCTGATGATGAAGATTCCGGAAACACCACCCTGTGACCTCACCACCAGCCAATCAGAGGAAAGGCATGCACCCCACAGCCCTCACCCCAAATGCTGCCTTTAAAAACCCTTCCCTGAAAGCCATCGGGGAGTTCAGGTCTTTTGAGCATGAGCTGCCCACTCTCCTTGCCCGGTGCCTGCAATAAACGCTGTACTTTCCTTGGCCCCAACTGGGTGTCAGTAGCTTGGCTTTGCAGCGAGGTGAGCAAGGGGACCCAGGTTTGGTTTGGTAACAGGCAGAGTGCGGTCCCCAGACCGCCAGCACCAGCATCCCTTCAGCTTGTTAGAAACGCCGAATCTCAGGCCCCACCCCAAGCCTGGTGAAGCAGAATTTGTATTTTATCAAGATCCCAGAGGCTTCAAAGGAGCATTCCAGTCTGAGGAGCACTGAGCTGAGCAAATGCACGCGTTATTTCTTTACTGTCCTGCTGCGGGGCTGCACTGCATTGTTCTGCTTGCCTCCTGCATCAGGGTCTTTTTCTCCATTCTATCCAACTTGTTTTTGGAAACCCCTATGTTCGTTTTCAGCCTCTCTAGCCTGGAAGATGGGCAGAGGAAGTCAAACGTGTTAACTAGACCAGACATTTTGCTACTTTTCATTACTCTACTCTGTGAGGTAGTTCTTAATTTTAAAATTTTACAAACAGGAGACCTGGGCACTCAGAAAGGTGAGGCAACGAACGGAAGAAGTAACAAGTGGGTAAAGCAGGATTCGAGCTCAGTTCCAGGCTCCACTGAGTCCACTTCCACCCTTTCCTTCCTCTATGGGCTCTTCTCACCCCAAATGTCCAGGCTTTCCCGAAAACAAGAATGTGATGATGGAGAGAAAAACCTCCATGGTATTCAGGGCCCCCAGTGCCTTCTAGACATTGAAGAAGTGGAACCACACTATTATTTCATTCTTTTTTATGGCTGCGTAATATTCCACTGTATACGTGTGCCACATCCTCTTTATCCATGCCTCTGCTGATGGGCGTTTGGTTGCTTCCATGTCCTGGCTGTTGTAAACAGTGCTTCAGTGAACACTGACATACACACACTGCTATGTATAAAACAGATAACTAGTAAGGACCTACTATACAGCACAGAGACTCTGCAATGGCCTATATGGCAAAAGAATCTAAAAAAGAGTGGATCTATGTATACGTACAACTGAATCACTTTGCTGTACACCTGAAACTAACACAACATTGTAAATCACCGACACTCCAATAAAATTTTTTTAAAAAGTGGAACCACATGTGAGCAAGCCTGCTCAGCTCTTAACCAAATTTGAGCTCTCGTTCCAACACAGCAGGGTGGTGATTAGAGGCCGGGTGATGCAGTGGTTAAGGGCAGGCACCCTGGGACCAGGCTGCCTTGCTTGGAGCCCCTGACCCTGGGCAAGTGGCTTACACCCTCCTCAAACTGGGAATAATCCTAGCCATCGCCCCCAGAGGTTTTTGCAAAGATTAAAGGAGTCAAAGTATGTAAATCATGCATTAACGCATGGTGTATAGTAAGCACTCGGTAACAGTTAAGTATATTTGTTATTAGATGTTATTTATTCCAGTACAACCCGCCTCTGGTTACAATAAAAAGGTCCAGTCTTCCACCTAGTAAGCAGCTGGTAATATTCTTCCAAATCAATACGACGTTGCTTTCTTCTCTTTTGTTGCTCTTAAACTCACACACGTTGATCGCTTATCATTATTAAATACGAACAATGAAACCTATCACCAACTTGCATCTTTTACATCCTTTCACGGTCAGAATCAAGCCATGTGTCCGGGGTACCCAGAAGAGCAACTGACAAGTCGCCTGAAGCCTTGAAGACATAAACACGGGCCGCAGACCTAGATGCCAGTCTGGCCCGTGGGCCAGAGCTTCAGGCTTCCTCCTGAGAACTGACTCCCAGCTCCCGACAATTCTAACAGCTCTCATCTCAGAACACAGCCAAATCTGACCCCCGACCCCCTTCACTGTGGTCGAAGTCACCCTTTTCTACCCCCCTGCCCTGCAGAAGTAACAAGCCCTGCAGAAAGAGCCACCCGTCGGCTCTGCCCGCTGCAGCCAGCCCCCACCCCACCCCCGCCCCGCTGTCCCCGGGCATCCGGCACAGGGCACAGTCCCCGCTGAGGGCCCCGTCTGCGAGGCCCTCTCGCCACGTCCTCAGATCCAAGCTCAACGCCACCCTGCGGAGACCCCGCGGCCTGTTCTCAACTGCGGGCACGTGCTCCGGCCACTCGGCCCATCCTCCAGCCCCAGCCCCGACCCAGCCCCGGGGCGCCAGCGGCTTCCTTCTGTGTGTGCGTGTCACCTTCTCTCCGCACCAGACTGCAAAGTCCCCCGGGTCAGAGTATTACCGACCCGGGTCCTTGGGCTCTTTTTTTTTTTTTTTTAATGTATCTATTTATTTATTTTATTTTTGGCTGTGTTGGGTCTTCGTTTCTGTGCGAGGGTTTTTCTCCAGTTGCGGCGAGCGGGGGCCACTCTTCATCGCGGTGCGCGGGCCTCTCGCTATCGCGGCCTCTCTTGTTGCGGAGCACAGGCTCCAGACGCGCAGGCTCAGTAGTTGTGGCTCACGGGCCCAGTTGCTCCGCGGCATGTGGGATCTTCCCAGACCAGGGCTCGAACCCGTGTCCCCTGCATCGGCAGGCGGATTCTTAACCACTGCGCCACCAGGGAAGCCCCCCCTTGGGCTCTTTAATCAACAGAAATTGGTCAGAGGCCAGACAAGGGACCCACGCCGGGCTTTACCGGGGCCCCGGCTGCAGCAGGCGCGAGTGAAAACAAGCAACAGGGGCCCCTGCTCGCTCCCCGCGGGGGAAGGGCAGGCTGGTCCCCTACGTGGGATGAGGGTGGAGGCAGACCCGAGGGTCAGGGCCGGAGGGGCGGCTGAGGCGGTCTGCCCGCCCCCCGGGTGGAGCTGTGCGCAGGCTTCCTGCGCAGGACCCGCGTTTGCTCCTGGGGACCTCAGGAGCGCAGTTGGCTTGTGGCCTTTCTGTATCTTGTTCAGACTTTGCCCCCCTGCTCAGGCCTGCTGTTATTTTTAGTCCCTTATAGTTTCTCTGTATCTCTTGCTCCAGGAGACGTCTGTCCAGGTGCCAGCACTGCAGCAAAGGGTCCCAGGTCCCAGCCTGTCTCAAGAGGATTTGGACATTCTGTTCATCCCTGTATCACCTGCGTCTAGTATCTTGCTGTCTACGTAATGAACGCTCAGGAAATATGCATCGAAAGAATAAATGAATAGGGGGTATCCTTTTCCCATCCCATTCACCCCTAGACTCATGAATAGTCTAGAGATCTCCTAATATTTCAAGACAGAAATATATGTATATATCAATATATATATAATCTTAGTAACAAAAACTTAAGACAGCAATACGCCTTCTCCTGCACAAAAATCTAAATCAAAACCCAAAGATTTAAAAGAAGAAATGAAAGAAAAAACCTAAACTCTATTTTTTTAAATTGATCGATTTTATTACATAAAAATTAAAAAAAAACTTTTGCATGCCAAAAAAGCACCATAGAAAAAAGACAAATGACAAGGTAGAAAAAAATATTTGCAAGTTATTTGTAAACAATCGGTTAATATCCTTATCTCTTCAATATAGAGAGACTTTCCCTCATCAACTTCCCTTCATCATAAGCTCTAATTTTTAGAAGCTAAACAACCACTGTCTCATTTCCCAAAGCAGGGGGGAAAAAAAACCAATAAATGTATAAGTCTGTGAATTAAAGAACTTGCCCCCTCTCAGTTAGAGAGGCCACTCTCCCTGAATGTGATGGTTTTGCTTGGGAGGTGGAGGCAATGACCTTGCATGAATGAAACTGCAGGACCGACTGACAGAGCAATTACTCACGTGGCCGAGATGCTGGCTAACAGCTCATAATCTTGCGAAAAGCACCTTGGGGATTGTAATGGCCATCGAGATTCAGCAGTTTAGTTTCTGTTCTAATCTGAAAAGTATCCAGCTCTGTAGCCATCTCTCTACAGTGATTCCTACTCAGGGGTTCAATGTGGCTCCTGCATCACCTGGCCCGTCATCAGGAGGACGCCGGCCCTCTGCTGCCACACACAGTAACCCCACCTCCTCCAAACCAGCCGCTAAGAAGGAAGGAATTAGCGAATTAGAACTCGTATTCTGTCCTCGTCTCGTATTTGGTTTGCTCCTATTTATCACCCCAACAACAGGATGCTTCAGCCTTGCTGTGTCTTCTTGTAAACTACAGAGTGTGTATTACTCACGAAAAATGGATTAAAAGTAGGCTGTGTCCTGCCTATTAAAGCAACCTACAGCATATGAAAAGAGGAGAAGAGTAAGCCCTGCAGAAAGTACTACTTATTAATATCATTCACATAGACAGAGGAGATACAAAGAAAGTAATCTTAAAAGTCAAGGAATTTAAGGTGAAATTCTTCAGTGTCTCCTTATCTGCCACCTAGAATACGGAGTATGTACCCAGGTCAAGGCAGAAATAACAGCTCTGGTTTCAAAGGATACAGTGACAACCTAACCAGAGACACAAAATGTGTAAATCAGAAAAAGAGACCAACCCATTTAAAAGTATATTACACAATATTTCACGCGAGAGGATTTCATTTATTTATCCATGAAAATCATAAACAAATATGTCAGAGCAAGGTTTTGACCTGTTCTGAAAAATGGCCTGGGTATCATTTCTTCATTTAATGAGCATGGCATTGTTTTAAAGCGCCTTTTCTGAGGCCACAGTGACCTCAGATGTGCCAAGGTCACTGGAAGGCAGAGCCCCTGTCTCTTCTCGGGAGGTCACCTTCCATCACCAGGACAACCTGAACCGAGGGCAGGTCAGGGTGCGGCCCACCAGCCAGGGCGAGAGTCAGCCTGTGCTCCGGTCCTTCTGTCAAGGCCTCCGTGACTCAGGACATGACTTCACCTCCCAGACAAGGAGGGGCCCCTGACAGCATCTCACCCACTCCCAGGGCCTGTCCCTGGATCCTATCATCCGGGAAATGTCCAGAACAGAAGCATTAAAAAGACATCCTCAAGTCTATTTCAGAATGTTGAAATAATATTCTGAGCTACTCTGGTGGAGAAGGCTGAGGCCCAGAGAGCTCTCCGGGTTTCAAGGCTGGGAGTATGGCCATCACCGTGGCTCAGACAGCCCAGCCCCTCGGCGGGAATGAGTCACCACTCACTCTCCAGCCACAGAAGGCAAGGAGGTCCGCAGGATGGACAAACGCATCGCTCTCTGACGTCCTACGACTCTCGCCACGAGGCAGTCAACTGGATGGAAGACCAAAGGGGAAAACAGCCGCAGTGCACACAGGGCCCTGCCTGGCCACCTGCAGCTCAGACCCTGTGTCCACACGGCTGCACCTGCCCCGCACCCCGGGCGCCCCGACCCTTCACTGCTTACAGAGGGTCCCTGAGGCACTTCTTCCCCATGCAGAAGCCCGAATCTACTTCCCCACTCAGAACCCCCTTTTCACCGAGGATCCCCCCCCTGAGCGGGCGAGTCGCAGAGCTCAGCGCACTTGGAGGGGCGCCAGCCTCTGCAGACAGACTCTTTCACTGGCATCACGGAACCATAAGAATTCAACCTCAAAATGAAGGCGCGGCCATGAAGTATGAGGGCAGCAGGGAAAAGTGAGAGCCAAAAAAACCAATCATTTGTGCAATATCTTTGTTATCTTGGGTTTTTGTTTCTTTTCGTTCTTTTATTGATTACCAATGTCACTGCTTACTTGATAGATGAACCTCTGAGCGGGGATATCCCAAAGTAAGCACCTCGGTTGAGGTGTAACTTCACCCACGGGCACAAAAAAACAAGTCATCACTGAGTCTTTTTTTTTCTCATTCCCTAAACTCAACCTGCAGTGTCTTAAGTACAAACCGTAGGGTTTCTTCCAAAAAAGTATTCCCCAGAGCAGAGTTTTCTTTGTGCTTTACACCTGGAGTTTGAAATAATTTTGCGTCTTGAATTTCTAAAAAGGCAGTCACAGATTCAGTATCATATGACATCACTTATATGTGGAACCCAAAATACAACACATATGAACAAATCTACGAAACAGAAGCAGACTCACAGACACAGAGAGCAGACTTGCAGTTGCCAAGGGGCAGGGCTGGAGTGGGAGTCTGGGATTAGCAGATGCAAATGATTATACAGAGAAAGGATAAACAACAAGGTCCTACTGTAGAGCACAGGGAACTGTATTCAATATCCTGTGATAAACCTTCATGGAAAACAATCTGAAAAAGAATGTAGATTAATGTATAACTGAATCACTTTGCTGTACAGCAGAAATTAACACAACATTGTAAATCAACTATACTTCAATAAAATAAATTTTTTAGAAAATGAAAAAAACAAAACTAAAGTGTGACAGCCTGTGGCCTCGGGGCAGCACAGCCCTGACGGAAGGTGCCTGACCCCAGTAGGGGACCAGGGCCTGGTCCATCGGAAGGACCTGCTGTGCTTAGAAGGGCAAGTCCCATGTGTTTCTCAGTCTACCAGGCTGGGTGAATGGGATGGGCGGGATTCTGCGGTCCATACAGACCTGGGATCACGTGAGCCGTAGGATGCAGCTGTAGGAGGTCTTTTTTTTTACATGATGGTTTATCTCACACACTTGTTTGTAAATGAAGCCCATGGTATGCAACCTAGTGGCACGTTCCAGATGTTTCCAACAAGTGTGCAAAAAGCCCCACCATACTGTTTTCCTCTTTAAGGCTTAAGAGTAGGGTGTACAGACTACGCACTAAGCTTGGGGAAAAAAAAAAAAAAGGAGAAAGCAGAAATCCCCGTATGGTACCAAATGATCTCTCCTCTCTTCCTGGACAAAACTCTGTGGTCTTGTGAAAACAACATTTCTTGCAAAGGGCCAAAAACAACACAGATCATTGTCGTGATGGCTTGCCCCTGCCGACTGCCATAGCCACGTCCAGCCTCGGGGGGGGAAAACTAAGAGCCAAGTTCAGCTCGCAGCCCTGCTGGGCCACGTTCGCGATGCCACCTCCTCCTGGCGTCTAAAACAAGGCTTGCATTTTAGGTGCTTCCCTTCAGAAGAGGAGAAAATGCTATTGTTTGAATCCGCCCCCCTTTCATTTAAATTTGGTTTCCACAATTAGTACAGCGTGGTTTCAACTCTAATAGTAATGCAAGCGTATTACAGGAAAATTTAGAGCTATTAAATGTATTGCAGGAAGGAAAATATCAGCATCCCCACTGCTTCGCTTGTTGATAAAATACTAAGAACATGTGAGGATGTTTCATTCTACTCTTCTGCAACCATGGTAAATGTATGTGGGCATATGTAGAAGTATCTTAAAATCCAACTTTCACCCTGCCTTTCCTGTTAACACGATAGTGTGAGCATTTTCCCAGGGTCAGACAGCAGTTTGATCCCCACCCCTTATTCCCTGAGTAATGACAGCTTTGGATAATTCACAGCACTTTGTGAAGCTGAAACCGGAGAAAGGTGAGAACGTGTATGCGATGGGAGCCCACCTCGGAAAACACGCAGCTCCAGGGGGGTCTCTTCAAGAGACTACAAAGATACGGATATATAAGAGAGATTAACCAACAAGGTCCTGATGTGTACAGCACAGGGAACTCTACTCAATGCTCTGGGGTGGCCTACATGGGAAAAGAATCTGAAAAAGAATAGATACATGTATATGTATAACTGAATCACTTTGCTGTGCACCTGAAACTAACACAACATTGTAAATCAACTTTATTCCCATAAAATTAAAAAACAGGTAAACAAATAAAACCTTTCCAACAACCCCTGCCAAGAAAAAGAAGCTAGAAAGAACCTCTTTTTCTTAAGAACCCAGAAGAGACAAATGTATTTTCTGGTGTCCTAACATTACAAAGCCTTTGAGAGATTCACGATTTTTCCTTTAAATACTCAAGCCATTGAGATGTGTGTACAATATAGAAAATGAGGCATTTAATTTGAATCATGGAGAGAAGTTAAGAAGCATTCATTACCTTCTGCCTGAGGCTATGATCTCCTAAATTAACATGCAAACTAAAGGGGGAAGTATCCGATGCTCACTTGTTTTTTTCCTACAGAGCATTAATATCATTTGAGTTGGTCATTAAGGAGTCATCTCTCACACACACACACACACACACACACACACACACACACGCAACTCACACACACACTGTCTGTGCTGCAATGTTTCTTTATAACAAACCAGCCTCAGGAAATTATTAATGAGGGGTTAGGAGGTTACACAGCAGCTAAGCCCAGAAGAATGTCTGAGCAAAGAGAAAACTACCTATTCAGAGGGAAGAGAACACAGCTCACAGCTCGGGAGGATGGGCAGCTGGAAAGGAATTCCTTCCCGGCCAAGGAAGTTTCTATACTGCGCAAAGCCAACACGCAATGAGTCAGAACACTTCACATTTCCTAGCTGTGTGTTGCTAGAACGACCTCCAAATTTCTACAGAAATCCAGGACGGCACAAATGAGGCTGGAGAATTGCTTCTCCTTCACTCACCCTCCTGCCTACGCGTTGCAGAGAATATTTGAGGTCATATGGACCTAGTCCTGGCAGAAGCTAAACTAAGAACTAGATGCCATATTATTTGTACCTTTCGGCTTTTACAAGAAAAGTAAGGAGTGTACCAGAAAATAACAGTAGCTTTACACAGAGGTACACATGTACCAGCATAAATTTCCCTTTGGGAAGGTGGCATAAATTTCACCCCCTACCCCAGTACCTGGGTAAGAAAAGCTACCCATATCCCTGGAGACAGAGAGCCAGCACTGAGATGAATATGAATAAACAGACCCCACTAAAATGAAAATAACCATTATCTTCCATTAATTTCCTCCATATATTTCCTAGTCACTTTCACACTATTTATAGCCCTTTGTTAAAATGGTATACAAGCCCCCTGAGTCTAACTGCTTCTTTGGATTTTTCATCCCTCTCTGTGAAGACTCTGTGCACATAAAATTTAAAATATTAACAAAATTTGTATGCCTTTCTCCTGTTAATGTGTCTTTTGTCAGTTTAACTTACACACAGCAAGGACTGAATCTAAGAGTGTAGAGAAAATGTCCCCCACCTTCTATAATTCAATAGGCAGTTTGAAAAGCAGTGTTGAGTTGGAAAAATCCTACTAACACTTACAAATACATAGATCTCCAAAATGTCTATAACTGTTGAAGTGCTAAGTGACTATAAATTTGTGAAGTGCAAAAATTTATAAATTGATAAAAATTGGCCAAAATAGCAAAATAAAAATGCCAATTGATATGTCTTTGTAACAAATAAAATCAGCAGTTCACGTTTTTGTAGTTTTTAAAATTCACTTATTCATTCTTTCAATTTTTGAGTGCCCACCACAATCAATGTAGGCAAACAGTTTAAAGAGGATGCACAATATACACATTTCTGTATTTCTATATGTTTGCTTGTGAGTACGCCAACATCAGACTATTGGTCTTCAATTCTGAAATCACTATTAACCTTGCAAGTTTTGATTAGCGAGTTGTGATTAGGTTCTCTATGTTTTGGTTTCTTGCTGAAAGATCTGTTGAAAGGGCAGTTTTTCCTATGAGACTGTCTCACGGGGCAAAAGTTAACCAGGACTCCTGAGTGTCTTTGTGTTCAAGGTCATGATACCAACCCATCAAAGACAATTCAAATGGCAAATGACAATGAAAAGAAGGCAACCACTGCTTCTGTGCCAGAGCCAGCCTTAGTCTTGTCATACTAATCTAGCCAGAGGAACATCTTTCTCAAGTTAGCCAAAATCTGAGCCTGGAGATCCACATTCCATGTGGCTGGAAAGATGAAAATCCTTGTTTTCTAATGCAGACCAATTGCACAAAAGGTCAACAACGTTAGTCATTCCTAAACCCACAATGTACTCAGGCCCCCAAAATGTTCCACATTTAAAATTTCTCAACCATTTCAAGAATAAATTTCAGTGGCAAAGAAACTGATAGTGAAATGTCTAAACTGGTAGAAAAGAAACCAAATCCTTCCTCTAGGAATATTCTTCTGCTTCAGACTTCCTTCCCCCAAAACAGTAAAAATGACGACTGTTGGTCACATTATCTTATTTGTGGCATAACCTCTTTTATATGTACAATGAAATGAAACATGTCCTGTTTATAACCTATGACAATATACTTAACCAAAAGGATGACTCTGCTGGATTTTTATATATTGGGTGTTTCAAATAAGCAAAACTTCTTTCTAGAGCTTTTACTAAACATCTGATTTTACCAACATCCTCTGTCCACTTAAATAAATAAGGTATTTTCCATAAAATTTAAAAGGACTCAAGAAACAGGCAGAAGCAAAGAATTTCAAGTCACAAAATAATGATGGAGTTAACCTAAATTATGGGTTACTTTACTACACAGAGACATACAATGATACAGTCAAGTTCCTTAGGAAATGGAATACTTATTTATTGTCAGTTACCACTGAGGTAGATATCAATACTTATTACCATGTAGAAAATCAAATAGAAATCTTCAATTCTTTAATTCTTCAATTCTCTAAATCTACATTTTAAATATACACACAAAAGAATGTTCTTATTAGCCACTAAAATCACTGACAGCACCGGAACTTAATCTATTAATGTTTTAAGATATGAACCATTCTTTAACCTGCCATCTATTCCAGTACAAAGACCTAAGTTGCAAACGAAATGGGGAAAATCAATGTTAGCAGCTGGACAAGAATGTAAATAGCACAGGCCAAGTATCCCCAGGCCCACGACACTGCCTGTAAATGACACACCTAACACTAAACATTCAATACATTGATGTACTAAAGGACTTCAAAAGCCAGTGATCTTCCTCAACCTTCTAATGTACAACCAAGGAAAGTTCCTTGGTATTTTTTATTAATCTGCACAGGATTCAAACACCCACAGTAATCGGTACGGTTTTTTTTTTTTTTATTCAGCACCAAAATAAGATTTTAAAAGTTCAGTAAAAAATCTGTGATCATTTTAAAATTCTTGGGCATAAAACAATTGAATATTTCATCTGAAAAAAAATGGTAAAGTTTGTTTTCTGTTTTGTCTATCTTTAAGACAATTATTTACAATGAAAACATACTGAATTTTGTCTTTTTAAGGAAACACCAAGGGAAATTTCAAGGATCAATGTCTGCACTACCAAAAAAGATCCTAAGCACAATGTTTAAATTACTGAACTCAAAAAAAACAAAATAGCTTCTTAAGTATCTTGGATCCTATTCCATCGTAAAAGAAGGATTTACACAGTCAAGCTTCATTTGCTCACAGGGAAGTTACTCTTTAAAAACTTCTTTTATCCTACAAATGAGAAAGCCTCCCCCTTGCAGAATAGATGGCCACTTGTGGTCACCAACTATTGTGAAAAACTTTCCCTTGACACTGACTTATAGGACCATCTCCCCAAGAGTCAAAGAGCCAAACTCTAAAGAGGTCTACTAATCTGTTTCCTGTCCAGATTTTTTTCTAGACTAGAGTCTCAGCTAACGCTAAAATCCGAAGGAATCTGGCAAGAACCTAGGACTTTCAAAAAGACCATTAGGGATGCATTCACACGCAAATGTCATATCCACCAGCAAAGGTGATAGCCTGTTTTCTACAAAACCGCTTTCCAATCATACCCCTGCAGTTTTGTACTACCTTTGTCACTTCGAATGCTGTACAAGTGCCTAGCAGTGTGATTATAACTTAAATTACCAGATTTCTTGGTCTTGTAAAAATAGAAAAGATGGAATCCCAACAAGGCTTCTGACATTTTCCTGTTCTTAAAAATTTACCAGATGGTAATGCTTTCAAAGTTGCCATAAAAAGACAGAAACTATGTCTTCTTACCAAAAATATGCTTGGAATTTTTCTTTTTCCAAACTGGTGTAATCCAGGTCCTCTACTAGCAGAAATAAGACACTATACAATAAAGATGGGGACCTACCCATCTAATCTAAGAAGCCATCCATAGACAACCAACAAGGACCTACTGTACAGCACAGGGAACTCTGTTCAATACTCTTTTATCACCTAAACAGGAAAAGAATTTGAAAAAGAACAGATACTTGTATATGTATAACTGAATCACTTTGCTGTACACCTGAAACTAACACAACATTGTTAATCAACTATGCTCCAAATATAAAATAAAAATTGAAAAAAAGAAAAGAAGAGAAGTAAATTTAAAAAAACATAAAGTAAAAAGAGGTTCTATTCCATACCAGGGGATGTCAATACAGGTAGATAAGCTTTCTTTTATATCCATCAAAGTTTTAAAGTCTTTTCTATATATTTCTTGTTAAATTTATTTCTAATGGTTATATACCTCTGTTGCAATTTTAAATGAGATCTTCATTATATTTTATGATTTTTTCCTCACTATAGAGTAGCTTTAAAAAATTATTTAAAAACACATGGCCGTGTGCATCTCTGCCTTGCTTCTGTCTTAACTAAACAAACTGTTTCTCTGTGTGCTCTCCCACCTGTTGTTGTGTATGTCTCTAATAATAAACTCTGTACCTGTTTTTGCAAAAAAAAAAAAAAAAAAAAAACACACATGGCCATTTCAAAAAAAATTTTTGGAACAGTAAAGTAAAAATCACTCGAAATCTTAAGAAAAACAAATATGAAGCTGTCCATGTTCATGATAAGTAAGCAGTACATCTAACTCCCCCCAGCCTGCACGTAAGCGGACCAGGGTGTAACTACCTGAATGCATCACATGGGAAAGCACAAAGCCAGTTTTCACCTCTGCTAAATGCAAGCCCTTCAGAAAGAACAGAAGTGAAGACAATTCCCTCTGCCTCACAGAGCAAAATCAAAAGGATGTGAAGATAAAGAGTCTGGTCCCTAAGAGCCCTGAGCATCTGTACTGCCTTAGATTTACTCAGAAACACGGGCACAAACTTGTCCAGTCTGGGGGCTGCACTTCTGAGGGTATGGTTTTGATTTGGATGTGACACCACACACACTGGCACACGGAGCGTGTGCTCCCTGCCATGGATTCTAAGCTTCCCTCTCCAGGGTCTGCTTCTGTTTTGTCCACATGCCAGAATGAAAGACTACTTGCCCATAATCTCATATGATCAGGGCTGACAAATTCCACTTTATTTCCAAGAAAAAAAATACATTCTTTGAGTGACTTTCTAAAATAAGGATTTTTTTCAAGATTTTTGCCTTCCAGGGAATAAATCACAGTTGTCAATCTCAAAGAAAAAAAGAAAAACAAACTAAAAATAAGAAAGTACACATTTTCTGTTAACTAGAAAACAGAAGGGGGGAATAATCCCGAACAAAAACAAGTGAAATCTCTTGAAAACGGATTTTTGATAGTCATGTTTTTCTTAGAATAAACTGATTGCAATAAACGTTATCACAAAGTTCCCTGTCTAAAAATAAGTTTCCTGGAAATGATATGTTTCTTCTTCTTGTGAAGGAAATCACATTCTAAGCAGTCATCATTATAATTTTGCCAGTGAGGTTCTTTGCACATTCGTTTTGCTCAGTCTAAGCAGAAAGATTAAGATGTCCTCAGTGCATCCCCTTTTAGTTCCTCAAAATGAAGCCAGACGTTAGCTGCATCCTTGGTTGTGAAATAAGGCAGATGACTTCTTAGAGCCATCAGCCATGACCCATGAGACCAGAGGTCCACGCTGACAGGACCGGCTGCCTTGGGTCAAGGGGGCTGCTTTCGCTTCACTTCAAAGATCTGCCATCCAATGGGGCTCCAAGCTCAAGACTCTTCCACATCTTACTCTGACACTTGACAATTATGGGAGATAAGGCACATGTATAATTACAATCTCAGGTAGAAAGTGGTGGATTCTGCAATATTCTGGGAGTTTGGAGAAGGTAGACATGCCAGCCTGAGAAACAGGAAGGCCGGGCCTTGAATACCTGCAGACTGTGAACACACAGAGTAACGGAGAAGCGGTGTGGACCTGCCTCTGTCCCGGGCAGGGGACATCCGACATCTGAACTGTTACCAATGCCTTCAAACTGGGGTCTAGCTTCTGCTTCTAGCTTCTCTGTCCTTTACAGTCATCCTGATGTACAATTTTTTTGAAAGCAAAAAACAAAACCAAATAAAAACAAAACAAACAAAAACCAAATCTGACCATTCAGTGAATAGTTACTGATCTGTTATAGCGTAAGAATATGAAAACGGAGGGAAAGACAGGCCTTTACGATTAGGAACTACAGCCTCCCCCTGCATCGTCCAATAGGTCCAAACATGTCAGACAGAGCTCTTTACATTTAATGAATCACTTTTTCAGTCATATTTCCCACCAAACAGAGCTGACTTTAAAGAGACTGTGGTCTCTCCCAAGTCTACATCATCTGCTTAGAACCCTCCTCCTTTTCTAGTGAATTCTCTTCATCCTTCAAGACCCAACTTGTACGACAGCCTCCTGTGGAGTCTTTCATGGCTGGGAACTGGAGCTTCCTTGGTTTCTTGTGGGTTCTGAGGACACCTCTGGTGTGTCACAAGCCACATGACTGCTAACATCAGGGACCCTAAGAACCGCACTTTGTTTATCCGTCTTCAGGATGTGATGTGGTACCTTGAACACAAGGTGCTCGATGGTCACTGGATGGACCTGGATTACTTGGTTAAAAGAGTTGCAAAAGTGGTACAGGGTCCTCTCTGTGCTGAGCAGAGATGGGCTTTGTGCAACCGTTTTATTAGAAAGATAATAAAAATACGATGAGATCACAGCAGCCCTTGGAACATGGGGAGAGCCCTCAGGACTCAGAGTGTGGTCCTCACACCAGCATCCCCAGTGACTCACTGCACCCCCATCCAACCCACAACATCAGAGTACGTTTTACTGACATTTCCCAGGTGACGTGTACATACACCAGAGTGTGAGAAGCACTGACCCAAGCGACACAGGAGTAACAGCCAGAATTCTACTACAGGAAGACTGTCTGCTATCAGTCTCCCATGTAAGATCAGTTGCTTGCAGGAGGGTATGAGGAAAGCCTGGATGCAGAAGGAAGAGAAAGGATACTTCTGCCACCGTTGAGGTAGCCAGCACCTGACCTGGGATGATGACAGCGAGAAAGCAGAAATTACAAACATACTGGCTTTACCTAAAAATAGAAATGTTAATATTCACCCATTAGCTTAAAAATAACTCTGTGCTTGATTAATGTACTGTATTGTAAACAATAATTCTATGCTTGTTTGATCTACTATATTACACATTTTGAATTTTTGTGAAGGAATGATATTTATTTTTATTTTTTTCATTTATTTTTGGCTGCATTGGGTCTCTGTTGCTGCGCCTGGGCTTTCTCTAGTTGCAGCGAGCATGGGCTACTCTTTGTTGCGGCGTGTGGGCTTCTCATCGTGGTGGCTTCTCTTGCTGCGGAGCACAGGCTCTAAGTGCGCGGGCTTCAGGAGTTGTGGCACACAGGCTCAGCAGTGGTGGCTCGCGGGCTCTAGAGTGCAGGCTCAGTAGTTGTGGCGCACGGGCTTAGCAGCTCCGAGGCATGTGGGATCTTCCTGGACCAGGGCTAAAACCCGTGTCCCCTGCGTTGGCAGGCGGATTCTGAACCATTGTGCCACCAGGCAGCAAGCCCCAAGGAATGATATTTAAACAGAACAAAAGCTGTTAGTTTTAGGTTGCACTCTCAGACTTGCAGTTGTAAGAGCAAGCCCAATAGGAGGGATAGGAAATCCTGTAATCATGTGTGTAACTGGATGCTCTAATGGGACTCAGGTGCAGACAGACAGGTGCCAGATACCAAAGCGACAGTAAGACAGATGCCGCCATGTGCAGAGTTTCAAGGGAAATGGCCAGAAGCCATCCCTAAATGTGTAATCCTCCTCCGTCCCACTTCCTTTTCCAAACAGGGTCCCACTCAGAAGCAGGCCTAGGTAGGGGGTGAAGAGATCCAGAGTTCTCACATTTAGTTTTATTTATTCCAAAGGACTGGGCAATCTCATTGGTAAATTGTATGGGTGTTTACATTTGAAGTCACTCTAGAACTCTGTACCTCTTAGAAGCGAGCTGATAAAAACACCGTCTTGCAGAAATATCTATCTTTGGATAGGGGAAGATTTCCCTGCTCAGTAAAAGTCAGGAGCAACACAAATAACATCGTATTTTGATCAAGACCCAAGAGTCATGATCATAAACAAACCAATTCCCAACAGCATGTTGCCAATGACCACGGGGACATAAAGAAGGATCCCCAGGACAGGAGCACAGAGAATCCCTGCAGAAAATGTACTGTTCAGACGTACACAGAAAACAGCCCTCTTTGGAGGGCGTGGGAAACACATACCAAGATATATTCTTCTCTTGAGCAAACAACTGCCATAACTTGAACCCACACCCAATAAATTTCTATGTGGCTTCAATAACTGTTAAAAAACAAATCAGAACAAATCTGTGTAGTGCTTACAACAGATGCTAAAGATGCCACAGCAGAGAACCCAGAAGCCTTGCCCTGGTGTTCTCCTACCTTTTATGACTTGAGGGCATATTTTTAAGAGCACCAGAACCAGAAAAATCAAGTAAAGATCATTAAAGAGGTCACTGACTTAGAGATCTTCATGCTAAGTGAAGAAAGTAAGACAGAGAAAGACAAATACCATATAATACGGCTCATATGTGGACTCTAAAAAACATGGTACAAATGAACTTATTTACAAAACAGAAACAGACTCACAGACTTAGAGAACGAACTATGGTTACCACTGGGGAAGGGTGGGGGGGGGAGGGATAGATACTGAGTTTGGGATTGACACGTATACACTGCTGTATTTAAAATAGGTAACCAACAAGGACTTACTGTATAGCACAGGGAACTCTGCTCAGTATTCTCTAATAACCTAAATGGGAAAAGAATGTGGAAGAGAATAGATACATGTGAGCAGAAGCAAGAAGAACTACAGTCCTGCAGCCTGTGGAACGAAAACCACATTCACAGAAACACAGACAAAATGAAAAGGCAGAGGGCTGTGTACCAGATGAAGGAACAAGATAAAACCCCAGAAAAACAACAAAATGGAGTGGAGATAGGCAACCTTCCAGAAAAAGAATTCAGAATAATGACAGTGAAGATGATCCAGGACCTCGGAAAAAGAAACGAGGCAAAGATCGAGAAGATGCAAGAAATGCTTAACAAAGACCTAGAATAATTAAAGAACAAACAAAAAAAGATGAACATACAATAACTGAAATGAGAAACACATAAGAAGGAATCAATAGCAGAATAACTGAGGCAGAAGAACGGATAAGTAACCTGGAAGACAGAATGGTGGAATTCACTGCCACGGAATAGAATAAAGAAAAAAGAATGAAAAGAAATGAACACAGCCTGAGTGACCACTGGGACAACACTAAATGCACCAACATTCGCATTATAGGGGTCCCAGAAGGAGAAGAGAGAGAGAAAGGACCCAAGAAAATATTTGAAGAGTTTATGGTCGAAAACGTCCATAACATGGGAAAGGAAATAGCCACCCAAGTCCAGGAAGCACAGAGAGTCCCAGGCAGGATAAACCCAAGGAGAAACATGGCGAGACACATAGTAATCAAACTGACAAAAATTAAAGACAAAGAAAAATTATTAAAAGCAACAAGGGGAAAACGACAAACAACATACAAGGGAACTCTCATAACGTTAACAGCTGATCTCTCAGCAGAAACTCTACAAGCCAGAAGGGAGTGGCATGATATATTTAAAGTGATGAAAGGGAAGAACCTACAACCAAGATTACTCTACGCAGCAAGGCTCTCATTCACATTCAACAGAGAAATCAAAAGCTTTACAGACAAGCAAAAGCTAACAGAATTCAGCACCACCAAACCAGCACTACAACAAAAGCTAAAGGAACTTCACTAAGTGGGAAACATAAGAGGAGAAAAGGACCTACAAAAACAAACCCGTAACAATTAAGAAAATGGTAATAGGAACATACATACCGATAATTACCTTAAATGTGAATGGATTAAATGCTCCAACCAAAAGACACAGGCTTGCTGAATGGCTACAAAAACAAGACCCATAAATATGCTGTTTAGAAGAGACCCACTTCAGACCTAGGGACACATACAGACTGAAACTGAAGGAATGGAAAAAGATATTCCATGCAAATGGAAATCAAAAGAAAGCTGGAGTAGCAATACTCATTTCAGATGAAATAGACTTTACGATAAGGAATTTTATAAGAGACAAGGACACTACATAATGATCAAGGAATTAATGCAAGAAGAAGATATAACAATTATAAATATTTATGCACCCAACATAGGAGCATCTCAATACATAAGGCAAATGGTAACAGCTATAAAAGAGGAAATCGACAGCAGCACAATAATAATGGGGGACTTTAACACCTCACTTACACCAATGGATGCATCATCCAGACAGAAAATTAATAAGGAAACCCAAGCTTTAAATGACACAATAGACCAGATAGATTTAATTGATATTTATAGGACATTCTATCCGAAAACAGAAAATTACACTTTCTGCTCAAGTGCACACAGTACATTCTGCAGGATAGATCACATCTTGGGTCACAAATCAAACCTCAGTAAATTTAAGAGAACTGAAATCACATCAAGCATTTTTTCTGACCACAACACTATGAGATTCGAAATCAATTACAGGGAAAGAAACGTAAAAAACACAAACACATGGAGGCTAAACAATACATTACTAAATAACCAAGAGATCACTGAAGAAATCAAAGAGGAAATCAAAAAACACCTAGAGACAAATGACAAGAAAAACACGACAACCCAAAACCTATGGGATGCAGCAAAAGCAGTTCTAAGAGAGAAGTTTATAGCTATACAAGCCTGCCTCGAGAAACAAGAAAAATCTCAAATAAACAATCTAAACTTACACCTAAAGGAACTAGAGAAAGAAGAACAAACAAAACCCAAAGTTAGCAGAAGGAAAGAAATCATAAAGATCAGAGGAGAAATAAATGAAATAGAAACAAGGAAAATAGCAAAGATCAATAAAACTAAAAGCTGGTTCTCTGAGAAGATAAACAAAATTGATAAACCTTTAGCCAGACTCATCAAGAATAAGAGGGGGAAGACTCAAATCAGTAAAATTAAAAATGAAAAAGGAGAAGTTACAACGGACACCGCAGAAATACAAAGCATCAGAAGAGACTACTACAAGCAACTCCAGGCCAATAAAATGGACAACCTGGAAGAAATGGGCAAATTCTTAGAAAGGTATAACCTTCCAAGATTGAACCAGGAAGAAATAGAAAATATGACCAGACCAATCACAAGTAATGAAATTGAAACTGTGATTAAAAATCTTCCAACAAACAAAAGTCCAGGACCAGCTGGCTTCACAGGTGAATTCTATCAGACATTTAGAGAAGAGCTAACACCCATCCTTCTCAAAGTCTTCCAAAAAATTGCAGAGGAAGGGACACTGCCAAACTCATTCTACGAGGCCACCATCCCAGTGATAGCAAAACCAGACAAAGATATTACAAAAAAAGAAAATTACAGACCAATATCACTGATGAATATAGATGCAAAAATCCTCAACAGAATACTAGCAAACAGAATCCAACAACACATTAAAAGGATCATACACCACGATCAAGTGGGATTTATCCCAGGGATGCAAGGATTCTTCAATATACGCAAATCAATCAATGTGATACACCATATTAACAAATTGTAGGATAAAAACCATTTGATCATCTCAACAGATGCAGAAAAAGCTTTTGACAAAATTCAACACCCATTTGTGATTAAAAACTCTCCAGAAAGTGGGCCTAGAGGGAGCCTATCTGAACATGATACAGACCATATACAACAAACCCACAGCAAACAGCATTCTCAATGGTGAAAAACTGAAAGCATTTCCTCTAAGAGCTGGAACAAGACAAGGATGTCCACTCTTGGCACTATTATTCAACACAGTCTTGGAAGTCCTAGCCATGGCAATCAGCGAAAAAAAAGAAACAAAAGGAATACAAACCGGAAAAGAAGAAGTACAACTGTCACTGTTTGCAGATGACATGATACACTACATAGAGAATCCTAAAGATGCCACCAGAAAACTACTAGAGCTTATCAATGAATCTGGTAAAATTTCAGGATACAAAATTAATGCACAGAAATCTCTTGTATTCCTATACACTAACAACGAAAGATCAGAAAATTAAGGAAACAATCCCTTTCACTATTGCAACAAAAAGAATAAAATACCTAGGAATAAACCTACCTAAAGAGATAAAAGACCTGTATGCAGAAAACTATAAGATACTGATGAAAGAAATTAAAGATGATACCAACAGATGGAGAGATATACCATGTTTTTGGATTGGAAGAATCAACATTGTGAAAATGACTGTACTACCCAAAGCAATCTACAGATTCAAGGCAATCCCTATCAAATTACAAATGGCATTTTTCACATAACTAGAACAAAAAGTCTTAAAATTTGTATGGACACACAAAAGACCCCGAAGAGCCAAAGCAATCTTGAGGGAAAAATATGGAGCTGGAGGAATCAATCAGACTCCCTGACTTCAGACTATACTACAAAGCTACAGTAATCCAGACAATATGGTACTGGCACAAAAACACAAATATAGATCAATGGAACAGGATAGAGAGCCCAGAGATAAACCCATGCACCTATGGTCAACTAATCTATTACAAAAGAGGCAAGAATATACAATGGAGAAAAGACAGCCTCTTCAATAAGTGGTGCTTGGATAACTGGACAGCTATATGTAAAGGAATGAAATTAGAACACTCCTTAACACCATGCACAAAAATAAACTCAAAAGGGATTAGAGACCTAAATATAAGGCCAGACACTATAAAACTCTTAGAAGAAAACATAGGAACAACACTCTTTGACATAAATCACAGGAAGATCTTTTATAACCCACCTCCTAGAGTAATGGAAATAAAAATGAAAATAAACAAATGGGACCTAATGAAACTTAAAAGGTTTTGCACAGCAAAGGAAACCATAAACAAGACGAAAAGACAACCCTCAGAATGGGAGATCTTTGCAAACGAATCAACAGACAAAGGATTAATCTCCAAAATATATAAATAGCTCATGCAGCTCAATATTAAGAAAACAAACAACCCAATCAACAAATGGGTAGAGACCTAAATAGACATTTCTCCAAAGAAGACATACAGATGGCCAAGAGGCACATGAAAAGCTGCTCAACATCACTAATTATTAGAGAAATGCAAATCAAAACGACACTGAGGTATCACCTCATACCAGTTAGAATGGGCATCATCAGAAAATCTACAAACAACAAATGCAGGAGAGGGTGTGGAGAAAAGGGAACCCTCTTGCACTGTTGGTGGGAATGTAAACTGATGCAGCCACTATGGAGAACAGTATGGAGGTTCCTTAAAAAACTAAAAAGAGAATTACCATATGACCCAGCAATCCCACGACTGGGCATATACCCTGAGAAAACCATAATTCAAAAGGAGACATGTATCACAATGTTCACTGCAGCTCTATTTACAATAGTCAGGACATGGAAGTAACCTCAATGTCCATCGACAGACGATTGGATAAAGAAGACAATGGAATATTACTCAGCCATACAAAGAAAGGAAATTGGGTCATTTGTAGAGACGTGGATGGACCTAGAGACTGTCATACAGAGTGAAGTAAGTCAGAAAGAGAAGAACAAATATCGTATACTAAGGCATATATGTGGAACCTAGAAAAATGGTACAGATGAACCAGTTTGCAGGGCAGAAATAGAGACACAGATGTAGAGAACAAACATATGGACACCATGGGGGGGAAAGTGGTGGGTGCCTGGAATTGGGAGATTGGGATTGACATATATACACTAATATGTATAAAATGGAGAACTAATAAGAACCTGCTGTATAAAAAAAATGTAAAATTCAAAAAAGAAAAAAGAAAAATACCGTATGCTAACACATATATATGGAATCTAAAAGAAAATGGTCATGAAGAACCTAGGGGCAGGACAGGAATAAAGACACAGATTTACTAGAGAATGGACTTGAGGATACGGGGAGGGGGAAGGGTAAGCTGGGAAGAAGTGAGAGAGTGGCATGGACATATATACACTACCAAATGTAAAATAGCTAGCTAGTGGGAAGCAGCCGCATAACACAGGGAGATCAGCTCGGTGCTTTGTGACCACCTAGAGGGGTGGGATAGGGAGGGTGGGAGGGAGACGCAAGAGGGAGGGGATATGGGGATATATGTATATGTATAGCTGATTCACTTTGTTATAAAGCAGAAGCTAACACACCATTGTAAAGCAATTATACTCCAATAAAGGTGTTTAAAAAAAAAAGATACATGTATATGTATAACTGAATCACTTTGCTGTACACCTGAAACTGACACAATATTGTAAATCAACTCTCCTCCAATATAAAGTAAAAATTAAAGTAACAAAATGGTCATTGAATTTGAATTTCCATGGTTCTTTTTTAAATCTCTGCGGCTTTTTCTAGGTTAATAGTCTTTGCTAATGCTGGTTTAGATGTGTCTCTTTAGCACACATTTTGCATGTCCCTGACCTCCCCATTAGTATTTTCATTGCTACGCATGATCATATCTCCCGCCACGGCCATCATGCATCTTCCGTCCATGTCCACCTCCCAAGCTTTTCATCTCATTCTCCCTCTAGATGGACGGACCATGAGAAAACACCCACTCTCCTTACCTTTTCTCTCCTGTTATCTAGGAGACATTTGGCTGGACCCAGACCCCACTGCGGGGCTCTCTCCAGCCCCCCAAACAAGTAAACAAAACATACTCTGTCCTCCTTCCCCTCTGGGAGCAATCTCAGATCGCCCCCCCCTTGATCCCTAAAACTCTCCCCAAAGTCTTACAGACTTCATGTCTCACTTCTCCACTTGAGCCCATAAACATTCTTCCTTCCACTTCTGCACCCCTCATCACACTGAAGCGTTCTGGCTTTTGTTTTGTCTTCTGTCAACATTGAAACATCATAAGCTGTTTATTCACTGGTCCTCGTTTCCCTAAACTCTACTGTAGTTTGTACCGTCGGCCAGTTTCCTTGACTTTTCTCTCCCGTCCTTGGCACCCTCCTCCTCTACCTGCCTTACGGCTCCTCCTTTCTTTCCTCCCCTCCTCCCTCTTTCTTTTTCTCGCCTCCCTCCCTCCCTCTCATTTTTCTCTGTTTCTTTTTCTCCTCTTCTCCCCCCTTTGTTTCCTTCCCTGTCTCCCTGCAGGGACCCGTCTTCCTGGTTCTGGACCACAAAGGTGGGACTGCCTTTTCCTTCCACTGTAGTCTTCCGTGTCCAGCAGCTCCGCCCCTGTCCCTATCTGCCACACACCACGAGGAGTCAGACGTATGTCCGGGCCAAGGATCCGATTTAAAAGCAGATCCTGGATTTTTCATAGACGTAAGGCCATCTAGCCCTAAGTTACTCATTAAAAGTGGGGGCGGGGGAAAGGAAATAGCAAGTCACACATTACACAGAAACTATAATATCCAGCATTGTCCCTTGTTTTTCAGGCCCATGGAGCTGGAGCAGTTCTTTCCGCTGCCAAACCTCCAGCAGCAACACGTGAAAGCTACCAGTACGGTGTGATGCCACCAATTTCCAGAACTTAGAAAGGCTCATTGATTTTTACTGCAGTTTCTTACACAATCCACTTCCTCTAAGGCCAAGCAAGCCAACCCTGATGGAGAGAAGTTACAGGATGAATAAATGTTATGGTATCCACATAGAAATTATTTACTTTCCTTTCCTCACTTCGATTTCCAAATTTATTTCTGGCTTCCTCCCGCTAGTAATCACCAGCAACGTGCAGGACCACGCATTCTTACGATCCCCCTGCCCGCCTCCCCTTTACTGGACAATTCTGGCACAGCCCTCATGCCAATGTTAGGGGAGGTCAATTAATATTCTAATGCAATAAAGCAACTCTCTAAAGCAAGACAACTTGGGATAGGATTTTCTACCTACGCCTCAAGTAAGAGGAATGAATGTCACAGTAGGTTGATATAATAGCGGTTTTACTATATGAGCGGCAGTTACAGTAACTGTAAATCAGAACTTTGGTTGGCTTTCCACTTTACGTAGTTATAGCTATGAGTCCACTCTTGCTATCCAGAAGAATTATTTTACAATTAGATGGGACATGTCTGAGCCCAGAAGGAAAACTTCAATTTCAGTCATCTTATTTTCCTTGAATAGAACCCAGTGCTACCAAAACTCAGGTCAATTCAACTTTTCACACAAAGGTTTCGCACCGTTTTCTGAAGTTGAACCAACATAAATGTAAACGCTCAGAATTTTAAGTACTTTTGCAAGCTGCCATATAAAATAGCAATAATGGGTCTCCACGCACCAAAGAAAAACAAACACACAAACAAACCAAAAAAATAAGCTTGTAACTTCATTTTCAAGGTGGAACATGGTCAGAGCCTATAAAACATAATACCTAACCCTGAATTTGGACTGCAAATCTATCACTGAAACATCTAGTAAATGACTCAATTTGTTTACACAGCTCTGTACCTTTTTACGGCCTTGCCATAAAGAAGTCATTACATCCTTTCCCTTTATTTTGTTTAAGAGTGTTTGAATGAACCTCCGAACCACAAGCCAGTTAAACGAGCTCTCCTTAGATGGACGTGGTCTCATATAATTCACCAGGACCGGGGAAATTTTCAAAACAATGTTTGTAGTTTGGAAACACCACACACTCCCACACTCCCAAAGTACTTCCTGTGCTTTATGCAGTTTTAAACGTCCAGCAGATATATTAAATAAGTCCTCCTTTTCCATTTTTCCAAGTAAAAAGTGTGGCATTTGCACTTCTTCCAGAAGATTTGCACCTCTGAGTGTTTTGCTAGGGTAGTTTGGCTGTTTGGAAATGACTGCAAAGGAAGACTGTAAGGAAATGTGGGATCCAGACACCTTAATTGATTTCCGAGAACGTAAATGTTAGTTCTCAAAGGAAACCATTCTAAAGCAGTTAGCTTAATGGGGTGCCCAAGCAGTGCCCATCAAAAGTTATCAGTACGGGACTTCCCTGGTGGCGCAGTGGTTAAGAATCCGCCTGCCAACACAGGGGACACGGGTTCGAGCCCTGGTCCGGGAAGATCCCACATGCCGTGGAGCAACTAAGCCCGTGCGCCACAACTACTGAGCCCGTGCGCCACAACTACTGAAGCCCGCGTGCCTAGAGCCCGTGCTCCGCAACAAGAGAAGCCACCGCGATGAGAAGCCCACGCACCGCAACGAAGAGCAGCCCCCGCTCGCCGCAACTAGAGAAAGCCCGCGCGCAGCGCAGCAACGAAGACCCAACGCAGCCAATAAAAAGTCATCAGTACAGATTAAAGATAAATTTTCTACCATGACAAAACAAGTGCTTTCTTAAAACAAACACACAGATTATTTAATTCTTAATTTTACATTCTTAATCATGCCTGTACACACCAAGCCTGTTAATTTTCTCAAGAAAACAGAGGTTAGAACCACTTTTTCAAGGGTTACCATTTATCAATGAGATATCTAGAGTCAACATCCTGGCCAGATTTTGACCAGGAACACCTGCTAGTTTTTGATTGTGGATTTTTCTACAGTTAGACAGTTTTCTGACTAACACAAATACAGATACAGCCGAGGCCATACACATCTCTAATATACAGGAAACTGCCTCTGAAACTGTAAAAACATAGTACGCTATGAGATCTAGTCACCTGTATCACGGAGGCCATCCACTGTCATGTGGACCTCCAGAAACAGAGTGTAGTTTAGTTTAGAGATAAAAGTAAAGTGAGTCACGAAACATACGCATTGAGACATTGCTGCTTATCTAACAGGAAGCCTCCCCAATATCTTTTATTACCCACAACATAACCCGATTACCAGCAGGGGAGACCCGCCTCCAGGACACCCCGTCTCTGGCCCTCGATGTGCACTAGCCAATTCGGTTTCTCGTTTTTATGGCGTTCAGCCTCCTTTGAATGGCTAAGCAGGTGGCAAGTCACACTCTAGTAAGAAGGAGTCTAGTCTATTTCCAAAGAAAAACATGAAAATGCTGGAAGTTACTGTGTTCTTCCTGTGTTCTTAAACCATTTGCACCCTACCACCATGCCTCAGGTTTAAAGTCAGATACATCAGAAATGAACCCTGCAGGTTCCCCTTTTTTCCGAACCCAGGAAGACATTTCCAGTAAGGAACTGAATACTTTTTTGTTCTCATCTGTTCCCATCTTAATCACATTTTAAGCAAACGTTCCTTCTTCATACACGGATTTTAAACATCGCCTGTTGCCACAGAAAAAGACATTGTAACGCTTTAATGACTCCCAATTTGCATTTCTAATCACCTCAGCCTATGACTGTGTGTGGCAATACAGGAAACAAGCTGTGATTCATTCCTCAGTCGGAAAAAAAAAAGATAAATAATAGGACTCTTTAAAAGACAGATGTCCATATAAACACCCAGCAAAAATAACTGCCAGAAACAACACAAGGTGAGCCCCTCGCAAGCCCAGCTTCTGTTGTTCATGGTTTCTGATCTCTGCAGTGACCCTCAAGGCAGGTGCAGGAGCCAGCTGGGCAGTCGAGCACAGAAGCCCAGCCCCATCTCGCAAACACTGAGAAGCTTAAAATAGTACCCACTCACGAACAAGGCTTTCCTGGAATGCAAATGGCCTGGCTTCAAAAAACATAGCACGGTATCCACATCACATCAAATGCATTCATTTCAAATCCTTAAATACCTCAAAATATTTCTAGCATTGGGTCCAAGGAACCAGGACGAACCTCCCCAGAGGTTACTCAATGCAAACTAACCTCACAGGAATTAATTTTCCAGGAAATTCAAAATCCTTTCCCTTAAAAGTACAAAGGCCGTTTTCCTTGCTCCTTGCAAGGGAATAGCTTCACTACACTGATCCTATGCGTGCTGCCCCTTTAGCACATCCTGTCCCACACCCAGCCTCCTTCTGCATGCCATCCGTTTTGTGAATGAAGTGTGAAATTAGCACTTTGTTTACATAAAGCAGGCAGCAGAGATGGCGTGGACACAGGCTTAGCTTATTTGAGTGTCACTGAGGCTGTGCAGGCTGCGCTCGGACCGGTTCAGAACTTCCCAAGAAAACCCCAATGAGCCCTCAGCCTCTCGCACCAAAGCGGAACTGCTACCTGCCTGCCTAGAAAGCAACTGGAAAAAAAGGTTCGACTCAATCTTAAACGTGAACACAACCTTTCCTTTTTTTAAATTAAAGTTGATTTACAATGTTGTGTTAGTTTCAAGTGTACAGCAAAGTGATTCAGTTACACACACACACACACACACATATATATATACGATTTTTCAGATTCTTTTCCCTTATAGCTTATTACAAAATACTGAGTGGAGCTCCCTGTGCTCTACAGTAGGTCCTTGTTGGTTCTCTATTTTATACACAGTCGTGTGTATCCACTAATCGCAACCTCCTAATTTATCCCTTCCCCTTTGGTAACCTTAAGTTTGTTTTCCATGTCTGTAACTCTGAGTCTGTTTTGTAAGTAAGTTCACCTCTATCATTTTTTACACGGAATCAATAGATTCCACATATAAGTGATATCACATGATATTTGTCTTTCTGTGTCTGACTTACTTCACTCTGTGTGACAGACTCTAGGTCCATCCACCTCACTACAAATAACTCAATTTCATTTCTTTTATGGCTGAGTAATATTCCATTGTATATATGTGCCACATCTTCTTTATCCATTCACCTGTCGATGGACGTTTAGGTTGCTTCCATGTCCTGGCTATTGTAAATAGTGCTGAAATGAACATTTTGGTACATGACTCTTTTTGAATTACGGTTTTCTCAGGGTATATGCCCAGTAGGGGGATTGCTGGGTCGTAACGGTAGTTCTATTCTTAGTTGTTGTTGTTGTTGTTGTTGTTTTTATAAATTTATTTATTTATTATTTATTTATTTATTTTTGGCTGTGTTGGGTCTTCGTTTCTGTGCGAGAGCTTTCTCTAGTTGCGGCGAGCGGGGCCCACTCTTCATCGCGGTGCACGGGCCTCTCACTATCGCGGCCTGTCTTGTTGCGGAGCGCAGGCTCCAGACGCGCAGGCTCGGTAGCTGTGGCTCACGGGCCCAGGTGCCGCGGCATGTGGGATCTTCCCAGACCAGGGCTCGAACCCGTGTGCCCTGCATTGGCAGGCAGATTCTTAACCACTGCACCACCAGGGAAGCCCTATTCTTAGTTTTTTAAGGAACCTCCATACTGTTCTCCATAGTGGCTGCATCAATTTACATTCCCACCAGCAGTGCAGGAGGGTTCCCTTTTCTCCACGTCCTCTCCAGGATTTGTTGTTTGCAGAGTGAAGACAACCTTCTCCTGGATTCTGTTTGAGAGCTGCCCTGCACACAGCGTCAGGGCCTGGCATCTCCCCTGCCCCTGCTCATCCTACACCCCCGACTTGCTTCTATCCTGGGCTGCAGGCTGTCCCCTCGGCCTAGAGCACTTTCCTCTTCTCCCTTCTCAGGCCCACTTCAAAGTACGTCATCTCCCCGTGGGAGCTTTTCTCCATGCACTTCTTTTCCGGGCGGAATCCACCACCTGGTCCATCACCAGAGGATCTGGGGGGTACGGTAAAGCCCTCTGCGTTCCCACAGCTCCTGGAGCCCAGAACTAACAGACCTGGAGATAAACTCCAGAGCCGCCATCCTCCTTGGACAGCGCTTCGCCAGGGCAAGGGCTGCACCTCCTCCTCTGTGTACCCGGCACCTCGGGCAGAGCTCAGCACAGAGCACACGCTCATAAATATTTGCTGTTTAAAAACAGTGTTCTAATAAAACGTTAGGCCATTAACTCATGACGGGGGAGGCGCGTGTCTGAGTCCTGGCGTGGAGTCGGAGCCAGGTCCAAACGTTCGCCAGCTGTGCGACCTTGGCCAGCCTAGCCTCGGTGTTCCTCCCAATAGCGCACGGGGAGGCCACAGAGATGAACTGTCGACCGTCTGCAAACGCCGAGCACCAGCGCCGCACCCAGCGGGCTCTCGGGGGGTCATCATCAACATCACAAAACCAGAGGCCCACCAGGGACCCCTGGGTCCCACTGAATCGCCCCCCAGGGCGGCATCCAAACACCGCCCTTCCCGGGAGCGTGTGCCGGTTTCTCATCAGCGCGCGGGGTACCCAGGAGCGACGCAGAGCCGCGTTCTTGCACTGGTTTCCATCGACGGGCCTCGTGCTGTCCGGGGATGGTGTTTTCTCTCAAGGAGCCAGACCCCCGCTTTGCCTGCCCCCACCCCAGACACTGCAACAACCCGACACACCATCCCTTAACTGAGAGATGGTTCAACTACTCTTCAATGGGGAAAATGCCAAATCCGAAAAAAAAAAAAATCACAGTTTGAAAATAAAAGGGAATTAAGCCTAACACCACGAACGCAAAATTAGTGAAGCCAGCCTGGCAAAGATGGTTTGGCTTTGGAACAAGGCAGATGTCCGGGGGCAGCGGCTGCCCCATCACCAGGAGACTGGGAATAACCACTTGAAGGTGGGGCAGCAAGTCCGACGTGAAGGCAGATGGCAGATAAGAGGGGCTGAGCTCCATTTGAAATGTATCCTCCTGGCCTAAACCACAGAATGAGCTCATGCTACCGAAAACATCACGCTTACGAACTTGGCTTGAAGGAGAAATGTAATTAACACAACTCCTCTTTATAACTGTGGCTCATTTGTTCTCAGATTTTGAACTCTGTAAACAAGATTTTTTAAAAAGGTAAATGAATCCTGTTTTAGGCAAGCCGGTCGAGTCCACAGCTACGAATTTATCTCCTCGATGCTCTCGACTTTAAGAGCAGTCTGAACCTCTGAATAGAATGCCCTGTGTAATATAGTGTAAATAAAGGCTCAAGTCACTCATTACATCCATTGCAAAGGAGTAACAGGCTGTGTGTTCTAGAGCTCACTAAACCATGCTTATTTACTCACTTCTATGGTACTTCACCACTGAGACATCCTGCTAAATAAAATGTTCAAAATTGTTAAAAGAAAAGAAAGAAAGAAAAGAAAAGAAAAGGAAACCCCGCAGTGGAACCAAGCTTTCCCACGTCAGCCTTCCTCCTCAGCATCAAGAAATACGGCAAGGGCTTCCCTGGTGGCGCAGTGGTTGAGAATCTGCCTGCCAATGCAGGCGACATGGGTTCGAGCCCTGGTCTGGGAAGATCCCACATGCGGCAGAGCAACTGGGCCCGTGAGCCACAATTACTGAGCCTGCGCGTCTGGAGCCTGTGCTCCGCAACAAGAGAGGCCGCGACAGTGAGAGGCCCGCGCACCGCGATGAAGAGTGACCCCCGCTCGCCGCAACTAGAGAAAGCCCTCGCACAGAAACGAAGACCCAACACAGCCAAAAATAAATAAATAAATAAATTTAAATAAATAAAAAAAAAAATAAAAGAATCTGAATGTTAAATGTCCTTTAAAAAAAAAAAAAAAAAAGAAACACGGCAAAATACGCCAATAAACACTGTTCATCCACGGACCCGCTGCAAATTCGATCCCAGCACGTCACAGGAACAATTCTAAAGGAAGTATTTCAAGTCATTTGCCAAACTGTCAGATTTCTACCCCAACAGAGGTGTTACTGTAGACCTTAGCCAGAGTATGTGCTCTGCGTCATTAATAGGATTATTCCGAGATCGTTGTCCTTAGCGTGCCTGTGAAGAATGTTTCAGGATCAAGGGAGCCCAAGCTGCCCTTACAACCCCCAAAGCACGAAACCTCCTAAAACAGTAAAGAAATGCATTTATGCCAAGTGTTGGAATTTTGAAACTAGAATGCCATTTGCCTCACTGGTTCCCATGGAAGGAAAACATATCAGCCCATAAGCAGTAGAACCCGGCTACCCTCCAGCGCGACCTTGACAAAGTCACCTCGGCGGTCTACACAAGGCCTACACAAGGCCTCACCATACACATCGCTGTGGACGGACTCCTGGGACCCTTCCGGCCCTGACGGCCCACCTGCCAGATTTACCGGGGATTTCTAGCCTGTGCACGTTCTCCGTGAGCCGCAAGCAGAAGGTGGGAAGTACACTGATGCTGGAGTGTGTCGGCCATTCAACCTCACCATTCTGCGCAGTCCTGGGTCCAGATCACGTGCATGCGGCCCAGCTGCAGCACTACAGACGTGCACACCCCCGTGGCACTTTTCAGACAGTAACAAGCACCACTTCTAGGAAACCTACCCACCGGCTTGGTACACACGCTCCTGGTCACGTGGTACATTTACCAAGATGACAAAGTAGAACTCTCACTGGCGGCTCCCCTCCCAACCAATAAGCAAGTGCATCTTCCTTTGCAAAAAGTCAAGCAATGGTGAAAGTTGCAGTATCAAAAAGCCACCTTCCAAGACGGGCTGCTGTTCCAGGCAACAGCAGAGTCCTGCTTGAGCAAGGCACTACATCCAGAACCATCTAACAAACATTTACTCTATGCCACCCTTAGTTACAGGTGCTGGCGCACCCACAAAGGGCAAGTCAGACAGGGCCACGCTCTCAGGGACCTTACATTCTACAGGGGTGGCAGGGAGACAATAAATAAACCAATAAACAAGCAGAATACCACAGTGGTAAGTGCTATGCGGTGAATTACCCTTGATGTGATAAACAGGGGTGGTTAATGAAAGTGGTTAGAAAAAAGACCTCGCAGAGAAGGTGGTCTCTTTAACCCAGATGGCAGGAAGGTGGTACCCAGGCCAAAGCAGCTGCCCGGTGTTGCCTGGGGAAGCAGGAACAGGCACCTGAGGGCTGCAATCCCAAGCCACGCGTGCCACGTCCCCTGCCCCATCTCACCCCCAGGCCTCCACCCTTGACAGGCTCGAAGCAAAGCTGCTGCAGGAAGGAGGCTTGAAGGAGGCTGTACCCTGTCTTCTCTCCGGGTCCTTCAAGCTGCAGGTGGGCCGGGCCCGAGTGCCCAGCAATGGGGAGAAGAGACGGGAGTTTTAACTCCCCTGTGAACTAAACTGTCCACAGCTGAAAGTGTCAAAAGGCTTGAGCATCAGTGTGGCAGGTGCAGGGATCCATCAGGAAGGAGGCCAGCGGGGTTGGGGCAGTGTTCCCGATGTCCCCAGCTGTGCCGGGCATTAACGCTGCAGCTCTGCTCAAAGGTGGTCCATCTGTCCTGGCGGAGTGGCCGGGCTCCTTCTCAACCCACTGGGGATGCTTCAGTATCTCCACAATGGGTGTGGTCGTACCCCGTGCTTACCAGCCAAAAATCAACCACTAGACGTATCCCCAGGAGACAGAGAAGGGGGATGCAAGGGGAAAAAATCACGGGTGGAGGCAGTGGTAGAGAAAAATAATTCACAGAGACTAAGCAATGAGCGTACAGATATTATAGAGCGTCATACAGAGATATCCTGGCTACGGATAACACTTGCAGATAAAACCATCAGAGGCATCAAAAGCAGACCAAGTAAATGAAGGGACTTCTATTACGACTTCTACTATGTTGGTTGATACAAGGAGAAACTTCCCCTCTGCTCAGTGTTCTGGAATAACCTAAATGGGAAAAGAATGTGAAAAAGAATATATATATATATATATATGTATATGTACGACTGAATCACTTTCCTGTACACCTGAAACTAACACATTGTTAATCAACTATACTCCAATATAAAATAAAATAAAATATTTTTAAAAAGAAACGTCTGGGGAAATGTTTAGCAGTCTTGGGAACATTTTGGGGGGAAGGGGGACATTACAAATAAACTGATTCAATTATTCTTTATTTAACATACATCACATTATCATTAGATTTCTATTTCTACAAAAAGTGTGCAAGTTTATAGATAAAACAATTTTTGCACCAAAATGTTGAAAAAAACATGTAGTAGAAGAGAATGTCAAAAAGATATGTAAGGAATTAGTTTCAGGAAGGATGAACTAAGAATAAACCAAGCTAAGACGTTGGTGCCCGACACAGGGCACTACAAAATGCACCAAGGAGGAAAGTGTAGGGTCGGCCCCCAGCATCTATTTACAACTATTCAACAAATGATATATAGTCCCTGAGGCTTCGTACAGACCTTTGTACTTTCTAATTACCTTTCAGAGGTAAACACCAAGTTTATAAGATTAAGGGTAGAAGGTAACAGCTGGGAGAAGAGGAAAAGTCACCATAAAATAGAAGGGGGATTTTTTTGTCACCTATGGTGAAAAGCAATATTCATCATTACATAATGGTACTTCGCTTCTCCAACTTCCTCAACTACCCCAAACAGAGCAGAGAACCAGGAGGAAGTTAAAAAAAAAAAAAAAAAAACAAACCTCTAGATAACAAAAATAAATGTCACAAAGGTCATGCACGACAACTTATAGACTAACAGGAAAGTCCCCTGGGTCCTCGGGCAGAGCTATGTACTCTTGGACACTATTCTAAAGGTTGTGACGATCTGCCTTGCAGTCAAATACAGGTTTGAAGCTGCTACCTAGGGCAGAGGGGAGGGGAGTGGATATGGGCACACTGGCAATGGGAGGAGGGGTAAGCTGGCACTGAAAGAGACACACTGAAAAGCCGTAAACACAAGATACACGAACTGAGCAAGGCATTACCAGGGGACCATGTGTCCCCAGAGTAAATGGCTGCACAGGCCACAGAAGCCCTTGAGGACAAGTGCGCAAACAATGAATGATGTTCAGTGGGGAAAGGGAAGGGGGAGGGGCAACCTGGGGTAGGGGATTAGAAGGTATGCTCTTATTATGTTGAAAATAAGCTACGAGGATATATTACACCACAAGGGAATGTAGCCAGTATTTTATAGTAACTATAAACAGAGTATAACCTTTAATAATCGTGAATCACTATATTGTACACCTGTAACTTACACAATATTATACATCAACTGCACTTAAATTTTTAAAAATAATGTTCGTAAGGAAAATCCTGATCAACAGAGACATATCCCAAATCTACACTCACAACAGTTAACAGGAGAACAGTCAGAAGCATGTTTCAGGGCTATGGGTAAATTCAAATCCCTCCCCAGTGACACAAGGTAGGTGAGGCCTTATCCCACCGACAACCCTGTGACTGGCGTCTACTGGGGCTAAACACACGCGATAAAGTAAGCTGTGTTCCGTTTCGCTTGAGATGCGCCTGATTCCCTCTGCTGCAGCCCGGAAGCAACATCCCAGAACTCACCCGTTTCATGCAGACCACAGCCATCTCCCCATGGCAGTGCAGCGCGTCCAGGCCAGAAACCCCACCTGCGTCAGCGTTCTGACCCTTCATCTCCCTCTCTACGTTAAATCTGGGGGCAGATCCTTGGTGGATATGTGAGACTTCATTGTCAGCAGTCAGATTAAGAATGAAAGACACAAAGGCGGGAGTTCCCTGGTGGTCCAGTGGTTAGCTCGGGCTCCGCGCTTTCACTCATGGAGCCCAGGTTCAATGCTTGGTCTGGGAACTAAGATCCCACAAGCTGTGCAGCGAGGCCAAAAAAAAAAAAGACACAAAGGCACCTCATAGTCCTGGAGGATAAAATTATTTTTCCAGTAAAGTGGCAAGAACTGCAACAGAGTTTTGAGGTGACAAACAAGTAACTAATAACAGGGTAAGTGACACTGACCCCTCACACCTAATGTTGAAGTGCCTCCCTTGCCCCAGTCTAAATCCAGGTGCCCAGCATCGGCTAGAGCAATCAATTTCCATGTATGACAGGGCTCAGGACACCCAGTTGATTCTGAAGCTGAGCAGGCCTGGGGATCTGATGGAGTCAGCCCCACAGGAGGCTCTGGAATCCTCCAGGGAAGAGAGTAGCCTTCCACCGGGGAGGGGGGGGTGGTCAGCGGTGGACAGAATGAGCTCCGACTGTTTGGACGTCTCACATTTAGCACTTCGAAGACCTTTCTGGATATGACGCAGTGCACAGACTGGGCGAATGGCGCTTTCTATGTGGCACCCGCAGGTGGGTCTGTACTGGGGGAATTAGACTCTCACCTGAATTGCGAGGAGCAACAGGGCAATCAGAAACCACTCATAATTCAGTAAGAGGGCAAAAAAAAAAAAAAATGCCCACATGACGGAGCGGAAAAGTTGAAAGCCACAAAGAGAGGGGAATGTTCCAGCACAGCCGCTCACTTTCCCGGGGATCTTCCTCAGCACCCACCTGTTATCCCGGCATCCTGGAACCTTCCATGCGCGGGAAGATAGCTCTACACCGCCCCCTAGCGCTGGCCGCCCGCGTCTCAGGCTGAGCACCGCAAGGTGAGCGGCTCCTCCACCTCCACTTACTTCCGGCTGCCAACCCTCCCAAAGGCTAAACATAGACCAGTCCTCTGCACACAGATTAGGAAACCACGCGGCTATTTTTAGCATCATGCATCCTAGGAATGGAAATGTCCCAGCCTCTGACGGCAACACAATGTGTGTGGCCTGGCTTCACGAACCCACTTCTCAGGAGGGGGGTGAATCGACCCCGGAAAGGGGCCAAAGACCCCGGTGAAAGTTCTGGGCCTCGTCACAAAGCGATGATGGCACGTGGACCACAAGAAAGAATGACACGGAAAGGACAATGACAAGCACGGGTCGCGAAGGGGCTCGGGAAGGTGAGAGACGCCAGGACAGGCCTGATACGTAAGTCAGAGCATCAGGAGAAGGGACCTGGGACGGAAAAAATCAAAAACCAGAAGCCAGGAGCCAGAGATACGGTGCATGGTCATTTGGGGAAACTTGGTCCAGTAAGAAGCAATATTTTGAACTGGGCATTTATTTTACGTGATAAAGAACAGAGGTTGGTCTGATCCGTCTCCTGCCAGGGTACAACTGGCGCTGTGGCTTCTTTGATCCCCCCCTCGCCCCCCGCCCCGTCCCCACGGCCCCGGCCCTCTGCAGTCCCCGTGATTAGAGATGGATCCCTTTGATCAGCAGTTCAAGCAGCCTGCAGGTGCCCCGTCCCATCACATCACCAAGTCGTAAGAAGCAACCACAGTACTATCAGCTGATAAATGTGATGCCTCGTCTTGCTGCCCAAACAACGAGTACAGATAATGGCTACAAAGGTCCCAGGAATCCTTATTTTCTCTCTTTTTGGACTCTAGAACTTTCTGTGCTTTCTTAAAGGTGAACACTTTGGAGAGTTTCAATTCAGACTTGAAGCTCTGAAACACCCCCCAAAACATACAGAAAAAGTTGCTTGTGACTTAAACACACAGTACAGGGCATTCTGATCTCCTAGGTATGCTGCTCATGTTCATTTCGCCTGGTTCATGAAGTGACAGCCTTCTTGCATTGTGAACAGATGGCATACAAAGCCGTAAAAACATGTACATTTCTTTTCAAATAACACCAAGAGCCGCCACTTGTAAACAGGGTGTTTAATATTCTAATTTTAGACAGCCTGCATTGACATTGTGGTTTCATGTGCAGTATAAAATTTCTATTTACAAAGTAGTCTCAAAAATGACTTCATAATGTTAGATCAAGAGCAAAAGGGTTTAGAAATTGAATGATGTAAATCATATGGGGTTCAGAGGCTAAGCAAATTACACACCCTGAAGCAGCCCTGGCTTTATGAAAGGAGCCTTTCTCCGGCTCTGTGCGATCCCAGCCCAAGGGAACTTGCATCTGAGAGTTTTCTAAACATTTCAGGTACACTTGAAAGCTGAAAGTAATTCTCATTTCCTATGCAGGATTAAGTCGTTTCCAGCACACACAAAATAGCAGTCACTCACCATCGCATATAAAAACACACCACCAGAAAGGTAAGGGCTTCAGGAGTACAAAGGCACATTAAAAAAACAAAAAACAAAAAAGAGCACAAGAGAAATACTTTTTTTTAAATTCCCCCCTGCACACGTCCTTGGGGCCCCTCGACCTCTCGGCTTGCTATCTACTTACTGCTTAATTGATGCCTTTCCACCGCGAGCGCTTCAATTAATGAGGCTGACACACGTCCTGGGACACCCCTCCCCAGGGCAAAAAGCTCGGAGGAGAGTCAAACATGCCAGGACGCGTTCTTGTCGGACTCGGGTCTAGAGGCAGTTCTCGAACTTAGGACTCCGGCGACGAGAGGTCTTGCGAGCGCGCTGGCCCTGACGCCCCCCAGGGCTCCCAGCATGTCCGCGCAGCGGCGGCGCCGGCGGGGACACTCGGGCTGCCCCAGCCGCAGGCTGCGCGGAAGCTCCGCGAACGCGGCGCGCGGGCCGGGGTGCGTCCCGCCCGGGCGCGCCGGGCGGCGCGGGCGGCGCGGGCGGCGCGGCGGGGGACGGAGCGGGGGGCACTCACCGTTCTGCTCCTTGGTGCTGGCGAGCTGGAGCTTGCTGCTCAGGCTGGACTCAGCCCGGGTCCCGGGTCTCTGGCCGGCCAGGGCGGATGTCAGCAGGAGGAGCCCGAAGAGGAGCATTGGGCTGAGCGGGCGGGCGCGCGGGCGGCGGGCACCGGGGCGGCGGGGCTGCGGGCCGGGCTCAGCGCCGCCGAGCCCCGCGGGCTCCTTCCCACATCCTCCCATCCAAGGCTTTCTCCGAGGGCCCTCTTCGGCGTCTCCAGTTTGCGCCGAGGATCAAAGCAGAACCTGGACCTGAACCAGTTCCCCGAGGTCTGAACAGATCCTGCGCCGCGCCGCGGCGGCGGGGGGGGGGTGGGGGGGGGGATGGGGGCGAAGGCGAGGGGGAGGGGGGGACGCGGGGGCCGCGCGCGCCGCCGACGAGTCCCCGGCCAGGGCCCCGAGCACCTGTCAGCCGGCCGACGGCCCGGCGGCGGGTCGGGGGTCGCGCGGGGCCGGCCTGCAGCCCGCGGGGCGGCCGGCACCTCCCGATCGGTCGCAGGGCTGCCGGTCGGGGCGCTCTCCGGGCGCCGCGGCCGCCCCGCCCCCAGCCCGAGGGGGAGGGGAGGCCCGGGCGCGGGCGCGGCGCCGGGGCCGGGGGGGTCCCGAGCGGGGCCGGGGTCCCGGCCGAGGCGGCCCCGGGCCCGGTGCACGGAGGCCGCAGGACGCGCTCCCCGCCCGGCGCGCGGCGCGGATCGAGCACCTGGAGGCGGTCCCGCGCGCCCGCCCCGCGCAGCGCCGGAGGTCCGGCCGGGGTCGCGCGGGGGCCGCTCGGGCGTCCCCTCCCCCGCGCTCGGGCGGAGCGGCGGGCGGGCCCCGGGCGCGGAGCAGGCCGGCGCGGACCTCGCGTGTCCCCTCCCCTTCCCCACCTTCCCGGCGCCGGGGGTGGGGGGGGCCGGGGTCCCGCGCTCCCGGGCAGTCCGGCAGGTGCCGGCGCGCGCGCGGGGTGCCGCGGGGCCCCGGCGGGGGGATGCGGCCCGGGCTCCCCGGGCGCCACGCGACGAGCCGGCTGGGCGCGGCGGGCGCTGCCGAGCCGGGGGACGAGGGAAGAACTTCCTGCGCCTCCCCGCCTCCCCCCGGCCCTCCCCCCCGGGCCGCGGCTCCTCGTTCCTTCCCGAGGGCATCCCCGTCCCCAGAGGGCCGGGCTGGGACCCTCGGCCAGGCTTTCTGCGCCCGAGGAAGAAGGGATACCGGAACGCAGGGAGGTCTTTGCCTCCAGCTTCCAGCCCTCTGGAGCAGGGAGTGGAAAAAAGTAAAAGGAAAGACAAATGGCCGGGATAAGAACACCATTTATTCCTTTAACAAACACTGTAGGGACAGAATGCCTCCTGAGTCGGGCACTGTTCTAGGGCTGCAGACGTGAAGCCAGGCGAAAGGCTCTGCCCTCGTGAAGCCTGCCTCAAATTAGTTGTCAAGCAAGTGGCAGGGCAGAAAGCACAAAGAGCGCCCACCTCCTGTCAAAGAGCCGAGGCGAACGACAGGACCAGGTAAGGCCGGGGAAGGATGGAGCCCCAGGGGGTGAGCTGAGATACGGGCGGACTTCCAGGGCTCCTGCCGAAGGAGCCAGCTGCCCTTCCCGGCCTGCTAGGCCCTCGGTGAGTACGGAGGGGAGCCGCCCTGGGAAAGGTGCAGGGACGCTCGGGCGGGGACGCCACCTCCGTGGACCCAGCTCGGGGCGGAGCCTTCCCGCTGAACATGGCAAGCCCCCTTCCTCTGCTCGGATGCCCACCGAGCCCGGGCAACTTGACCTCTCTGCTTGTAACATCCTAGTTCTTTTCTCTTTTTTTCCCCTCTTATAATTCTCCGAGGCTCAACTCCCCTTTGAGACCTTTGCTCACCTCTCCCGTGGGGTCATTCTTGCTGCTTCACCACGTCTGTCTTCAGAGGGCAGGACGTTAAGGCCGATAAGGAAGGCCCAGTCTCTGACCCTGAAGGTGCTGCGGTTTAGCAGACACAGGCCTTGGCAGTGTATTCACTTGAGCGGCTTCTCAAGGCCACTGTGAATCCACATTTGCGCAGTAAATATGTTCTAAGCGTGGTCTGTAGATCCGGGGGAGAGTTCCCAGTTTTAACAGCTTAAGGAGACCCGTTACGTAAAAGACATGCTTTATGAACACACTCTAATCTATTTGTCTTAAAACTAATCGCTCCCCGGATTTTTGAATTCGGTATATTTAATTTCCTAATCAGGATTTTTCTAAATGAGGCTGTTCTATGTCTATATCGTTGAGTTTGATGACCACCCACATAGAGTGTGTGTGTGTGTGTGTGTGTGTGTGTGTGTGTGTGCAGATTTAATCCATTTGCTCTCACGAGATGATAAGGGTGATGACTACCGTTTCTTTTGTATCGTTTCATATTGGCTAGAAGAGTGCCTGGCCCAGGGAGCTCATAACGAAACACTCGTGACTGACTGACAGGTTCCTTGAATGGAGTCACTTACATTCGCCCTGGAATTTCAGCATGGAGGTTGTATTTGAAAAGTTACACACGATCTAGAATAATCCTCCACCGCTGCGTTTCACCTCATCCATAGTCTACAGATTGCTTTGGCACTGGCCTTATAAATAAAGCCCGCCGGGTGCCCCTGCAGGACTCCAGACCAAATCCGCCCACATCTCCATTGCCTGGGTTCCCTCCCGTGTCCTTGCACTAGTGTCTCTTGAACTGCTCTTGCCCTTGGCAAGGTTGATTGTTTTAACACTGTATCATCCTCTGCTCCATTCTGCTAATAAACCCTTCCTAGGAAAGTGGGGTCCTTGCATCGAAAGTAAATTTTATATAACCCAGAGTCTGCACAGTTACTAAACAATGGGTTCTGAATGAATATGGCTTTGTTTTGGCCTAAAGCATTTTCCTTGGGGAAAGGCATCTGTTCCGCCCACCAGGAGAAAATAATTGGGAACATTCTTTGTGGTTTTCGTGTTTTCTTAAACCTTCGGCAGGCGTGCCCACTCCGGCTGAATATATGTAGAGTGCCACCTACAAATTCCTGATGAGGAACATGCCGGAAGGTACTCGGATATTAGCCATGATCATTTTTGGGGGGAGGGAGGGTGGGTGTCGCTACTAACTTTTTTTTGAAATGAAATAAGATTTAAAGCCAACTATCCATTCAACTAATCACTTAATACTCAGGAGGGCAGGAACCATGGGGCCGTATATTTTGCCCAGAAAATCAAATATTACAAGTTTGCTTGCTCTTCTTCTGATTCAGTCCTAACACACACACACACACACACACACACACACACACACACAGGGACACATGCAAAACGATTTTGACTTTTCCCAGAACTTTTCAGTATTTTAGTGGCAGATGACTGAGCGGGAGTTTCTGAAGTTCAGAGCGCTATGAACTGAAATGTCCACTACTTTCTAGAATGACTAACTAGCAATACTTCTTTTTTCTTTTTTTAAATAAATTTACTTATTTATTTTTGGCCGCATCGGGTCTTGGTTGCTGGACATGGGCTTCTCATTGCGGTGGCTTCTCTTGTTGTGGAGCACGGGCTCTAGGTGCATGGGCTTCAGTAGCTGTGGCTCGTGGGCTCAGTAGTTGTGGCGTGTGGGCTTAGTTGCTCCGCAGCATGTGGGATCTTCCCGGACCAGGGCTCGAACCCGTGTCCCCTGCATTGGCAGGTGGATTCTTAACCACTGTGCCAACAGGGAAGCCCAGCAACACTTCTATACACATTTAAACGAGGCTGGGAGCTGGGGGTGTCGTTAGTAAGCAAAGTGAATGCCCACAGATCACAGCAGGAATAAAGACTGTTCTGGGGGAAAGAAGAAGTGAAGTAAAATCTCTCTCAGAATCATGCTTTTCTTTCTCCACTCTCTCCAATTACCCCGAGAAACACATGACCTCGCTCTCTTCAGACATCTCAGGATGTATTAATACTCTGTTCTTCCACCCTAAAAACAGAAAATACACTTTTCCTTATATTTTGTTTATCTAGATCGGTCACGTCTTACCTGCCCATGTACAGCTGGAGTCAGAAAGCCTTGCGGAGGCAAACAGTAGAGGCTTGTGTCGGGGCCCCACTCTCAGAGAAGCAGATGTACTTTCTCACTGTGGCCTTTTGAGGGAGGGGAGTCCGGAGGTGGGAAGCTAAAGGTGTGTGGCCCAGAGACACAGGACACAAGGACCGGCCTTGAGGTGGCTTTGCCCATTGAACTCAAGCTGCTGTTTCCTTCTGGAAATCACGGTTGAGTATGCAAAGGTTTTTTGTCAAAATCACAGAAGTGCTTATCTGACTCAGAACCCAGAGTGAGTAAGTAGCCAGAAACAGCCCCAGAGAAAGAGGAGCCCTGGCCAACTCAGAACCACCACAACGAAAGATTGTTTCACCGGGAGACGGAAGACCCCGGACTGAGGCTGGCTTCACTGCTAACAGGCAGCACAGCCTTGATCTAGAATCCTCTCTGCCCCTTTTCCTTGCAGGAGAAATTTACACTGGGGTCTGCCTCCATCCTCTTACTGCTTTAGAATTCTTCCATTCTCTAAGCCACGACAGGTAGTGATGTCAGTTCTTTTTCAACTTAATTGTGCTTCTGTGATGATACGGGACTAGGACCTGTTTCCTGGCCTCAGCTCCGGGGTGCCTGGCGGCCGGCAAGAGAGGATGGCCAGGTGCTTCTCCCCAGGTCCGTCCAGTCATGGTAATTCTTTCACCTGTTTTGACCCTGGTTGGGAAAGAGAAATTCTACGGGTAACCAGAAAGAAGGGGAGAAAACAGAGTTTGGAAATCACTGACTAAGGCAAGTGCCAGGAATTGTATTGAATTCAGGAAAACAATAAATTAAGCGTGGGTAGCCGCCTTTTAATGTTTAATATCTGTTTGGTATCATCAGAAGATGCCAAGTGTGGTTCCGAGGTAAAGAAAAACAGTACAGTACATAAGTGAGCTGTACATCGTAAGGAAATTCTATCGTCATTAGCCAAGCACGGGCATCCGATCTCCTACTATTCCACAGAGGCCCACGGGTGGCATCCGGAACAATCCTGAGATCGGGGCACCCCCTGAAAATTCGGACAACCACCAAACACTGTGTTTGATCATATCCTGTAGTCAATAAATGTCATTTTTCTCTCCCCCGAAATCATGTGTAGGCTATGAAGGCTTCTGTCCACATGGTGACAAATCGTAGTAAAGAACTCAAGACACGGCCACAGATCTTCCTTTCTCAGACAGTGAGCCCCTTCTTCCAGAGGTCATGAGAGAAGGACCCTCTCACTTTGTGATCATTGTTTCAAGGGCAGTCTTTCCTTGGCTGTCAGCCTTTGTAAAAGGGGCCCAGAGCCTCAGTATGCAACTTCACGAATGTGAAAAGAGTGCTGTTTGTTAGCAGGCAGGGAAAGAGAGCTTAACTCATCTTACATCAAGGTTCCCTCAATTGCTTTTGAAGTTCAGGATAGTTCAAAGAGTTGTCATAGCCCTTTTCTACTGTGATTACTGCTCTCAGCCGTCTGTCATCTTTATGGTCAGAAAAGTGCCTGCTCTCTTCTATCCTAAAACAGCCTTGCGACATCCTAAGGCATCGTTTTATTTTCCCAAATTTTATTTCTATGGGCACAGTTGGCTTTGATGCTTTCCCCATCTTCCCGGACCACAGTCTCTCCTTGCTCATTGTCTGGATTATCTTTTACTGGTCCTTCATGAAATTAGGAGGGTAAAAAGCATGTCTTTCCCCGCAGATTGCTAGTTAAACAGAAGGCAACCAGGGAAAGTAAAAGTGAGGAGAGAATCATTCAGGTTCAGATTTACTTTGTGAAGCACCTGTCATGTCCCAGGAACTGTTAGATACCTTGAAGTATATTTTCTCATTTCATCTTCCCACCAATCCTTCGAGGAAACCCGGAGTTTCCCCCATGTTACTGCAGAGAGATAGAGAATTTGCCTGGGGAGACACTACCGGTGACAGGTACAGGTCACCTTTGTCTCCCGACTCCCCTTAGACTCCAGCGCGTTTCACGTGAAGCTTTTGCATGTTTCCCAAAGTTTTCTTCATGATGACTGCCCTCCCCCTGTTTGATCTGGGGTAGACCTTGGCGTACGTAGACAAACTTTCCCACGTGTTCAAGAGCACAGTGCCGAGACAGCTAGCATCTTTCTGGAGCAGCCTAAATAAAAGATTTGGGCCAGACTGAATCTGGGTCACTGGAGGTAGGCTGGTGACTAAGGCATCGGAAAGCTGGCCTGGGGTCGAAGCCCACCCAAAGCGTGGGCCAGCAGGAGCATCCTGTTTATCCTGGCCAAGTTAGTCATCCAGGGAATGCCTCAGTCTGCACCATCTGTGGGCAGTTACGTCAAAGAATCTATCTCCTTGTCTTTGAGGACAAAGGGGAAGGAATTCTCATTCCTCTCTTCCTGCTCGTGATTGCTACCGAATTACAGCATCAGGGCTGGGAGGAAATACACTCTTTTCCCAGTTGTTCCCTTGGAAGAATCAATTTATGATGAACTCTAGGTGTCAGAGTCTAGGCTTCTTTCACGCCTACCATTTCTATGTGTATCCCTCCACGTGTTTCTAATTCAAAATTCCTGGTCTCCAGTGTTTTTTTAAAGCCCTATGGCAAGGCAAATTTGCATCTTCGTTGATAATTTTATGAAGGTATTTTTAGATAGGCTGGAGTTATTCAAAGGCCAAAGACAAGAACTAACCAGCGACCTGTTAAGCCCTCAGGCGAGTAAAAGTCTTCAAATGAAATTCTAATTCCTGAAATAAATTCCGTTTGTATCTGAAGGGATATACGAGTGGAAAAGACACTCACGGTATCAATTTTTGTCCCATTGGACAGTTAGTGTGGAAAAAAATTCGTTCTTTCTTTTCTTTCTTGAATAACTTTTTAGACACACATAAAACCAAACAAAAATGTGAGAATCAGCCAATTATTCTAGCCACTATTTTTCACACTTACTGAGGCAAATGATTATACTATGCGTCTGTTAAAAAACACTATTTTAACAATTCAGAGCACTTCCTAATACCTCTTCCTTCCTGCCTACCTAGATTTCTGTTTGAAGACGGTCATCACCGTGTACACCCACGTTCAGCATTCTCAGCCCTGAAGGGGGAAGAAACGTCCCATCCCTCGGAATCTGTGTGGTCTGGTACACGAATCGACTGTCACCTAGTCTGTGAAGTATAGTAGCCTATTTTCATTTTACATCCTGCAGAGCTGTTATCACATTACTACCTTTTTGATTGAAATGTCCACAATGAAGTACTCTACAATGGAGTTTCTACAAATGACGGCTAAATTAATTAACGACAACTCTGTGCATAACTATGAATACAATCCCCATTTTAAAGATGAGAAACTGAGCCCCAGGAAGGCTTTGTAACTTGACCAGAGTCACATGTTTGTGAGTAGCAAAACCAAGCAGGACCCTGCGGGGCTCCTGGTCTCGGAAGCCTTTCGGTCCCCCATTTCTTGTTTGTAGGCAGCAGGCTCCAGCGTCCATGGGCTTCCCATGGAGGTTCAAACAGTTGCAAATCAGGGAAGGGAGGGGATGCAGAGGCCAGGGAAGAGCAGTCCGGAAACAATGGTGCAGCCTTGGGGCAGGGTCCCGGTTCCCCCTCCAGGGGTGCACAGAACAATGTCTTTGAGTTGTTTACAGAACTAAAACCCCCATCAAATGGAAGACGAAGCATTCTTCATTCCGGAAGACAGGAAGCACAGAAGCTCATCAGGAGACCTCCTGAGGCCAGATGAAAGGAGCACAGGCCCTGCTCACACCCTGACCCTTATCGGCAACCCCGCCCTGGAACCATTGCTATAAACCTCCTCACCAAATCCTCCGGGTTGGGACACACAGTTTTCAAAGGCAGGAGCCTGCTGTGTCCCCCTTTGCCTGGAAAAGTAATAAAGCTCTTCTTTTCTACTTCACCCAGCTGTGTCTCTGAGATTCCATTCAGCACCGGTGCACAGAGGCGGAGTTTTCTGCATCAGTATTGAAGCCAGAATTGGAATGCGGGTACTTGGTTCCGGTGCTGGCACTTTAAACCATCACGTTTTCATTCCTCCACGAGTGTCTCCAAAAAGACATCTCAGACTTATGAAATGTACATTTATATTAAGCACTTGGTGTTTATTTTATGACTCTACACCGTTTTAGTCATAAATATGTAACTTAAAAATTCTACTGCCAACGACAAACATACATCATTTTGATTCTGGTCTCACATCAAAAGGACTGCCCCAAGCCTACAGGAACCAGGCACTCAGTCAATGAAACCATCACGGTGTCTTAGATGGAATACCCTTTTTAGTGGCTATAGAAATGTGAAATGAATCTCCTGAAACCATCCAAAGGGAAAAGGGTCTGTTGCCCTGATTCTTAGCGAGAAGACTTTGCCATAAAATCGCCTTTTCTGTGTTCCTGGGTCTGACGACCTGTGATGAAGGAAAAGCATGATTTGTATTCACATCAGTTTCTGAAGGACAGAAGTAGGAAAAAGCAAAGGCAGTGAGGTGACTAACTTGTTTCTGGGGAAAGGTGAACGTTCTAAGTAGGAGACAGAGTTTCTGTGACCGCAGACCTTTGAGATCATCATGGATTTGACCAAGACGGCAATCTGTCGGGAGCTTCGATGCATGCATGCTGCTGGACCCAAGAAGCTACAAGGTAAATAAAAGGCATGATTGCTGCCCTCAGTGAGTTCCCCCTGATTTGGGGCATCCAGTCATCTTCATGTGTGTGTGTTTCCACCCGTGATGTGACCTGTCCTCTTGCATTATCTACAGTCTGCAGAAAGCCCTGCAGACTGCACTCTGCCCGGTCCACTCTTAATGTTCCTGAAAGCTGTCCTCAGGTTGCCAGCTTCCTCTGTTTAAACACAAAGCTGATCACAGCCTGAGCCCTGCTCTAAAAGTCTGGGCCTCCCCCTTACCTGCAGGAGAAAAAAAAATTCTCCTTGGGCGTGATCTGCTCTTCCTTACCCACCGGGTCTCACACTTCCGATGCACCACAGCTCCCGTGTTCACACTTGCTGGTCTTTGCTTCTTTTCTTATGCTCACTCCACAGTTATAGATAGCTCAATCTGGGACTTCTTCTATTCTGTTTTACATTTCTTATCAGCTACTTTTTCCCAGTACTTAACATACTGCACTTATCAAATAATAATCGCTAACTCTACCACGTGCCCGGCACCATTCTAAAGATTTCATGTATACTCACATCTTCATTCTCACTGCAAACATACAAGATGGGTGTATTATTGTTTAATTTATTTTATTGAAGTATAGTTGACTTACAATGTTCTGTGAGTTTCTGCTGTACAGCAAAGTGACTCAGTTATACACATATATACATTCTTTTTCATATTCTTTTCCATGATGGTTTATCACAGGATATTGAATATAGTTCCCTGTGCTATACAGTAGGACTTGGTTGTTTATCCATTCTGTATATAATAGTTTGCATCTGCTAACCCCAAACTCCCAATCCATCCCCCACCAACCTCCTCCCCCTTGGCTACCACAAGTCTGTTCTCTATGTCCGTGAGTCTGTTTCGTATATAAGTTCATCTGTGTCATATTTTAGATTCCACGTATAAGTGATACCACATGGTATTTGTCTTTCTCTGTCTGAGATGGGTGTACTCAATAGGATTTACAGAGAAGCAGAGTAAGAACAGAGAGGCTAAGCGATTTACCTAAGACCACTCAGGCTGTAGGTGGCAGAGCCAGGTCTTGAACTTGGTTAAGTCTAATTCTCGAGTCCCTGCTTTCGACCATCACTCTGCCTCTAACAGAAGGTGTCCAACCAGTACGGGAGGCCGTGTAGATGCCCCGTCACCATCTAAGCATTGAAGTCAGAGGTACAAGCTAACATCTTTTTTTTTCCTCTCCAAAAGGCTGTTATTAATTCAGTGGAGGATTTTATCATTAATGGTGTCTTAAAATAAAGATAACACTAAGTAATTTTTTTGGCTACATAAAGAAGTCTTTCCCTAACTTCTCTCCTTTTCTCACCATCACTGAGTCATCACCAGGGTAAGTCTCATCCTTCCAAAAACTTTCTAGGACAAACCCTTAACCCCACTGCCCCCAAATTAATGATAATATCCTCTAGTTTTGCTGATGCAACCCTCCCTGAAACTGACTGTAAACGCTTTGATGGCAGAAATCGTGCCTTCTCTCTCTTTCTTGTTTTAAATCTAACCACCCCTGGACCGCCTGCCCACCGCAACGCTTAACTCTGCATGTGTGCACTTCCATGTTGAACACATCCTTTAATAGCTGGTGAGTGAAATAAACAAATGAAGTAGCCAAATGCAGTTACACCCATGATAAATCTTCATGGAAGAGAAATGAATGAGGCGCAGCTCCTCCTGACACAGTGGCGGAGACTGGACCGTGTGGAGTTCATTTTCTTGCTTGGCTGTCAGTCAGAGTTGGGGAGCTTGTAAACGGAAGAGCTGAATTATGGAAAACAGGAGCCAAAGTGTACAAATCTCTAGGCTCACACCTAAGTGAAAATTATTCATGTAATTTTATTTATTTGATGAGCTGAAAGAAGACCAGGTGAGCACGTTCTAAAATGGAAGCAATGCAGAATCTGTCTTTGCAGAAGTCCTACGGTAATACTCATTCCAATATTACAAGGTTATTTCTAAAGCCTGGCAAACAGCCCAATTTGTATTGCCTGAATGGTTTAAATAGAGTTATGAGAGAAAAATCTTATGTAACAGATGGTTCACAAGACTCTAATAGCCAATCTGTTACAGCCAAGATGTCATCATTTTGAAAAACAACTTCTAGGAAAGTATCTTCTTCCTATTTTGAAAGTATGCTGTCAAATGAAATCCTTTGTTTTTTTAATTTTAGATTTTAAATTTGTGAGTTACAATTTTAAAACATGTATGTGTGTGAAAGCATGTGGTTTTGAAATAATAATTGCTGACTGTTGCTGCCCGGGGAGAAGAAATTTCAAGAGCCACCGAGCTGCAATGGGATATGAAGGGTAGCTGTTTATGAAGATTCATACGTAAAGTAATTTAATGAAAGGACAATTCACTTTGCATCTCCTGTGCTTTGGGCAGTTAATTTTACTGTGAAGTATTAGACTTCAGCTCTGAGTTAATATCTTACAAAATAAAGAAACTGACATGGCCTGAACCAAACGTGCCACTTCATGATTTTTTGTCTTATCTGACACCAATTCATTACTTTAAAAACAGCACATAGGGAACTATACTCAATATTTTTAACACCTATAAGGAAAAGAATCTGAAAAAGAATATATATGTGTGTGTGTGTGTATATATATATATATATGAATGTATAACTGAATCACTTTGCTGTATACCTGAAATTAACACAACATTGTAAATCAACTATATTTCAATAAAAAACAATTTTTAAAAAGCATATGCTGAGATTTTATTCTTAGAAATAAATTAATTAATTCGTAACACAGTCATGAAAAACACTTCCTTAATGAGCTTAGATAAAATATAATTACTCATGACGCTTTAAGTTCATGATAATGGATGCTATTTATTGTGACCTAAAAATACTGTTTATAAATGGAGTATAGTCTGTAAAAAAATTGAATCACTGTGTTGTACACCTGAAACTAATGTAGCATTGTAAATCAACTATAGTTCAATAAAAATAAATAAAAATGCTGTCTATGATAGTTTCCTTGTTCCTTTCACCGCAGATGCTGAAATGATGCATTTGCAGCTGCTGAGGTATGGAGTTTCCAGGCACTGCCTCATGTAAATGTCCCTGGTGAACTTGATCAGACACAAAACTTCACAGGAGAAAGGTAGCATATATTTCTGAAACTAGGATTGAGCTTTCATTAGTAATCTAATTTTGAAAGATTTTAAAATGTTTTACAATATACCAAATGCTGATGCAGGATGTTAATTTATTGTAGGACAGCATGTTACGATGAGAAGTACACACAATTGGAAGTTCTGTGTTCCACCACAATTAGATTTGTGACTTTAACCCCAGGGAAGAGTTAACTTGTCTGGTCCTTAGTTTCTACAACTGCAAAAATGAAAGTTTACCTGGTTGATTTCAGGATTCTGTTTCCAACACTTTCCGATTCAATATACACTTTGTTTCTTTTTTACTGGAAAAAATATCTATTCTCATAGTCGTTCTTGTGTGGAGACAATTACATCTTAAAGGATCTTCTTTTTTTTTTTTTTCTTTAAAGGGAAACAACCTGTGTCCAGAGAGCTGCTACTTAGCTGGACGTCACATCAGAGCAGTCATGATTTCTTAGAGACCTGCCTGCCTTGGCCTTAAAGACTTTTCTGGCCAGAGGCAGTATATAGATCACTCTAAAAAAATTTAAATGTTTAAAACAACAAAAAAACAAACAAACAAAAAATTACTGGAGGGCAGGGGGAAGAATGTGAAATCTAAAAAAAGAAGAAAGGGGAAAAAAAATTCCCAAGGGAGAAAGATAAGGATCCTATAATCAAAATTTCCATGTGTTTAGAAAAAACTATTATCCAAATTATTCTTCAAGTGTTTAACAGTTTAGGATTTTTATACTGCTTTTGGTCATTATCTTTTCATATGAATATGAGTTACAAAGTGACAGTGGCCAGTTTCTGCTTTGGCTTCTACTGGTGGTTCTGCAGTGGCAAGCCTGTGATGTTTGAACTCCATGGAGCAATACGAAAGGATATTGATTGATGGCTCTGTCTTCTATACATACGCAAATTGTGTTTGCATTAATATTAATATTGTCTAGATACAAAAGGAAACATTTCCTTTATCATTATATCATAATAATGAATATTAATATCTTCTAGACTTCAATGTAAATTAAAAACACTACAATTATTAAAACTTATCTCCTGACATTCTGCTATGGATTTGTTCTTTGCCTTCCTCTGAATCTAATATTGTGTGGTTATTCACGTCGATAACACCAGGAGGCACATACAGGAGACTCTGTATCTGTTACTATGGTGACTATTGGACATATTTTGAAAGAAAAAGCAACCATTATTATGCATAAATTTAAATAGTACTGTCCACCTTTTTTAGAATTGCCGTTGGAAATTAGATATCGCATTTTAAAAATTGTTTAAAGTTGTATGCTTCCTATCTTTCTTCTCAAGGAAAATATAGCTAGTTAGAACAACACAAACAAATAGCTGAGTTTTTAAGGAGAGTAAAGTACAACTTTTGTTTTCCTCTAAAGATGCTGACACGTTATTCTGTACGTAGGCTCTAGAGACAGTGTGATCTGGCTCAAATCATAGCTCTGTCGCTTACTGGATGTTTATTTCCCTCTGTAATATAAAAGGAACCATAAAGAGGAATTGGAATGCATTATGGATAAATTTGATTTGAGTATGCGGACCAAAATCATTTTTAGGGTGAGCGGACAGAGAAATAAATGTACAATATCTTATAGTATTTACTGATTTAAAGTGCCATGATTAGCATCTTAGACAGAGACTCTTTTGAAGATCATGCATCATAATACTGTAATTGATACAGGTGTATTCTGAAGTTTTATTTTCAGTATTTTATTTCCACCTTTTTCCAAAAAAGTATTGACTATGAGTATCAGGCACTGTGCTAGGTCCTGGGAGACAACTGACAGTAGCCAGGACGAAGCCCTGAGAATCTCTAATATGTAGACTTCGGGTCGAGAAGAACAATTGAGAAAAGGGGTCTAAGAAGAGCCAGTCCTGTGAGGTGTAACAAACACAAGACATGTTGTCAGGAGAGCTGGGGAAAGAGTACGTGTTCAGTTGTTAGAGGTAAGGAATGTGGTTACTGGGTAGCGTCTGTGGGAACTATTAGATAAAGAGCACATTGGGTTTGGGACCATGGAGGTCATTGCTGACCTTGACAAAAGCAGTTTGAGTGGTAAGGCAATGACAGTAGCTAGAATGGGATGAGTGGAAGAGTTAATTGCAGATTGGTTTTTAATTTAAATAATCCATTGTATTATCATTTATATACAATTAATTTGTGCATTTTAAGTGTACTCTTTGGTAAGGTTTGCCCCACGTAGACACTGATGATAGGGAACTGATGGGATGACCATGTGAAGACACAGCAAGAAGGCGGCCACGTGTAAGCCAAGGAGAGGGTCCTCGAAGAAGCCAAAAATGCCCCCGCCTTGATCTCGGACTTCTAACCTCCAGAACTGTGAGAACATAAACCTCTCTTGTCTAAGCCACCCCGGCTATGGTACTTTGGGCGCTTTGCTGGGGTTATGGCAGCCCTAGCAAACAAAAACAAGTGTCTGCTCCCCACCACCTTGGGCGACTGGTCTTCTTATTAAACGATGAGAGTTCTCTCTATATTCTAGATATGTCTTTGTCAGATATGTCTTTTGTCTTTTCTCATATTAATTGAGAACATTTTCTCCCACTCCGTGGTTAGCCTTCTTAGGTGCTTAATGGTATCTTTCAAAAAGAAAATGTTTTAATTTAGATAGAGTCTGAGTTATCATGTGTTTATTTCAGGGTTTGTGAAGTTTCTTATATCTTACCTAAGAAATCTTTACCTACTCAAATTTATACGATTTTCTCCTGTGTTTTCTTCTGGAATTTTTGCAGTTTTGTCTATGATCCATTTCAAGTTAACATTTGGGTATGAAGGAAAGTGAAAAAAATTACATTTTTCCCCATTATGCGTATCTAATTGCTCCAAGACTCTTTGTTGCCAAGATTTTACTTTTCCCAATGAATTAACTTGGCACCTTGGTTGATAATCAATTGATCACACGTGTGGGTCCACATCTGAACACTTCGTTCAGTTCCCTAGATCTGTATTTCTCTTTTTCTGCCAATTCTGTGCCATCTGAACTATTGTAGCTTTATAGTAAGCCTTGAAATCAAGCAATGTGAGTCCTCCGGGTTGGTTCTTTTTCTTTTGTAAATTGCTGTGACTATAGATAATTTGAGTCCGTTTGTCAAATTCTACCCAAAAATCCTGCTGGAATTTTTATTAAGATTACTTTAAATCTATAGATAAATTTAGGGCGAATTGACCTCTTAATAATATCAAGTCTCTCAGTCTGTGAGCATATTCTGTCCCACATCCTCATTTATTTAGGTCTTTAGTTACTCTCAGCAATGTTTGGTAGATTTCAGTAGACAGATTTTGGACGTGTTTTGTGAAATTCACAACAAATTTTTCTTGTTTTTAAACGATATTATAAGTGGAATTGTGTCTTTTTACTTCTTTTTCCAGTTGTGTGTTCCTAGTGAATAGAAATAATATCAATTTTTGTATTAATATATTGATCTCATTGATCTGCCTAAATTCACTTACTAATTCGAATAGATCTTTTGTGGATTTTCTACGTACACAATCATGTCATCTTATTATGGGTTGAAAGTCTCCCTTCAAATGACATGTTGCAGTCCTAACGCCCAGTACATGTGAATGTGGCCTTATTTAGAAATAGGTCTTCGCAGATTTAATTATCGTAAGATGAGGTCATTAGGGTGGACCTTAATCCAATAGGATTGATGTCTTTATAGGAAGATGGCTGCGTGCAGACACAGACGCACAAAGAGAGCACCCTGTGAAGACTAGGGCAGGTTATGGAGTTAAATAGCTACAAGGCAAGGAATATTAGGGATTGACAGCCTCACCAGACGATGGGAAGCGACAGGGAAGGTCTTCCCTCTAGAAGTTTCAGAGGCATCGTGGCCCTGCCAAAACCTTGATTTTAGACTTCCAGCTCCCAGAAATTACTTAGTTGCGTTTAGCCACCTTCTTTGAGCTATTTGCTACGGCAGCCCAAGGAAACTGCAAGTAGAGAGTTTTGTTTCTTTCTTTCGAACCTCTATGTCATTTATTTCTTCTTCCTGCTATGTTACAGTCACTAGTATACCCAGTAAGATGTGGATTACAAGTGAGGAGAATGTGCATCCTTGACTCCATCCTGATCCCAGAGAATTATGGATCCGGACTTTCACCTCACAGCTGATGTTGGCTGTGGGTTTTTATCAGGTTGAGAAAGTTGCCTTCCACTGGTAGTTTTCTTAGTTTCCTTAGTTATATTCAGTTGACGAATACTGGATTTATTGAAGATTTTTGTGTCTAGGGTCTGTAGTTTTCTTTGTTTGGAATGCGTTTTTCTAGAGTTGGTATTAATGTAATGCTGACCTCATAAAAGGTTTCACTGGGTAATTGTTCAAATTTGAGAAGACTGTATGTTTGATCTTATTGGTTAAGGTGATTGATAGTGTCATTCAGATCTTCTATATCCTTACTGTTTTCTTTATTTTATTTATTTATTTATTTTTGTCTAATTCTTCTAGTAAAAGCTCACTGTGTCTGATTTACTAACATCCTACAAAACATCACCTCAGTCCAAGGGACCTTTTTCAAAGTAAAGCAGGTGAGACAATGGGCATATGATAATAGAATCCACTGCTCTCGTCCTATGTAGACTGACCTGGGTGCTCTTGGTCTGACAGAATGTTGGAATAGCCTCAGAGAAAAGTAAATAAGGTGCCAACTTAAAGATGATAGCCTGTAGAGTTGAGGCTCTGACCTTCAGGATGTGATATATACCTTAAACCTATGGCCATTCTATGGAACTGTGTCCCTGGTAGTGAAAATATATGGTTTCAGAATCAAGGGTAGAAGGAAGGGAGTCTCTAGTAAACTCGTGGTCTTCATCCTGGGCTTTGGGGGAGAGCAGCTACCAGAGGCAATATTGATGCTACGAAAGCATCACTCCCTCCTGGTCCTTTTGGGCTCACCATGCCCACATTCCAAGAGTAAAGGAAAGGAGTTTCCTGTATTCACAGGAGGAATTAAGTGGCGTTAATCATCATAAGGAGACAGGATTGCTGTGTCCTAATGGAGCACGAAGGATCGAGTCTGAAACTCAGAAGATAACTTCAGTGTTCTTCGTCACTTCCACAGCCTGCCATAGCAGTGAGCGGAAAATCGCCCCATTTCACAAGGCGTAATAACCAGAGGCTCCAACCTCGCAACAAGGAGGTTTGTGTTACTCCACTGGGAAAGCGAACTGGACCACCAGAGGTGATGGCCGTGCGCGAGCAGTATCTTGAGTGATGTGTTGAACCACTGAGCCCAAAAGATGCGGCAGGGACCATGCCTCGTTCCACAAATCTTCCTACTAGAATCTTTCCATCGGAAGTAGTGATCAGACACCACCTTGAAGAAGCAGTGAGGGGAACGGATGAGCTGATCAAGGGCCATAAGTGGATCTGGATAGTACCCCATCCTCATCCCAGCCTTCCCAGGGCTGACTTCTGACCGCCGGCACATGCACCTTTTGACTGAGTGCTTCCTTTTATTTTCTGTTTATATATAAAGTCTTTTTTGTTTTCGCTTAATGATAGTAGTTAAGAAGTTATAAACCTAAAAAATGGATCTGCCATAACACCTGCCCCCATCGTAATCACCGCTATGTTGTCATTGTGCTAACAATGGCCGATAGGCATGCTACTTATTGGATCGTCCAGCATTACAGTGCAAAGCAGACATAAGCACAGTGGCCACATACAACATCAGTATTTGTATTTGTATTTGTAGGGAAGCCAGTTTCATCGTAAGAAAAGCAATCTATGATGAGGAATAAGAGACAAAATAGAATTTGGTGTGTAGAACAGACATATAATTTGGAACTGAACTCATGAAAAGCTAGTAGCTTCTGGAAGTCATTTTTTGAACTGGGGTCCAATACTTGCACATTGGTACCAGGTATGTGGGTAGTTAACAGTGGAGCTGAACAAATAGAGTAGGCTACAAATAATATACACTTGCAAACCAATTGGTCCATATATCATTTCACAAGTTCTGGTAACTAGCATTTTTAAAAGCAGGATTCTCTTATACATGATTCTAAAAATCTTGACTGAGTGTTTTCTTGGTGATCAGAACTGCACAGAGGCCAGAAGTGCTGAGGAATCAACTCTCCATGGTTAGTTCTTAACCAGTCGCTAGTGGAAGTTGGTCTATAAATATCCCAGCTCCTTTGTCCCTCAAGTGGATCAACGCTGAGTTCAAGCCTCGTTGGCTGCTAGAATCCCCAAGGGATAAAGTTCCGCTTACACAATGGTAATCTGCTTGTAAAATATTCTTATTTGGTTTAACTTTCCTATTTCCCTATCGGTGCTCGTTGGGATCACTTTTGAAACTTATTGTGCTTTAAGCCTTGTCTCAGGGTTTGCTTCTAGGGGGCTGTGAGCTCGGAGAATATATCCATCGGTATGGAAAGAGCATCATAGCCTGACTCAGATCACTGGACCCCTAAAGCTTCACCAATGTGCCAGGCCCCCGAATCTGTTTAAGCTTTACATGATAGCACCCATGCGTCTTATTGGGGCATCCAGAGAACTTACCAATTCCTGCTCACCAAATCGGATGAATCAGGCCCATGATCTAATATAACAAAACACTCTGTGTTACCTGTGTCTAATATAAAATGAACCTGTGCCATGAGTCCGGTATCAAAGCGGCCAAAGGATTTACCAATTTGTCCGGCCCTAAAAATCAGCCGTGGTGCTGGAGCCGATTCATAGATGTTTCCTGCTGGCCCAGGGGTAAATCTTATTGCTGGGTTTTGTAGAGGCCCGGGGGGGCTCCCGGAGAAACAGAGGGGTTGCCCAGGGCATTTGAGGGGTGGGCTCCAAATGGGGGGAGGGGAGGCACAGAGGGACTAAGTCTCAGATGGTCTGTGTGAGCTTCATGCCTGAAGCAAGAAAGTCTTGGTCTCATTTCTTTTTTTTTTAATTAATTTTTATTGAAGTCTAGTTGATTTACAATGATGTGTTAGTTTCATGTGTACAGCAAACGGACTCAGTTATACAGATACATAGATCCACTCTTTTTTAGATTCTTTTCCCATATAGGTCATTACAGAGTATTGAGTAGAGTTCCCTGTGCTCTACAGCAGGTCCTTATTAGTTATCTACTGTATATATAGTAGTATGTATATGTCAATCCCAATCTCCCCATTTAGTCTCATTTCTTTTTAAGCCACTTTGAAATGAGGTTTCCGTCACTTGTGAAACAAATCCTCGAAGCTGGTTTATCACCCGAGTCTAGGAAATCACCCTGATTCCTTCTCATAGCACAGAGACTGCCAGCTTCATCTTTAAAATAGTCTTCAATTCCTGGGCCCCCTCCCAGCCCTCCCAGGCCTACTACTGTTGTTCTACTTAAGTCCTTCATGACTGTTGCCTGAGCGATTTTACCTGCCTTGTAACTGGCCTTGCTGTTTCTGGTCTCCTCTTTCTCAGATGCACACTTCTTCTTTCCAAATGTGACCATGTCATGTCATCCCTGTTCTGTTTTCTTTTTTAAGATTTATTTATTATTTATTTATTTTTGGCCGCTCTGGGTCTTCGTTGCTGTGTGCGGGCTTCTCACTGCAGTGGTTTCTCTTGTCGCGGAGCATGGGCTCTAGGCATGCGGGCTTCAGTAGTTGTGGCACGTGGGCTCAGTAGTTGTGGCTCACGGGCTCTAGAGCGCAGGCTCAGTAGTTGTGGCGCACGAGCTTAGCTGCTCCACGGCATGTGGGATCTTCCCAGACCAGGGCCGAACCCGTGTCCCCTGCATTGGCAGGCGGACTCTTAACCCCTGCGCCACCAGGGAAGCCCCGTCGTCCCCGTTCTTAACGGTCTTCAGCTGCTCTCCATCCCGATGGATGGCGTGGCCTGATCGGCAGGATCCTGTCGTCAAGTTCGACTCTGCTGCTTCGGCGTCTGGTCCCCGCAAGACCAAACAAGGTGTATTTCGTCCTGCACATCAGGCTCTTTCTCGCCTTCATACTTTTGCTTACAATGTTTTCTTCACTTTTTCCTCCCTGGCTAATGTCTATGTACCTGTGAGGGCACAGCTCTGACACCATTTCCCTCTGGAAACCTTCTGGAAACCTCCGTGCTGAGTTACGTGACTCTCCCCTGAGATCCCGGAGTGGGTGAGCATGTCCGTGACTCCACTGACTGCACTGGGTTATGAGTGTTAATTCATACGTGTTCACCACGGGCCCCCTCCCCAGATTCTTGAGACAGGAGATGTGTCACAAAATCAGGCCCATGGCTGATGTTCATTAAACGTTTGCTAAAGAAATAAATGCCTGTGCATCTGAGCATAACACAAAAATATAACATGCTTTAAAAACTGTATTTTGAGCAATGCCAACCCTATTGGTTTTCATGACTAGTACCCTAAAAATTCTTTTGAGTACAACAAAGTACTTTGGGATAGATGTTTGTTAAAAACAAAATTAGCCATATTAATTATGGATATAGTTATATCAGAAGTTTAAATTAAAAAGTAAATTATTGTGATATCGTGAAGCTGCTAGCAAAGCATTTCTTGATGCCACATGTGACAATTATGCAAATTGGAGCCATCCCCATGTAGCCAAAGCAAAAACTGCCAAGAACGGTTTTGATCAAATCACCATAAGTTTTCAGCAATTGGTAGGCTCCACTCACACGAACAGGAGAAGACTAAAAATATGTTTTTTTTGGAAGTCCATGGCATCAAGTCAAATGTTAATAGGTTGAGCCCTGTGAATGTATCCAAAATTGAACAGATTCCAAATAGGAAATGTATATCATTTGGTCTGCATGTCCCTGTTACCAGACACACGGCAATGTACAGAAAACAACAACATTATTTAAGTTTTTGATGGTAAAAAGATTTTATTTAAAAATATATACTAATATACCCACAAGAACTCAAACACACTTTCTTCTTAAATGTTAATTAAAGAATTATTATTGCTCGTTAGGCATGTATTAAGAGATCAAGAATGCAGTGAATTCATATTTGTTAAGTGTGATTAATGAATTCTTTTCCCCACCTGTTCCTTCTCCTCAATCAAAAGGTGTATAAAAGCAAGATGTTGCTAACATCACATAATAAAACTGAGACGGAAATGTAATCCTGTTGTTACGTATTTGGCTGAGCTGGTTCATAGCAAGGGTTTTATCAAGTAAAAATCTGTAGTAACGCAGGTCAGCCACTAGAGGGATCACACTCCTGAGAGGATTAATTTCCCTAAGAGGGTCCATCAAACATTAGCAAAGACTGCTGAATGCCTGCAGTGCGGTAACCCAACACCAAAACGGAGGAAATATGTCCTTTCTCATGTGTGGAGAGCCTGCTGGGGGAACACACTCATTCAAAATTTTTATAATAAAAAAGAGAAGTTCTGTAAGAGAGAACCATACACAACCTCAGGAACACAGACAAAGGTCCTTGGAGCTGATCAAATGACTCCTGGGATCAAACTCTAGAATTGTTGGGAAACCGACACCGGTTCTGTTTCAGAAGACAAGGACCTCAATTCTTTTTTTTTTTTAATTTATTTATTTAATTTATTTATTTTTGGCTGTGTTGGGTCTTCATTGCACGTGGGTTTTCTCTAGTTGCGGCGAGCAGGGGCTACTCTTCGTTGCGGTGCGCAGGCTTCTCATTGCGGTGGCTTCTCTCCTTGCAGAGCACAGGCTCTAGGCGCACAGGCCTCAGCAGTTGTGGCACGCAGGCTCAGTAGTTGTGGCTCACGGGCTCTAGAGCGCAGGCTCAGTAGTTGTGGCGCACGGGCTTAGTTGCTCCGCGGCATGTGGGATCTTCCCGGACCAGGGCTCAAACCCGTGTCCCCTGCACTGGCAGGCAGATTCTTAACCACTGCGCCACCAGGGAAGCCCAGGACCTCAATTCTTGGTTTTAGTTTCAACAGTCAAACGTCGTGTCTTCCAGTAAACTTTACTTTCCAGCCATTCCCTGAAACCTTGACAGTTTACTGAGCATCTCATTGGTGCCAGGCATGTGCAAGGTTCCGAGAACCAACCAGTGACCAGAGCTCTGCTGTCACCGAGTCCGAGGGTGGGCAGGCCCAGACACAAGGCACTTCAGCACAAGGTACCAAGAAGCAGGCATCTGCAGGACACACAGGAAACTTAGCCTGGCCTGGGGGGCAGAGAGGCTGTCCCAGCGGGAGGTGCTTCTGAGCGGAGCTGTTATAGGAGATATTCAGGTGAATGTGGGATGGGAGAACGTTCTCATCAGAACAGAAGGGTCACGTGCGAAGCCCTAGAAGCCAGAGGGAGCGTGGCTCGTTGAGGGAACTGGGACAAAGGCATGGGGTGTTATTGGCTCCTGAGGCCTAGGGAAGGGGAGGGGTCAACGCTGAGGGTGGGGAAGGGAACTCCAAGGCCTCCTCTAGACTTCGTCCTGGGGTGAGAAGGAGGAGGAGAAGGAGATCCGTTGATTGCCATGGCGTTTAGGAAGATACTGCTGTTGCAGCGTGGAGACAGAATTAGAGGTGGTTCAGGAAGGAAGGCTGGTAGGTATTCGGGGCCGTGCGCCGTCCAAGGAAAGCCAGAGGTTTTGAGAGCTTCAGTTTTTCCCCATCACTCCCAGTGCTGTTTCCAGACCTGGGCTTCTGTTTACAGCAAGTCCTGCCATGACCCTCCCTTTCAGTTCCCACCCCCCCCATCCCTCAAGTCCTCTGAATTACAGCCTGCGCAGCCCTCCTGGTCCTCTTGTGCTTCCCCCCTCCCTCCCCGTCCTCTCAGGGTGGAGGAGGAGGACCAGAGAGGGGGGCGGCCAGGAGCAGGAGGGGGAGAAGGAGTTAGACCTGGGCTTCTCAACGTCGTCTAGACTCCAGATGGACCGTCTAAAAGAAAATCAGACCTTAGATGTAAAATTTAACTTCTGGTTAGAACACCTCCTACGGCGTGTGGCTCCCGCGTTATGTTAAACCGGTGTCAGTCTCTCCCTTCACCATCAATTTCTTTCTTTAAATAGCCTTTTAAGATATGAGAAATGGAATATTTCCTGCCACATCAGTAAGCAAAGGATGCCACAGTCATCAGCGATTGCGGCTACCAGCCAATGGTGAGCTGGTGAGCCCCGAGGGAACTCAGGAAGGAAAGAATACCTGCCATCTAGCAGCCATCAGACTGCAGCCAACCCCGAGGGGGCACCCCAAGGAAACTCAGGATGAGAAAGCACAGGATGCTGGCCGCAGATGGCTGAGGTGCACATCAAAGGAATGATTTCAGTGAGCCCAGACTCTTGCATCTTCCCAAACATAGAAAAGTGCTAAATTCCTTGAGATCTCTGTTTTTCCTTAGCTAACAATAATCTTTTAATGTTCAGACTACCTGCCCTTTGTTGCAGAATCTCCCCTATAACCTGGCCCCCTCCTCGCCTCCTCGGAGCCTTTTTTCAGGGTTGCTTGAGATGCTGCCTCCCGGGCTGAAGTCCTAGGCTGCCCCCCGAATAAAGCATCGTGCTCAACTTTTAGGTTGTGCATATTTCTTTAAGTGGACAGATATTACTCTTTGTTCCCCCCGCCCCGTTTTTGTCCCAGGCTGCCAGCGGGTGGAGAGCGGGGTGTCATTGGTGAAGGACACGGTTGAGGGGGAGAAAAAATTCTTCAGCTACACAGCAACATGAGAGTTCAACTAATGTTCTCAAATGACTAATGCCTAAAACATATGACATCTTTAATTCAAGGTCATCAACAGAGGCAAACTATTACATATAGGATGGGTGAACAACAAGGTCCTACTGTAGAGCACAGGGAACTCTATTCAGTATCCTGTGACAAACCATCATGGAAAAGAATATGAAAAAGCATATATATGTTTATCAACTGAGTCACTTTGCTGCACAGCAGAAATTAACACAACGTTGTAAATGAACTATACTTCAATAAAATTCAAAAATAGAACAAAATTTTAAAAGACAGGGAAGTAGTAAAAGTGGCAGTGCAGTTTTACATGTGTTAAGTGATAAAGAAGTGTGTAAGTCCTGCAGTAAATGCAGCCATTTACCGCCCTGCCATCTCTTGTATGTGGAATCTAAAATATGGCACAAATGAGCTTATCTATGAAATAGAAACAGACACAGACTCAGAGACATAGAGAACACATTGTCGTTGTCAAGGGGGAGGGAGGGGGAGGGAGGGAAGGATTGGGAGTTTCGGTTTAGCAGACGCAAACTATTACATATAGGATGGATAAACAACAAGGTCCTACTGTAGAGCACAGGGAACTATATTCAATACCTTGTGATAAACCATAATAAAAAGGAATATGAAAAAGAATATATATGTTTATAACTGAGTCACTTTGCTGCACAGCAGAAATTAACACAACACTGTACATGAACTATACTTCAATAAAATTCAAAAATAAAATAAAATAAAAAACAAAGACAGGAAAGAGGGAAAGCTTGAGTGTCTTACGAGTCCGTGAAAAGAAGAATTTCTGCAACAATTGAAGTCTGGGAGCTGTTAACCGATACACAATTCGCATCGTAACATGGGCCACTGCCTCGCCAGATCTGCGCACAACTGTGAAGAGTGCCCAGGAAAGAGAGGCTCGCATGTGGGCAGGAAAGGTCGCCGTGACAACTGGAAGAGGTTCATAAAATTAGGCATAGGTGGTGAGGTGCAAGCTGAAGCGACTTTTTGCCATCCACCTCTACTTTACCAGTCTGCCTCTGGGCCCCTCTCTCCTGCTTCTGTAACAGTATCTTGGGCAAAGGCCCCGCCCTTGCGGTGCCTTTTAAGTATTAGCACAGGGTCATTTTTTAGTTATTCAAGTGTTTCTCCAACCTAATGTCCCAACTTCAGTCCCCCAGAGCTTTTTCCTTGTTCCAGCTCCTACCCAGCCCGTGAGCTCTGCCATGGGGACCGGGCCCTGGCAGGTTGCCTCGCTCTTTCCTCTTTCCCCAGCTGGCTTCTCCAAGAGCCCTCCTCTCTCCGTGCTGCCAATGATCCGAGGATGAGGAAAGGGTGCCAGGGAGAGAGGAAAGGTGGGGTTCTCCGGGGACTGGTGCTCTTGCCATATGTACGTGGGCCTCTGCTGTGGCCAATGTCCCGGCCATACTTCTCTCCTATTCGCTTTGGGCCTCCCCTCCCCATTTCCCATCCCCTTCTCCAACACTGCATGGTTTCCTAACTCAAGCAGTGGATTTTCTGGCTAATATTTTCCTTACTTTTGCCACTCAACCCTAGCCCCGAGGGTATTCACTGAGAAGAAACAGAAACGCTGATGTCACATTCTTTCCCGGTGAGTCACCCTGGCTGCCTTCCAGGCTATGGCCTCTGGCTTTGGGAAATGTTATATGTATTTGCCCACCAAATTCTTTAGGGGCCACTCCGCTGGCAGCTGCAATCTTTGCTCTGATTTTCAAGTAACTCCAATCCTAGATTTTGAGTCTCCCAGGGAAGAATCAGTCACCACGTGGAGTGGAGTCTCAGCCTACCACCCACCCCCAAGCCCCAGGGATCACAGACTTCCAAGGACATTGCCACTGTTGGGAGGCCTGAGTTTCTGCAGCTTCGTGAGCACCCAGCTGGGTACAGAGATGTATTTCCAGATGTTTCTGGAAAGCTGCCTAGCTCTCCATTGGCAACTGACTGTTTCAAATCATCCACGTCAGGGGTTCTTATCGTACCTTGTCCTCGGCTTTGGGGCCTGAGCTGAAGCTCCCAAGAGGAAAGCCTCACCTTAACACCTTGCTACACAAAGATAACTCACCGCAACTCTAGAAGAGGGCATTTAGGGTGGCACTAGGGTTCCAGGAGAGTCAACCCACATACACAACCAGGATTGAATTGAATCATGAAATTGATGCCAAAAGCTCGGCCTCTGTGCACCGCTGCTGAATCAAATCTCAGAGACAGAGTTTAGGGTGAAGTAGAAAAGAATAGGTTTATTGCTTTGCCAGGCAAAGGGGGACACAGTGGGCTTGTGCCCTGCAAAAACTGTGGTGTGTCCCAACCCGGGAGGAGTTGGTGAGGAGTTTTATAGCAATGGTTCAGGGTGGGCTTGCTGATAAGGACCAGGGTGTACCAGGGCCTGTGCTCCTTTCATCTGGCCTCAGAAGGTCTCCTGATGAGCTTCTGTGCTTCCCGTCTTCCAGAATGAAGAATGCTTCGTCTTCCATTTAATGGGCGTTTCAGTATCTGCAAAACAGCTCAATGATGTTGTTCTGTGCATGCCTGGAGGGGGAACCGGGACCCTGTCCCAAGGCTGCACCATTTTTTCTTGGCTGCCCCTCCCTTGTCTCTGATCCTCTCCCTTCCCTGATGAGTAACTGTTCAAATCTGCCCTTTGGAACTCAGGGAAGGTCACGGAGGCTGGTGTCTATTCCCTACAAATAAGAAACTGGGGACATAGAAAGGCTTCCATGCCCAGGAGCCCCACAGGGTCCGGCTCGGTTTCAAAATTAGTAACTCTGGGTTGAAATCTTCCATGAGGCATCTAGTCCAATTCTATAAATGATAGTTTAATCAATAGTAAAAGAATCCTAATAAGATTTTGTCCAAACTCTGCTTGAATACCTCTGGAGACAAGGACATTTCTGCATCTCAAAGCTGACCACACCATTTCTGTACAGTTTTAATTGTCGGCAGCTTTGGACTTCCTTTGAGTCAGAAGCTGGAGTAGACTGACTCCTGGTTACAAAGTGTAGAGCCAAGGATGACAATCATTATCATAATTAATAATAATAATAATAGATGAAGTCAGCAGCGAAATGAAAATTATGAAAAGAGAAGACATTTTTTAGGCAGCAAAAACTACTTTTTTTTTATTGGAGTAGAGTGGATTTACAATGCTGTGTTAGTTTCAGGTGCACAGCAAAGTGATTCAGTCATATATTTCTGCATATGTATATTCCTTTTCAGATTCTTTTCCCATATAGGTTATCACAGAACATTGAGTGGAGTTCCCTGTGCTCTACAGCAGGTCCTTGCTGTTTATCTACTTTATACGTAGTGGTGTGTGTATGTCAATCCTGAACTCCTAATATATCCCTCCCCCCATTTCCCCTCTGGTAACCGTAAGTGTGTTCTCTGTGTCTGTGAGTCTTTCTGTTTTGTCAGTAAGTTCATTTGTGTCATTTTGTGGGACTTCCTAAACCGTGCTGTGTTGGTAACACAAAGCCAAGCGCTTGCTTACGGGGTCAGGAAGACAGCGCCTTCAGGGACCTTTGTACTGTCTCCAAGTGGGAGGAGGGAAGGCAGCGTCGATTGACAGGGGAGTTTGATTTAAGGCAGAGTTTTCCACGCAGGGACTTGATTAGGGTTGGGTAAGGATCACATGCGGGTGTCCCGTGAGGAGAGGAAGTCAGGGAATCTGAGGGCCTGCGCTAGTGATGCTATCCACTGGAAAATGGATGGGGCTTTCAGAAAGTTCTCGTCATGAGCAAGCACATCTGTAAGAGTCTCCAGCAGAGTAAAGACAAGACAGGCGGCCAGCAGACGGCTAGGAGGGAGACACCGTCGGCAGGGAGCTGGGGTCCCTGTTCTCAGCGTCCTTTCTGAATGTGAGGGCAGGTGGCCTCACAGCCACCAGGGAGACCATGCCACAGCCCACAGGCTTAGAGCGAGGGCTCAGAAGAGGAGTCTAGATGAACTTCTTGAGGTGCAGACCACAGGGGCCAAGGTGATGGCAACGCTTTGGTTTGGGTTTGGGTTTTTTAAAAAGATGCCTGCAGCTTTGGTCAAGGGTTCAAAACGGGTTCTGAGTGTATCCAGATTTGGGAACAGAGATAACAAACGTGGGAAGACGATGATAACGACATTAATAACTATAAGGCATTAGGAAAGTATGGTCATATTTAAAAATAAAGAGGTGGCTTCAGTAAATTGGTATGGTAGACACTGCTAAAGCTTCCCAACAGCCCAGTCTTCTCCTTCTGCACTGGGCAGAAACCGTGACCCTGCCTTCCAGCCCTCTTGCGAACGGGCAAAGCCACGTGCTTAGTTATGACGGATGCAGTGAGCTACGAGGGGAGGAGAAGAACGTCAGTGTGTCGCTTCTGGGCTGAGACAGTGAAAGTCGGTGCTATGAGGCTCCAGCTGGTCCTTTTCCACACCCCGTGCTCGTGTGGGTGTGTAGTGAGATTCCAGAGCCACTAGATGGAACATTCTAGATCCCTGACTCATCAGAAAGCAGTAGCTCTGCAGAGTCACTGACTTGCAGCAGACTTTCTGAAGGCAAACAACATGTGTGTGTGTGTGTGTGTGTCCATAACAGCTTTGAAATTAATTTATTCCTGCAGCAAACCTTATCATACGTTATATACCGAATTCTAAGAGTCACAAAAATGAACAAGTGATGACAAACGGGGTCAAAAACATAGAGATTATTGTTTGAAGGATCTGGTGATGAGGCAAAGGAGGAAAAAAGGGGAGTTTTCAAGGTCTTAAAAGCAAATGCACATTTTTGATATTTCATTGAGTTTTATAAAATTTGGAAGCTAGAGCAGCATTAAGAGATCCCAGGTTAACTTTTTTGATGTTTAGATCATAAAATTAAACCTCACTTAGCAGATAATGTCAATTTTCACCTTCTGATCCCCATGTTTGCTTGGAAACTCACATCAGAATTCACACATTTGGTGATTTGCCAAGAATTTGACCTCATTGCCGGGAATTTGATCTCATTGAAGCTAAGGGCCTATATTAAATCACTCTATTTTTTCCTAAAATATTGTCTGCCACTTACATGCTCTGGATTATTGAGATATATTTAGATAACATTTGATGTAAGAAATACTTTAAATTGTTTTTGATTTATCATACACTATTTTCTTGGGCAATTATTTTTATACTTCTTCCATCAGTTGTCAGTTCAGTACAACGTGTTCTCATAATTCCAGGAAGTCATGTTATGGTTGTCAAGATGAGGTGCTGCATAATCAGTAACAGTAAATAGGCTGATTCTTTGAAGCTATTCCTGCTGGAAGGTGTATAAGGATATCCACGGAAAGGTTCCAAAGTCTACCTGCCAACACCTGAAACCTAGGAGCTGAAAGAGCAGGGAGATAAATAAGGAAATGTGCTATAACTGACTTGAAATATTGAAATATTAGCCTGGGAGGCCCTGTGAAAGTACACAGTGATCCCTTGTTTTACGTGGCAACGTGTTCTAGTAGGAAAAAGAGTGATCTATCCTTAAGTCACTTTTTTTTTTTTAAACATCTTTATTGGAGTATAATTGCTTTACAATGGTGTGTTAGTTTCTGCTTTATAACAAAGTGAATCAGTTATACATATACATATGTTCCCATATCTCTTCCCTCTTGCATCTCCCTCCCTCCCACCCTCCATATCCCACCCCTCTAGGTGGTCAAAAAGCACCGAGCTGATCTCCCTGTGCTATGCAGTTGCTTCCCACTAGCTATCTATTTTACATTTGGTAGTGTATATATGTCTATGCCACTCTCTCACCGTCTCACATCTCACCCCTCCCCCTCCCCATATCCTCAAGTCCATTCTCTAGTAGGTCTGTGTCTTTATTCCCGTCTTGCCACTAGGTTCTTCATGACCTTTATTTTCCCTTCGATTCCATATATATGTGTTAGCATACTGTATTTGTTTTTCCCTTTCTGACTTACTTCACTCTGTATGACAGACTCTAACTCCATCCACCTCACTACAAATACCTCCATTTCATTTCTTTTTATGGCTGAGTAATATTCCATTGTATATATGTGCCACATCTTCTTTATCCATTCATCCAATGATGGACACTTAGGTTACTTCCACGTCCTGGCTATTGTAAATAGAGCTGCAATGAACATTTTGGTACATGACTCTTTTTGAATTATGGTTTTCTCAGGGTATATGCCCAGAGTAGTGGGATTGCTGGGTCGTATGGCAGTTCTATTTTTAGTTTTTTAAGGAACCTCCATACTGTTCTCCATAGTGGCTGTATCAATTTACATTCCCACCAACAGGGCAAGAGGGTTCCCTTTTCTCCACACCCTCTCCAGCATTTATTGTTTCTAGATTTTTTGATGGTGGCCATTCTGACCAGTGTGAGATGATATCTCATTGTAGTTTTGATTTGCATTTCTCTAATGATTAATGATGTTGAGCATTCTTTCATGTGTCTGTTGGCAATCTGTATATCTTCTTTGGAGAAATGTCTATTTAGGTCTTCTGCCCATTTTTGGATTGGGTTGTTGGTTTTTTTGTTATTGAGCTGCATGAGCTGCTTGTAAATCTTGGAGATTAATCCTTTGTCAGTTGCTTCATTTGCAAATATTTTCTCCCATTCTGAGGGTTGTCTTTTGGTCTTGTATATGGTTTCCTTTGCTGTGCAAAAGCTTTTAAGTTTCATTAGGTCCCATTTGTTTATTTGTGTTTTTATTTCCATTTCTCTAGGAACTGGGTCAAAAAGGATCTTGCTGTGATTTATGTCGTAGAGTGTTCTGCCTATGTTTTCCTCTAAGAGTTTGATAATGTCTGGCGTTACACTTAGGTCTTTAATCCATTTTGAGTTTATTTTTGTGTATGGTGTCAGGGAGTGTTCTAATTTCATACTTTTACATGTATCTGTCCAATTTTCCCAGCACCACTTATTGAAGAGGCTGTCTTTTCTCCACTGTATATGCTTGCCTCCTTTATCAAAGATAAGGTGACCATATGTGCGTGGGTTTATCTCTGGGTTTTCTATCCTATTCCAATGATCTATATTTCTGTTTTTGTGCCAGTACCAAACTGTCTTGATTACTGTAGCTTTGTACTATAGTCTGAAGTCAGGGAGCCTGATTCCTCCAGCTCCATTTTTCGTTCTCAAGATTGCTTTGGCTATTCGGGGTCTTTTGTGTTTCCATACAAATTGTGACATTTTTTGTTCTAGTTCTGTGAAAAATGCCAGTGGTAGTTTCATAGGGATTGCATTGAATCTGTAGATTGCTTTGGGTAGTAGAGTCATTTTCACAATGTTGATTCTTCCAATCCAAGAACATGGTATATCTCTCCATCTATTTGTATCATCTTTAATTTCTTTCATCAGTGTCTTATAATTTTCTGCATAAAGGTCTTTTGTCTCCTTAGGTAGGTTTATTCCTAGATATTTTATTCTTTTTGTTGCAATGGTAAACGGGAGTGTTTTCCTAATTTCACTTTCAGATTTTTCGTCATTAGTGCATAGAAATGCAAGAGATTTCTGTGCATTAATTTTGTATCCTGCTGCTTTCCCAAAATCATTGATTAGCTCTAGTAGTTTTCTGGTAGCATCTTTAGTATTCTCTATGTATAGTATCATGTCATCTGCAAACAGTGACAGCTTTACTTCTTCTTTTCCGACTTGGATTCCTCTTCTTTCTTTTTCTTCTCTGATTGCTATGGCTAACACTTCCAAAACTATGTTGAATAATAGTGGTGAGAGTGGGCAACCTTGTCTTGTTCCTGATCTTAGTGGAAATGGTTTCAGTTTTTCACCATTGAGGACAATGTTGGCTGTGGGTTTGTCATATATGGCCTTTATTACGTTGAGGAAAGTTCCCTCTATGCCTACTTTCTGCAGGGCTTTTATCATAAATGGGTGTTGAAGTTTGTCAAAAGCTTTCTCTGCATCTATTGAGATGATCATATGGTTTTTCTCCTTCAGTTTGTTAATATGATGTATCACGTTGATTGATTTGCGTATATTGAAGAATCCTTGCGTTCCTGGAATAAACCCCACTTGATCATGGTGTATGATCCTTTTAATGTGCTGTTGGATTCTGTTTGCTAGTATTTTGTTGAGGATTTTTGCATCTATGTTCATCAGTGATATTGGCCTGTAGTTTTCTTTCTTTGTGATATCTTTGTCTGGTTTTGGTATCAGGGTGATGGTGGCCTCGTAGAATGAGTTTGGGAGTGTTCCTCCCTCTGCAATATTTTGGAAGAGTTTGAGAAGGATAGGTGTTAGCTCTTCTCTAAATGTTTGATAGAATTCGCCTGTGAAGCCATCTGGTCCTGGGCTTTTGTTTGTTGGAAGATTTTTAATCACAGTTTCAATTTCAGTGCTTGTGATTGTTCTGTTCATATTTTCTATTTCTTCCTGGTTAAATCTCGGCAGGTTGTGCATTTCTAAGAATCTGTCCATTTCTTCCAGGTTGTCCATTTTATTGGCATAGAGTTGCTTGTAGTAATCTCTCATGATCTTTTGTATTTCTGCAGTGTCAGTGTATACTTCTCCTTTTTCATTTCTATTTCTATTGATTTGAGTCTTCTCCCTTTTTCTCTTGATGAGTCTGGCTAATGGTTTATCAATTTTGTTTATCTTCTCAAAGAACCAGCTTTTAGTTTTATTGATCTTCGCTATTGTCTCCTTCATTTCTTTTTCATTTATTTCTGGTCTGATCTTTATGATTTCTTTCCTTCTTTTAACTTTGGGGTATTTTTGTTCTTCTTTCTCTAATTGCTTTAGGTGCAAGGTTAGGTTGTTTATTCGAGATGTTTCCTGTTTCTTGAGGTAGGCTTGTATTGCTATAAACTTCCCTCTTAGCACTGCTTTTGCTGTGTCCCATAGGTTTTGGGTTGTCGTGTCTCCATTGTCATTTGTTTCTAGGTATTTTTTGATTTCCCCTTTGATTTCTTCAGTGATCACTTCGTTATTAAGTAGTGTATTGTGCAGCCTCCATATGTTTGTATTTTTTACAGATCTTTTCCTGTAATTGATATCTAGCCTCATAGCGTTGTGGTCGGAAAAGATACTTGATACGATTTCAATTTTCTTAAATTTACCAAGGCTTGATTTGTGACCCAAGATATGATCTATCCTGGAGAATGTTCCATGAGCACTTGAGAAAAATGTGTATTCTGTTGTTTTTGGGTGGAATGTCCTATAAATATCAATTAAGTCCATCTTGTTTAATGTATCATTTAAAGCTTGTGTTTCCTCATTTATTTTCATTTTGGATGATCTGTCCATTGGTGAAAGTGGGGTGTTAAAATCCCCTACTATGATTGTGTTGCTGTCGATTTCCCCTTTTATGGCTGTTAGTATTTGCCTTATGTATTGAGGTGCTCCTATGTTGGGTGCATAAATATTTACAATTGTTATACCTTCTTCTTGGATCGATCCCTTGATCATTATATAGTGTCCTTCCTTGTCTCTTGTAATAGTCTTTATTTTAAAGTCTATTTTGTCTGATATGAGAATTGCTACTCCAGCTTTCTTTTGATTTCCATTTGCATGGAATATCTTTTTCCATCCCCTCACTTTCAGTCTGTCTGTGTCTCTAGGTCTGAAGTGGGTCTCTTGTAGACAGCATATATATGGGTCTTGTTTCTGTATCCATTCAGCCAGTCTGTGTCTTTTGGTGGGAGCATTTAATCCATTTACATTCAAGGTAATTATCGATATGTATGTTCCTATTCCCATTTTCTTAATTATTTTGGGTTTGTTATTGTAGGTGTTTTCCTTCTGTTGTGTTTCTTGCCTAGAGAAGTTCCTTTAGCATTTGTTGTAAAGCTGGTTTGGTGGTGCTGAACTCTCTCAGCTTTTGCTTGTCTGTAAAGGTTTTAATTTCTCCATCAAATCTGAATGAGATCCTTGCTGGGTAGAGTAATCTTGGTTGTAGGTTTTTCTCCTTCATCACTTTAAATATGTCCTGCCACTCCCTTCTGGCTTGCAGAGTTTCTGCTGAAAGATCAGCTGTTAACCTTATGGGGATCCCCTTGTGTGTTATTTGTTGTTTTTCCCTTGCTGCTTTTAATATGTTTTCTTTATATTTAATTTTTGATAGTTTGATTAATATGTGTCTTGGCATGTTTCTCCTTGGATTTATCCTGTATGGGACTCTCTGTGCTTCCAGGACTTGACTAACTATTTCCTTTCCCATAGTAGGGAAGTTTTCAACTATAATCTCTTCAAATATTTTCTCAGTCCCTTTCTTTTTCTCTTCTTCTTCTGGGACCCCTATAATTCGAATGTTGGTGCGTTTAATGTTGTCCCAGAGGTCTCTGAGACTGTCCTCAGTTCTTTTCATTCTTTTTTCTTTATTCTGCTCTGCAGTAGTTATTTCCACCATTTTATCTTCCAGGTCACTTATCCGTTCTTCTGCCTCAGTTATTCTGCTATTGATCCCATCTAGAGTATTTTTAATTTCATTTATTGTGTTTTTCATCGTTGCTTGGTTCCTGTTTAGTTCTTCTACGTCCCTGTTAAATGTTTGCTGCATTTTGTCTATTCTATTTCCACGATTTTGGATCATCTTTACTATCATTATTCTGAATTCTTTTTCAGGTAGACTGCCTATTTCCTCTTCATTTGTTAGGTCTGGTGTGTTTTGACCCTGCTCATTCATCTGCTGTGTGTTTTTCTGTCTTCTCATTTTGCTTATCTTACTGTGTTTGGGGTCTCCTTTTCACAGGCTGCAGGTTCGTAGTTCACGTTGTTTTTGGTATCTGTCCCCAGTGGCTAAGTTTGGTTCAATGGGTTGTGTAGGCTTCCTGGTGGAGGGAAATAGTGCCTGAGTTCTGGTGGATGAGGCTGGATCTTGTCTTTCTGGTGGGCACGTCCACGTCTGGTGGTGTGTTTTGGGGTGTCTATGACCTTATTATGATTTTAGGCAGCCTCTCTGCTAATGGATGGGGCTGTGTTCCTGTCTTGCTAGTTGTTTGGCATAGGGTGTCCAGCACTGTAGCTTGCAGGTCGTTGAGTCAAGGTGGGTCTTGGTGTTGAGATGGAGATCTCTGAGAGATTTTCGCCATTTGGTTTTATGTGGAGCTGGGAGGTCTCTTGTGGACCAGTGTCCTGAAGTTGGCTCTCCCACCTCAGAGGCACGGCCCTGATGCCTGGCTGGAGCACCAAGAGCCTTTCATCCACACGGCTCAGAGTAAAAGGGAGAAAAAATAGAAAGAAAGAAAGAAAGAGGCTATAATATAGTGAAGTAAAATAAAGCTATTATAAAGCAAAGCTATACAGACAAAATCTCACCCAGAAGCATATACATATACACTCACAAAAAAAGGAAAAGGGGAAAAATTAATATATCCTGCTCCCAAAGTCCACCTCCTGAATTTGGGATGATTCGTTGTCTATTCAGGTATTCAACAGATGCAGGCACATCAAGTTGTTTGTGGAGCTTTAATCCGCTGCTCCTGAGGCTGCAGGGAGAGCTTCCCTTTCTCTTCTTTGTTCGCACAGCTCCCGGGGTTCAGCTTTGGATGTGGCCCCACCTCTGCGTGTAGGTCGCCTGAGGGCGTCTGTTCCCCGCCCAGACAGGACGGAGTTAAAGGAGCAGCTGCTTCGGGGGCTCCGGCTCACTCAGGCGGGGGGAGGGAGCGGTACGGAGGAGGCGGGGCGAGCCTGCGGCGTCAGAGGCGTCGTGACGTTGCAGCAGCCCGAGGTGTGCCGTGCGTTCTCCCTGGGAAGTTGTCCCCGGATCACGGGACCCTGGCGGTGGCGGGCTGCACAGGCTCCCGGGAGGGCCGGTGTGGAGAGTGACCTGGGCTCACACACAGGCTTCTTGGTGGCGGCAGCAGCAGCCTTATCGTCTCAGGCCCGTCTCTGGGGTCCGCGCTGAGGCCGCGGCTCGCGCCCGTCTCTGGAGCTCGTTTAGGCGGCGCTCTGAATCCCCTCTCCTCGCGCACCAGGAAACAAAGAGGTAAGAAAAAGTCTCTTGCCTCTTCGGCAGCTGCAGACTTTCCCCGGACTCCCTCCCGGCTCGTCGTGGCGCACTAGCCCCTTCAGGCTGTGTTCATGCCGCCAACCCCAGTCCTCTCCCTGCGATCCGACCGCAGCCCGAGCCTCAGCTCCCAGCCCCGCCCGCCCCGGCGGGTGAGCAGAGAAGCCTCTCGGGCTGGTGAGTGCTGCTCGGCCCCGAGACTCCGTGCGGGAATCTCTCCGCTTTGCCCTCCGCACCCCTGTGGCTGCGCTCTCCTCCGTGGCCCCGAAGCTTCCCCCTCCGCCACCCGCAGTCTCCGCCCGCGAAGGGGCTCCTAGTGTGTGGACACCTTTCCTCCTTCACAGCTCCCTCCCACTGGTGCAGGGCCCGTCCCTATTCTTTCGTCTCTGTTATTTCTTTTTTCTTCTGCCCTACCCGGGTACGGGGGGAGTTTCTTGCCTTTTGGGAGGTCTGAGGTCTTCTGCCAGCGTTCAGTAGGTGTTCTGTAGGAGAAGTTCCACGTGTAGATGTATTTCTAATGTATCTGTGGGAAGGAAGGTGATCTCCGCGTCTTACTCTTCCGCCATCTTCCACAATCTATCTAGACCTATGTTATTAGTCTTACTTTTGTGTCGAGAAGGCAGAACGAAGGCCTGATTCTGATTCCAGTCTAGCACTGTAACTGCCTCTGGGAGCTTTTGATGTTGTGTTTGCTTGTTATTCAGATCCTGATGTGGAACAGCAAACTCATCTGGCCCTGTAGGCAGCTCTCCAACCGAATCCGTGTCCGGGTATCCTTAACTCACTTTTGCTGCTGGATTCGGAGTGTGTGCTTTGTAAAAACGAGTCAGTGTAGAGGGAAAAGATCCTCTGCTAATTCAGTGCCTGGCGTATGGTGGGTACTCAGTAGATGTTTGGTAATAAGGCAATGGGTGAATAAATTAATGTGGTCATGGAGCAACTGATCTAAAAGATGAAAACCTATCCCTTTCTAAAATTTAGAAAAGGCTTGAAAAACTAGGGTTCTAGTTTGCACTGGAAAAGCTTAGACTGTTAGTGGATAATCTCTCTTCCTGGAAAAGGAGGGAGCCAGAGTGCTAGGTTCAGGCTTGAGTAGGGCCTGACAGAGCTGGACTTAAAGGTGGGGACTTCACTTGACTGCCGGCTCAGGTAGGGGCTGTGCTTTGAGCAGCAGACCTAGAAAGAAGGCAAAATAGCAGGAAGGCAGATGGCCAGAAGTTCGCTCCTGAAACAGAAAAAATCAGAGCAAGGCAATGGAACAGAAATCAGGAAAAAACTGGAGGGCCAGGAGCTAAACAAATTCTTGGAAGTAAAGCATCATAATTGCAATAACTTCTTAGAAGGTGAGGTAAGCGCGCTGTTGTAGAGATGGCTAGCGGCATCCCAATACCTAGTCTTCCTTACTTCCTTAGTAATAACTACCCTGGTGGTCAGTGAACACACTGCAGTCCAGGAAGAAGTAAGGACATTCTCCATCCTTCCTTGCAGCTGGTTATAGTCAAGTGATGACAGTTTGGCCAATGAGCTGTGGTAAAATTGGTGTGCTGCTTTTAGAAAATCTACTTTAAAGGAACTGGATATTCCCTTCCTGGATTTTCCCTCCATCCTGCTATGTGAAATGCAGACGTGAAGGCTGGTGCTCTAGCAGCCTTTTTGGACCATGGATATTGCTCTGGAGAAGGCAGAGTAGAAACTAAGAAGGAGCCTGTGTTGTAAATACTTCATGAACCTGGATTGCTTATCCCTGGATTCGTTTTACATGGAAAAATAAAAAGTCCCTCTTACTCAAGTCACTATTTTTTGAGTCTACGTTACAGCTCATATAGACTACAATTGGTCTTGGTAGTTGCAAATATTCCTTCATTTACTTTCTAAAAAGGAGTCATCTTGAATGTAATGGAAAACTTTTCTAGAATACCCCCAGAAAAGAGCGTGATAAGCATTGATACTGACTGATAATACTAATCATTGACCAAGCTGTTACAATACCTGAAATTTTATTTGGTTTCTGTACAAAGCAGAACACACGTGTAAACATGATATTTATATTTTCTGGTGAATCGATGGTAATAGTCCTATAATTTTAGTATAGCAAGAAACTTTGGCTAATCCTCTAATTTTTCAGATGGAAAAGCTGATTCAATGACTTGACCAAAGAAAAAAGTTTAATTTATTGTAGAAACGAAACTAGCAGCTAGCTATCCTGGTTTTCAGTCCCATGTCTTTCTATTCTACTACGATGCTAGTATTTCAAAAAAGATAACATGTCCTCATTTCTGCCAAAATACAATTGCTTAGGTGTTCTCAAAGCCAAGAGATACTATTCAGTATCAGAAAGCTTAATTCCTCCTTCAAAAAATTTAAGAAATAATCTTAAAATTTTGAGTTCCATTGCAGTAAGTTTATATCAATTTACATTCCCACCGGAACTATACTCTTATATTGACATAGTAAGACACAGATAACACTCTATATTAATATTTTAAAATGTTTCCCTCTGGTGGATATAGCATTTAGAGGTTACTAACTGTTTGATCTATCCCTGCATAAAATTCTTCCTGTTTTATTTTGATGTAGAGTCTAATCCATCTCTTCATTTGATTGAAGTTTGATAATATCATCTGCTGCAGCGAGAATAGGGAAATAGTCTGTTCTTTCCTATAGTCTGGTAGATCAAGATTTACTTCTTCTTATTAATGGTTTAGAAATGATTGTTTCAGATTTTCGACTTGTTGGATTACGCTGTGAATCTCTAGGAGTGTAGTCATATTTAAGAAAATCCGTGGACAGTTTATTTCAAATGTGAGCTGTATGATTTTAGGGCATTTTAAGTGTCCTTATACTGTGACTAATCTTAACCAGAATGTCAGTGGCACTCATCGTAGGGTCAATGCCCTCACTGTAATTGCGTAATATGAATTGCATATTATTTTTATTGATGTTAGCGTATTAAGCTGGCAAGAAATTAGTGAGGTCCTGAATAGCTAAGATACAGGCAAGCCCATTTCCGGCCAAGGGAAGAGTGAAGGAAGGCATAGACTGGCAATAGCAAGGTGCCCAGTTAGAACAGGACGTCCTGTAGGGTCAGGAATCACCAAGTGATGTGTCAGAAAGGTGTTCCAGAGTCAGGTGGGAAGGTGGGATATAGTATCAGATGCAAATGACTCAGCAAGGACCAAGCATCCAATGCTGGTAAGTCATCATGAATACAGTGTATTGCCTCAAAGTTAGGTAATTAAAGGCCTGATACTAGAACACAAAATGGCATAAGATATAGACTGCACTGTTAGGGTGATGAGAAAGTGAGAAACAGCTCTGCTGGCAGTCAGTCCATAATGTTCCCACTTCACGTAAACGTTGTCAGCCAGGAAGAGTTCCCTCTGCAGCCATAAAAGGGACTAAACATGCCCCCTCCCTCCCGACTCCACAAGGGTCCTCGGCTCAGCCCTCCCACTGCAAGAACGGGTGAGATGGCCTCCAGCCACCCCCTCTTTGGCTTCCCGGGAGGTCACCTCTCCCAGGGCTGTTCCCAAGCCAGTGACACCGTGGTAGGGACCCCAGAGCTGGGGCGTCTCTGCCTGATGCGGACTCTTCTAACGGAGAGGCTGGCTGCCCCACTGCCCCCCCCCCCCAAGTGTTTCTCAGCACAGTTCTGAGTCAGAAGGATTTCCTATCCAACCTCCTTTCACAAATGTCAGAGAAACATGGTGGCCCGTAGGTCCCCTGCTTCTTCCCGCTGCCCCTCCCTTGTCTCTCCAGAGATGTTCCCCTGATAAATCTCTTGCCCTTGTACTTTCTACTTGGCGTCTGCTTCCCAGAGGATAATCTGACACGGTTGGTTGTGCGGAGGCAGGATGAAGGTCGGGTCTGCCGATGGATGGCATCACTCAGCCCCTAAGTGGCAGAGAGGACCGGGGGATGCTGGCCCGGTGGTCTGAGGTCACAGGCGCTCCCGGGTGCCTGATGGTGGTCCAGCGGCGGCTCCTGCTGGAGTGGAGTGCTCTTGCCAGTGTGGCGATTCTGACACTGGAAAGGTGTAGGGGAGCCGTGCATATACGAGCAGTGGTGCAGGAAAACCTTCCCCGTGGCTGGAGCTTCACGTTCATGCAGGAAGATGGAGCCCAGGCAGAGGACATACACAAACCTGTAGGCGGTCGTCAGTGCCCTGGCCAGTTGGTCAGGGGCCTAGAAGGAAAAGTACTAAAAAATCAGAGACAAAGACATGGGAGGTAGAGGCATGCATGTAGGAGTGGGCAGAGTGTGAAGATAGCTTTACAATCATATGTTCATGTCCTCCCACCAGAAAGTGTCCGTCGTGGGAAAGGCACTGAACAGCTATGGTGACGAAATGCTTTGGCCCATCCCGGTCGTTAGCCATCCGAGAACAGGCACAGTGGGCCCACCAGGGGGGTGATCAAGACGGCAGAGAGGAGAATACGCATGCACCCGGCCAGACGGATTCCCACTTGCAGAGGCTGACACAGCTGCTGTGGCCTCGAAAGATCTCACTTGCCAGCAACGGAGACCAATGCTGAGCCTCCCATATGTTGGTGTCTCAAGGAGGCCAACCGTCAGCCTGGTGGCAATTCAGCTACACTGGGCCCCATTGCCCAGAATTCATCCTTCCAGGAACAGGTACCTATTTGGTGTACCGGTTTGCCTTTCCTGCCCTCAGAGCCTCAGCCAGCATCACTCTTTGGGGGCTTACAGGGTGCCTGACCCTCAGGCGGGAAACCCCACATGACGCATCATCTGAACACCGAAGCAGAAGTGGTAGCAGACTCATTTCCCTAGAATCCCCTGGTTGTGTCACGTACCACACCAACCAGAGGCGGCCGGCCTGCTAGAGCCCTGGGATGGCTTTTTGAAGGCATCCCTGAAGCGCCATCTTGGAGGTTATAGTCTGCAAGGAAGCGGTGTCACTCCCAGGATACAGTATATGCAGCAAATTAAGAGACCTCCCAAGAAAACCATAATTTGAAAAGAAACGTGCACCCCAATGTTCATAGCAACATTATTTACAATTGCATAGACATGGAAGCAACCTATATGTCCAGTGACAGATGAATAGATAGAGAAGATGTGGTATATATATATATATATATATATATATATATATATATATATATATATATATATATATATATATATAAAGGAATATTACTCAGCCACAAAAGAGAATGAAATAATTCCATCTGCAGCAACATGGATGGACCTAGACATTATCCAACTAAGAGAAAAACAAATATCCTATGATATCACTTATATGTGGAATCTGAAATAAAATGATACAAATGACCTTATTTACAAAACAGAAACAGACTCACAGACATAGAGGCAAATTGAAGGTTACTAAAGGGGAAAGAGGGGGATAAATTAGGAGTTTGAGATGAACATAAACACACTACCATATATAAAGTAACCAGCAAGGACCTACTGTATAGCACAGGGAACTATACTCAGTATCTTGTAATAACCTATAATGGAAAAGAATCTGTAATAGAATAGATATATATGTATGTATAACTGAGTCACTTTGCTGTGCACCTGAAACTAGCACAACATTGTAAATCAACTCTACTTCAATTAAAAGAAAAAAAAGTCAGGTGACCTCTCCATGTGGCTCTGTATCTCCAATGGGAAGAATACACAGTTCTCAGAACCAAAGTGGTCCCACTTAACTGTCACTGCCAACGTCCCGCCGGGAACTCTGTGCTCTCTCCGGTTGCAGTGGGAACTCGAAGGAGTCCCTCTCACAGTAGCAAACACAAAAGTTATCCCTGGAACTACAAGCTGTAGGTCCTTGTGACCAGAGCCCAGCAGGCAGAAGAGGAAGGTGATTGTCACCGGTCATCAGGAAGAGAGGGCTGCTCTTACACGGCTGGGCAGGGGGGAGCACGTGTGGGACTCAGGTGACCACCGGGGCATCTCCTGGTGCCCCTTTTCAACCGTGTGGTGAACAGACCCGACAGCAGCCCTGGCCTGAGAAAGGTATGCTTCAGAGAGGAAGAGCTGGCTGCCACTGTCAGGTGGGCCCCCAGGCTCTGCAGGGCTGGCTGCTGAGGGAGGGGAATGGATAAGGGATAGTGGAGGAGAGTAAGGATGAATGGCATTTGCAGTCAGAGACCAAGAATAGTCACTGGGGCTTGTTTATGTCCCACCAGCTCCCTCCTCCACGTTTCCACTTTGGGTGGGAAGTGAGAACCCTGGGACCCTGGAGAAGCTTCTCCCTGAGCATCTGTGCATCTGTGCAGTGTAACAAGTGGAGAGCGGGAGCCTTGAAGGTCACCTCTCAGATTCCCCTGCTGGGAGGGATGGGGGTCGCTGAGGGCCTGGGGCAGCCCCCTTGGGATCCACAGAGCAGCATTCCCGCCGAGGACACGCCGGCTGTCCCAGGCAGCTCCAGCCAAGCCTGTGGTGGTGCTGGAGCTGGGCCCACTTTCCATCACAGACCTCCCTGACTGGACACCTTTGCTGTTGGCTCCACGGCAGCCTGGCCTTGTCTGTGTGGCTCTCTAGTCTGAGCTCCTCCACCCCAAGCCTCCTGTCTTCTCTCTCTCCTCACGGATGTCAGACCCGCATCCAGGGTCAAGGGCTCTCTTGGCCCTTCCTCCTCCCTCCATCCTTCCTAAGTCTTTCTCCCAATCAACGTCCTCATTGGACCCGGAATGACACAATAAGCAACCACCCAACTGTCACCTCTTTGTGACAGTAGCCAATCTAGAAACAAGATCTTTTATAACCCACCTCCTAGGGTAATGAAAATAAAAACAAAAATAAACAAATGGGACCTAATGAAACATAAAAGCTTTTGCACAGCAAAGGAAACCATAAACGAGACAAAAAGACAACCCTCAGAATGGGAGAGAATATTTGCAAACGAAGCAACGGACAAAGGATTAATCTCCAACATATACAAACAGCTCATGCAGCTCCATATCAAAAAACAAACAACCCAATCCAAAAATGAGCGGAAGACCTAAATAGACATTTCTCCAAAGAAGACATACAGGTGGCCAGCAAACACACCAAAAGATGTTCAGCATCACTAATTATTAGAGAAGGGCACATCAAAACTACAATGAGGCCCCTGTTTCTTAACCAGCCTAAGCCCAACTCATTCAAGAAGTACATTCCAATTCCTCTTTTCTGAGACATGCCATAGTTCCTTTGAGTTGCATTCCCGGCAACTAGCAAAAAAACAGAACAACAACAAAATAAAAACAAAAACAAAAAACCTAATAAAAAACAAAAAACACCAAAAAACAACAACAACAACAAAACACCAACCTAGCTTTCTGACTACCACTGTATCTGGCCGTCTTTGATTGGGAGGTTCAAGAATTATTAGCATTAGACAAACTTTGGTTTGATTCTCGATTCTGCCACTTATTAACCTGTGGGATTTTGCTAGAACTACTTTAATCTATATACAGTAGTGACCCCAAATCCCACAGTAAATTTTACTAGACCAAACCTAAACTAAATGCATCTTAGATCCCTAAAATGTTTGTGACTGCTCCAGTTTTCTACCCACCGCTCACAATAAAAGGGAATATGTGTTGGAGGGATAATCAGATGGAAAGAGATAGTGTTATTACGAGATTGCAGCAAACATAGCTAACGTCTGCAAATTCTATAAAACTATATGACCATATGAAAACCCTGCTAGGGTTCTTCCCAAGGGCTTTGAAGATTAAACTTCATTAGCTTCAATGTAAATTAGTTTTCCGTGTAAAATAATGAATGATTGTATGCACCATAAAACCATTGTCTCCTTCAAGAAAAGCTGACTACTTCCTGGGTATTCAGATTTTGGGATGGTAGATTCAAAACGCAGCTTGGCTTTGAGGCTAAAAGAATAAGAGAGTGGAGGGGTAGAGAGAGAGACAGATAGACAGACAGACAGAGGAAAAACTTAGAATTAGGAGAACCTCTGCTTAGGACCTGGGAAGAGAGAAGCCTAAAGAATATTCTTAGGAAGTTTTGTTCTATGTGAGTGTGACCAACCCTTCTGTAATACCCACATTATTATTAAAATGTTCGGAATTTAATATGTATTTATTTATTAATATCATGGGGTGGCCCTGGTTGGTTAAATTATACTCAGTTTACACACATGTGCAGGTTGTAGTGGAAATAATGACAAAAAAAATCACATGCTAACTTTGTGCAGGTGCTGTTAGAAGGTCTTCTCCCGTGTGACCTCATTTAATCCCCACAATAACTGTTGAAGGTAGGTACTCTCATCATTACCATTTTATAGACGAGGAATTGAGATCAAAGCCTTCCTAACTTCTTCAGGGTCACACGGCTATTATTAAACGGTGGGGACAGGATTGAAATCAAGCCTGACCCTGGAGCCTGCATTATCTATACAATACCGGCAAGGAGGTACATAGACGCCTCCACAGATGTCCTTAATTCACTACTCTTCTAACCTTCTCCAGTAGGGGACAAATCCCATTTCTTCATCACACCTTCGTCTCAAGTTAATTGAAGCAGGGCAGGTTATGTTATTCCTTATACTAATTAGTTTTCCCCTCCATTAAGTATAAATCCCAGCACTGTGTACAAAGAACCCATGAGCTTTGGAGGCAGATAAGACCTGAGTTTGAATTTTGGCTACATTACTTAGAAGCTATGTGAATTGCGGTAGTGTCACTGAGTCCAAGGTCACTCTGCTCGCTTCATGATAGGCCAATGAATCGGAGAAAAGGCGTTGAGGCCAGGAAGACGACTTTATTTGGAAAGCCGGCAGACCGAGAAGACGGCAGAGTAATATCTCCAGAAAACCATCGTATTGTGGTCTGGGTGCCAGTTTCTTTTATAGCACAGAGAGGGGGAGGAGATGAGGAAGTAAAGTGAAAAGGCCACAAGGTTTGCAAATGTCCCCAGGAATGGCCAGCCTCGGGGAGGGGATGTGTTAATGTCTTCTTTCTTGCAGCCAGCCGCAGGTGGACAGGGTCAGGAGGTTTCCCTGAGCAAAGGCACTTTGGTTTACCATTCAGGCAGAGGGCAGGGTTCCCCGAGGCAGGCCATTCTGTATAGACAGTAACCTTTCAGTGAACAAAAGCAGCGGAAAGTAAAGGTTAAAGTAAAGGAAACAGATCCAACATGTAGTCAGATTTGGTTCTTCCCTGTAACAGTAGGATCGCATTTCCTTATTTTTAAAACAGTTGATAACAGTATGTAGTTTACAAGCAGTGTTTATGTTACATAAGATAATGTCTATCAGATGAATGGGCAAAGAAGATGTGGCCCATGTATACAATGGAATATTACCCATCCATATAAAGGAACGAAATTGAGTTATTTTTAGTGAGGTGGATGGACCTAGACTCTGCCCTACAGAGTGAAGTAAGTCAGAAAGAGAAAAACAAATACTGTATGCTAATGCACATATATATGGAATCTAAAAAAAAAAAAAATGGTTCTGCAGAACCTAGGGGCAGGGCAGGAATAAAGATGCAGATGTAGAGAACGGACTTGAGGACACGGGGAGGGGGAAGGGTAAGCTGGGACGAAGTGAGAGAGTGGCACGGACATGTATATACTACCAAATGTAAAATAGATAGCTAGTGGGAAGCAGCCGCACAGCACAGGGAGATCAGCTCGGTGCTTTGTGACCACCTAGAGGGGTGGGATAGGGAGGGTGGGAGGGAGATGCAAGAGGGATGGGATATGGGGATATATGTATATGTATAGCTGGTTCACTTTGTTATACAGCAGAAACTAACACACCATTGTAAAGCTATTATACTCCAATAAAGATGTTTAAAAAAAGAAAAAAAGAAAAAAGATAATGTCTATAACAACACCTAGTGTATATATCACAAGGGTTTAATATATGGTCATTTTCTTTCCTTCTTTACCAGGAAATTAGCTAAGATACTCTAAGTATGCTGGTTTGTTTATATCAATATTCATATTTTCTTAAACACTCAACCTGTCCAAATATTAATAGTTTGGATACTTTCTTGGTAAGTAATTTTCCATATTGAGGTTATGAAGAAAGTGTTGTGTAATAACGTAGCTTGTGTAAGAATTGGGAGTAAGTTTATGTAGAAGTTTTGCCAACTGATTTCTGTAGAAATATGAAGAGCTTATTTATCTTTTAAGTGTAATTATATTTGATTTGCAGTTCTTTTCTACTCCTTAATTCAAGACCTACTGCTTTTATGTGCTCTTCCACCAAAACCATAACTATATGACATTTTGCTGGTCATCATGCCAGTGGAAAAATATTAGCTCAAAAATACCCAGGATAAAGATCTTTCCTAATTGTTATTAATTCATTCCACTCTAAGGATGAGATTATAAAATTTTGTATCATTGCTCTAAATAAGCATTTTAACATGAAAAAATGTTAAAGTCTATAATTAGAAGTTAGAAGTCTATAATTTTAGGGATCAAACACCTACAAACACCTTTTTTAGAAAACAGAATGACATCGCAAAGCTTACCTAAGCAGCTACATTTAGAGCAAAATGTTAGTATGAATCAATTACAATAAATATTTATTAACTTTACACAAAATAGACATTGTTGCAGCGGAAAAAACCCCAACACATTAGGAATGCAGCTTTATTTTTATGGACCATCTAAATCAGCGTTAAATATTAGTCTTGTTTATATTAGTAAACTTTTAAGAAGTCTAGCAAAATCCCAGAATAGAAACAAAATATAAACTTAAATTCGTATAGCACATTCTTAACATATTCATCAAAAGGTAACATTGTCCAAATAAAGATTTCAATGCAAATTTGTATTTTATATTAATGAACAAAATGATGAGGAAACTTTTTTACGTATATGGAGAAAACGCTTTGTGAAATTTTCAAGTATATAGGAGACCCTTTTTAATCACTTATCTTAAATGAGTTTAAGATGATTCTCTGGGAGGATACATGGATACATAATGACTCATTGGAGCGTTACCAACTCTGGGTCATGTACATGAGGTTTTTGTGTATGGGTGGTCTTCCATGAACTTCTCAGGTTTTGTTGGTTGGTTGGTTTTGTTTTTGTTTCTTTTTCCTATTAAGGGTTCAGAATTCAGCTGGAAACAAAGGAGGGCACTTTAGTGTGGCTGGTATAACACATTCTCTTTAGAGTTTTGTTGATGTCACACGGAAAGTGAGCTCACTGGGAATTCACACCAACGGGGCGTAAAGTGAAGCAGTGAGCTACGATGTGAGAAAATTCTATCTTGGTCTCTCCGGTTTCCGAGTATCTTACAAGCATTGATAGTTCTGTTTGGATTATCTGTTCAAAGGTGCTTGTGTAGCAAGTGGCCTCGGAAGATAGAGCTACTGTGTCCCTCTGGAACAGTGGGCTGGTGTGTCTGTGGTCCGCTGTGATAATAAGGATGATGTCTTCTTCCCAAGCAAAGGTCATGTGCAGGTTTGCTCTGGTCTTCTACTGATACAAGATTGGGGTGGGTGGCCTCAGCTGGAGGACCTTTCCTGTGACACAAGCCACTGTGTGTGGGGGCGTCGCTTGGCCCCGTCACATAGCCCTCCCTCCTGGAGCTGAGAGAAGAAGAGGGTGGAGCTCAGGCTACTGCTGTTGGTGTGGGTAAGAAACTGTCCTGTTCTCTGACCCGGGAGCATCGCGGCCTCCGCACGTCCCCCGGGAGCATCGCGGCCTCCGCACGTCGCCGAAACCGTGGCCGTCCAACGCAGCTCGCAAGCACAGCATAATCCCAAACTCATCAGAGCTCTTGGTGGCTACTACAGACTGTTTACAGACCTAGATACTGTCATATGGCGTGAAACTTCTATATACACCCCGGATAACCAGGAACATTTCACTGGGGCGAAGTGTTATATGGGAGGTGACTCATGACTGCCTATGGAATTATAAGAACTTATCTTCCTGCTGGCTTGGGATGGGCCAGTACTCTCGGGACACTGAGAATGTTTCCAGCTGTGATTCACAGGGCTGAAAACACGGGCCTGATGTGAAAACTTCCCAGGATGTGGTCTAGCGTGAAAAGACAAGCTGGACCAAGGAGAGTCTTCTCTCAGGATTCTGAGTGGGAGACAGAATCCGACACGGCAGGTACTGCAGCTGAAAGGATGCGGAGAGAGGTGCCCATGGATGGATGTCGTCAGAGCCACGAGATCTCAGGCGAGTCAAACTTCTCAGGAAGAAAAGTGTGAGGAAAGGGAGCTCCTTTATGAAGTAGAAGGCCGAGAAGAGGCGAGAAGTGTAAACACACACAGAGCAGGAGAGATCAGGGAAGCCAAGGGAGCTCCTTTATGAAGTAGAAGGCCGAGAAGAGGAGAGAAGTGTAAACACACACAGAGCAGCAGAGATCAGGGAAGCCACGTGGCTCCAGAGACAGAGGAGGGCTCCTCCCCGGGGCTGCCTGGGTTCTTGGCTGTTTCCAGCTTCACTTTACGCCCCGTTTGTGTGAATTCCCAGTGAGCTCATGTCCCATGTGACATCAACAAAACTCTAAAGAGAACATCTGTTATACCAGCCACACTAAAGTGCCCTCCTTTGTTTCCAGCTGAATTCTGAACCCTTAATAGGAAAAAGAAACAAAAACAAAACCAACCAACCAACAAAACCTGAGAAGTTCATGGAAGACCACCCATACACAAAAACCTCATGTACATGACCCAGAGTTGGTAATGCTCCAATGAGTCATTATGTATCCATGTATCCTCCCAGAGAATCATCTTAAACTCGTTTAAGATAAGTGATTAAAAAGGGTCTCCTATGTACTTAAAATTTCACCAAACATCTTCTCCATATACGTAAAAAAGTTTCCAGAAGGCTTCATCTTGCTCTGATGACATCAAACAAAAATGACATAAAAGTCCATGATTGAAAGATTTGTTTCTTTATGTATTCATTCACTTTAACAAACTTTTCCTAAGTGCCTTTTATTTATCTATTTATTTTTTAGGTGGCATACCTTTATTTTTATTTACTTCTTTTTCAAGCAGTCACCAAGTTTTGTTGATTCTGCTACCTAAATACTTCTTCCTTATATCTACATTCTGTTTTTAAATCTATTTTTTTAACTGAAGTATAGTTGCTTTTCAGTGTTGTGTTAGTTTCAGGTGTGCAGCATCTAAGGTACGTTTTGTACACCTGGGCATGGGGAAAAGAAAAGATGACTTCCTAAATAGAGTAAGATACAGGTTTTGCGTTCGGAAAGTACACAGTCTGCCGGGGTGAACAGAGAGCAGAGCATCACAGCACAATCAGACTGTGGAAGTGGAAGATTTACAGTGGGGGCTGCTCAGGTGAACCATTTCAGGAGGGACCACTCACTCAGAACCCAAGACAGTCTATGGATTCTTTGGCTCCAGTACCTCCTGAGAGAAGGGTGCCCTCAGGAACTGAGCAACGTTGTGGTCCTGATAGCCTGGACATCATCTCATAGAAGGAAATACTAGCGTTAGGCGCTGGCATGGGGCTGGTAGCAGGCAAAGAATAGGAGAGGAATGCAACCCAGGCATCAGGTACGTTCTATGTTCTGCCTGTGACTCAGCGTACTCTCCTACTTCTTGCTATCTGCATTCCTGAATGATGGTAGACAGAGAGCTGAAAACTATGTCTCCTGGGCTTCCTGGTAGCACAGGTCTGGATGCAAATTAGCTTACGCTAACTGGATGCATTTGTGTGAAATTTGGAACCTGGCTATGTCGTAGGAGCCATTTTTTCACTGCTACTTTAAGTACCAATAATCCCAAAGAGATGTTAGGGTTTAAAGACGGTTGTAGCGGCCAGACTTAATAGTCTGGCGTCTGGTGGGTCTAAAGGCAGCCATTGCAGAAGCCGCAGTCCACACACCTGGGTCTAGTTGTCAGCGGCCAGTGTGTCCTTGAAACCATCAGTGCAGGAGCTGCCCACGCCCCTCCTCCTGCTGCAGCCCTTCGATCATTTCGTAAGCATTTAATTTCCTGTGTCAAATCTCTTCTGCTGGAAATATCTGTTTACCACGCTCCACTCTGGCTGACACGGCATGTTCAAAGGCAAGAGATGTGGGGAAAAAAAAAGTCTGTGGTCAGGGAATCAGGATCTGCTAGATGGGTTAGAGCCAAGGATGGACCGGGCAGAAAATACAGATGGAAGAGTGTTACAATGATTACAAAGTTTTTAAGTTTTGTTTCTCCCAAAGACTTGGCATCTAGTAGATTTTCATTAAAAGTTTGTTGCATGGAACTGTATTTAAAAGCTTTAGAGTTTGGCCTTTGTCCTCTAGTGGAGCCGGTGGAGTGAAGAACCATTGAAGGCTTTGACTTAAGGGAACGACACAATGAGATTTGTGCTCCTTGTTGACAGTTCTCTGAGGATGACGTGGGGAAGGAATTGGAATTCTAAGGATAGAAAAGCTATCCCAGATCAGCCTGTTGCCAAGGAGGCTACTGAAAACACAGTTTATAAATTTGGGCACATTTTATGCAAAGTTTATTATGTGATTTTGAACAGCTAAAACCTTAAGATTGTCACACTCTGAGATATTGAGAATCTGAAAAAATTTTTAAATATTCATCAAGATCACATCTTTTTTTTTTCCATTGTTTTAAATGGAAGTATAGTTGGTTTACCATGTTGTGTTAGTTTCAAGTGTAAAGATCACATACTTTTAAAGCTATCAGGCAGAGGAAATTGTAAACTACGTAAACAGTATTGCCGTGAGGTGACACCAATTTGACCGGTAAACGGATATGACTTCTATCCATATTTAGTCGGTATTATGTGATTTGTTTATGGGCCTCAGACTGTCTATATATGGAGATGTATTTTATCATATGATATTATTACGTAGAATATTTTTATGTCCTTTAACAGTGTCATCTGGAGGTCATTTGCACTAAATTTGCTGAAAAATACGTCCCTAAACTTTGGGATGCACGAGAGATGACAGGAAGTGCCAAGGTCAAACACTGCAGGACAAATCTTGCTAATTCATTTGAAATGGGAAACTTTAAAATATTGGACCTAGGTTGAGAAAATGAAAGGGGACGGTCAAGCAAAAAAGGTGCTAAAATAGTTCGAGAGTAGTTCTAATATCCAAGAACACACCTCCTCTAACTGACATTTATTTTTATGGGGAAATTAGTTGAATTATGTGAGTGTTAATTTAATGTCTTTGGAAAGTTCCCCCTTTGAATAAAATGGGACTGCCTACACACGGCTCTGTTCTATCACCTACCACATCGTATTAGAAATACTTTCTTCCATGTCTGTGTGATGGAGAAAACATTATATTCCATATCAATCCATTTCTTCCGGCCAAATAGAAAGAAGCTATTTTCCACCCTGAAACCCCACGGTTTCCATGGAACCCTGTGATGGACGGAACTTGGAGGCTTGGCTGTATGACCCTTGCACGGTCTTCCTCGTCCTAACTGCCTTTTTCCCCGTTTACGGCAATTTTTAAGGCCACACGTTGAAGCTGATGGAGCCGCTAGGTAAAAAGAAACTGAGTTTCTGAGTCACGGCTTGGAGGCCCCTCCCCCCTCGACTCCCCATCCACGCCCCGGCCACACGTCCACACTAGGCTGTGATATAAACCGGAAATGAACCTTTGCTGTGTTAGGCTGTTGAGATTTTGACATGTTTATTACAGAACTAAACTCACTTTGTCTCACTAGATTGCGTGTGCTCCTTGAGCTCAGAGGTCTTGCTCTATTTATCTGTACCTCTTGTTCTACCGAAACATCTGGGACAACGCCCTGCACATAGTACGCACTCAATATATGTTGAAAAAATAAGTGAATGAGTATTCTCAGCAGGAGGTAATAGGTACCTTTAGGTACCTATTAGGTACCTAATAGGTAAAGCTGCTTTAAAAATTCATGTGCAGATTTTTGTGTGAGCAGAAGTTATCAGAGAATTTGGGTAAATACCAAGGAGCAAGATTGCTGGATCAGATTTTGTGAGTATGTTTAATCTTGTAAGAAACTGCCAAACAGTCTTCCCAAGCGGCCGCACCATTTGCATCCCAACCTGCAATGAACGAGCGTTCCTGCTCCTTTACATCCTTGTCAACATTTGGTGTTGTCAGTGCTTTGGATTTTAGTCATTTTAGTAAGTGTGTAGTGATTCTTCTTAAATTTTATTCCATGGTACTGAATTCTGTCCTATGTTTTCAGACAAAGTCCTCCTTATTACCTGTGAAAAGTGGAAGAAAACAGTAGAGAACTGAGGTTTACATCTGGGAATCCAGGCTTAATTTATTGAAATCGTAGGTCACCTTGGGTCTTAGACTCAACTTTCATGTATGAACAAGTGGGAACTTCAGCTGAAAAACATGCTTCTAAGAGTTAAAATTCTGTGCAGTTTACTTTGTTTATCCTTTACTGACTCCAGTACTTTCTGGCTCACGTCCGAGAGCAGGTCAGATCACTGTGATGATGGATGAATTGACCCAGTATCCCCAAAGATCGGAGGAGCCAGTCCCAGCTCTGGAACTAATGGCCCCATGCTTTGCCCTGAATGTAGTTGCATAGTTGCAACTATGTAGTTGCACACCTTCTTTATAAAGTTGCACACCTTCCTTATAAAGTTGAGCTTGCTATAAAATAAACAGGTCGGAAATGGACAAGAGCAGCTGGTATAAAATTCCTTTCGACGTACTGACTCTTTTATCTCTGCATTTATGAGATGTGACAGAAGGACAACCAAATGGTCACAGGATGGCTGCGGATTAGGGCACAGGTACGAAGCTTAGGACACTGATACAGTTGCTTTTTGCAGATATCTGTTATTCTGAAGTGACTGTCAGGTGCTGAGTGAGATTTTTAAAGGTGCTGAGAGTGGATAAGAGAAATTCCTGGTCAGAGACGCACATTCTCTGTGGTTCACACTTCCCTTTTGGCAGTAAGCTTTGGGATGACTGCTCTAATTCTGACCCTCGTATGTAAATATTGTGAAGGATAGAGCCTAACAATTCATATAATTCCAAAGAATTCCAAACTCCACACTACTGAAGTTTGGGGGAGAGGAAGGAGGGTGGGTAATGGAAGAAATTTTACTTTATTCCTGGTCTTGTTACAGAAAAAAATTATTTTTCTTATCTTTCAACTGGAAACCTGGGTAAACCTGGCTGACAGGCAAACTGACCATATCATGATGGCACTAAAAGCCAATTTATTTGCCAAATGTCCTTCAGTGAGCGCTCTGGTGAGTGAATGATATTGAAAGTTGTCCAAAGGGGTGATAAATTCACTTTTATGTGTTTTGACACTACAGATAAAGAAATTACTGTCATTTGTCACGGATTTTTAATTATGAGTTACTGACAGCTGTGCAGTACCAGATCTAAATGTCATTACTGCAAGCTCATTGACTTCAGGGTACGTACAGTAGGAAAGTTAGTACACTATAATAAAGCCACTTACAGAGAGAGCAAGGGGTAAATATGTTTCAGTTTGATTTCAAACTAATTGCTAGTATATTAAAACTATTCTGTAAATACCGAACACATAGATGATATTTTAGCATCTATCATTAGTCACAAAGTGTGAATGCTTGTACATTGTCCTTTCCTTTAATTGATTCACATCATAGTAAGGCCAATAAAGGTATAGTAACTGTGGTAAATTGTATTTTTTGTCAATAAATATTCAATCTTCTTCTCTCTTACCACTGAGAGCACCGTACTTACCCACCCCATCAATTTTGGGTTTGGTCATATAACTTGCTTTGCTAATGGAATGTGGCCAAAGTGACATTTTGATAGCTCTAGCCTTTAAAAGAGATGACAAGTTTTCATCAATTTGTGATGCACACCTAATCCAGTTCATAGCCTGAAGCACAGCTGCAGCCCACACCGTCCACAGCCAACAGCAGGCAATGTGAATAAGATGTATTTGCAGTGTGAGCCCTTAAGATTTGGAGATTTTTTTCTTCTTGTTATGGAGCATAACATATTTAAAGCTGACGAATGGAGATATTAACATCTAAGATTGAAGCGTTTTTTACAATAACAACAAAGAAATAGAAAGCTCTGGCATTGGCTTGGGGCTGGCTGATGTAATGTAAGAAAACTTTTAGGAGTCTGGAAAAAATGGCAAGCCGTGTTATGTAATAAGGGAATATTTGGCTGAACTTTTGAATGCAAATACCTGAGGGGCTGAGAATGTAATGGATTTGGGGTTTGAAATTGGTTGTGGTTTGATATATCTGTAAAGCTAATACAAGAAAGAATAAGCTCAGAAAAGATCTGTACTCTTTGCGAGGGGACACAGAGAGTCTAAGGAAAGCTGGAGGACTCAGAAATGAAATGGTTTCTCATTTCTAATGAGTCTAAGATAAAAGTGAGAAACCCCTTGAGCCACAAATGCTGATTAGCACTCAGGACACAGCATCAGGGTTGCGACCATCGCAGATGTATAATATATTATATTTTCTCAGAGGGAAACGTGAAACAGAAATTGCATTTGCAGTTGCCATGCTGCCCTCACTACAGTACGCATTTCCACTCACCCACATTGACTAAAACACCTGCGCTGAAATTCACTCATACATTAACGCTGATACAAACAGCAGCTGTGACTCATCGTATCAGACACCTGTACTCGTGCCTATGTCTGGGATTTAGCCCATTGTAAATGCTCAGTAGTAACTGCTGAATAAATTCATGATCTTTCCCAAGCTCTTAGATTTTAGATGCTAATAAATCTGTTTTCAATAAATGAAGGAGACACATATGTCCTGTATAAAAAGTCAGACATAAAGGCTTACCAATTTAACATACAATGTAAATACATAAATAATTTTTGCGTGTGGGTAAAAGAAAAACTTTTAATTAAGACACAGTGAAGAAGATGCTTGGAAACCCCAGGGGTTATCTTTCATTAATGTTCATATTGATATAAAAAGTAATTAATATATTTTTTGGCCAAGATACATATTGACTAGATTCAATATTGTTTCTGACAAAGGGTAAGAAGACCCAAACATATGAGTACTAAGGAAAAATGCCCTAAAGTAAAGATGGTCTACAACTAATTTGTTTTTCTAGTGCAGCCAGAGGTAAAGAAGAAAAGACCTCCTAAGAATTCTTTCTTTTTTTTTTTTTTTTTTTTTGCTTCGTTGGGTCTTCGTTGCTTCATGCGGGCTTTCTCTAGTTGCGCCGAGCGGGGGCTACTCTTCATTGCGGTGCACGGGCTTCTCATTGCGGTGGCTTCTCTTGTTGCAGAGCACGGGCTCTAGGCGCACGGGCTTCAGTAGTTGTGACACGCAGGCTCAGTAGTTGTGGCTCATGGGCTCAGTAGTTGTGACACATAGGCTCAGTAGTTGTGGCACGTGGGCTCAGTAGTTGTGGCTTGCAGGCTCTAGAGCGCAGGCTCAGTAGCTGTGGTGCACGGGCTTAGTTGCTCCAAGGCATGTGGGATTTCCTGGACCAGGGCTCGAGCCCGTGTCCCCTGCACTGGCAGGCGGATTCTTAACCACTGCACCACCAGGGAAGTCCCTCCTAAGAATTCTTGAGAAAAGCATTACAATTAATGTTATTGAGAATTTAGGAAAATTTTCCCCCAAGTTTACTTGGTTTTGAGTGTATTGGCTTATTCTTCTGAGTTTGCATCAGTTTAAAACTCAGGGGATGTAAAACAGAATTGTCCGCATTATGTCTAGATATTCTTGTAAACCAAAAGAAACTTGAGTCATGAAGTTTGTAACAGTACTAAGGTTGAACTGCACTTGCTTTTTCTCTGCTGTCTCTGTCTCCATGACAGAAGCAGCTGTAGAACGAAGGGAAAGATCTTAAGCCTTCTAAAGCCTTGAGTCATTTTAGAAATTCCTTCCCTTTGTATTAATTACCTATTTTAGTTTGATGCTGTGTTCTAAGTGTAGTTTCACACAAGAGCCTGAAGACACTAAAATCCAAAGTAGTCTTCAGAAGTCTATCCAGAAGAGAAAAATCTGTTAGAAATGAGCATGTATAGGAAAAAATAGAAAAAATGTGTTTTAAATTTATAATAATGGAAAAAATTTAAAAATACTGTTTATAAGACTAGAAGCTTAAAGTGTGTCTTTTCACCACAGACTTCAGCATCCCTTCCACTGATATTCATGAATTTTATTACAAAATTCCTTGGCTTCACTACACTAGCTTTACCAGTTGTTGTTTTTTTCGTGGACCTGTGTGAAAAATTAAGTATTTCTCTCTTATTTTACTCGTGTATTTACTTTGTAGTTGAATTAAATTTATAATATATAGATCAAAGTCTTCCCAATTTGCAAGAAAATTAACTGTTTATAAAATATTTAAGATATTTGAATTTGTTAGAATCCAAGGGACCTCAACATTCCTTTTGAGCCACTCAGTGAAAGTAGACTTTGAAAATCCAAGAAGAATCTTAACTGAAATTCCTATCTTAACAAGAAGAGAGAGAGAGAGAGAGAGAGAGAGAGAGAATTCCTAGTATGATGGTCAGGGACCATCATACTGTGATGATTTGACTTATGATTCTTTGACTTTTGGATAGTGCAAAAGCACCAGGCATTCCGTAGAAAGCACATTTGGAATTTGGGGTGTTGATCTTTTCCCGGGCAAGTGATTTGTGGTTCAGTCCTGTCTTGTGATGCTGGGCTGCCACGTGATCACCAGGGTAAAAAACCGATATGCTTGCAACCCCTCTGCATGCAGACAACCATTCTGCTTTTCACTTTCAGTACAGTATCCAATCAATTACATGAGAGAGTCAACACTTTATTATACAATAGGTTTTTTAGATGATTTTGCCCAACCCTAGGCTAATGTAAGTGTTCTGAGTCTGTTTAAGCTAGGCTAGGCTAAGCTATGATGTGTGGTAGGTTAGGTGTATTCAATGCATTTTTGACTTATGATATTTTCAACTTACAGTGGATTTATCAGGACTTAGCCCCATCGTAAGTCAGGGAAAATAAGACATTTTGGCCAGTAACTTAAATAATGAATTAAAATAGTTTCCTCTGGAAGCTATCAAATTATCAAACCACATCTAACTTTGTAAAATATCCATGTCTAAAGAACAGTAAATATGTCATATTTAAATGCGCCTTGAAAGATTTGATTGTAAAGCTGACAACTTTACAATCCTCAAATGTTTTCATTTGAAAAAAAATAGTAAATCACATTTATCATGAACACGTTTATAATTATCATGAAAATAGTAGGACTGATTTTTCTCACCAGGACTAGAAAGGGCGACAGAAAGCACAAAGAAGGGGGCTATACGTAAGATTGCAGGAGATGTTTTCTGTGCACGTGCGAGTGGAAGAGGAACAGTGGTGGGTGAGAAGCACACGGGAATATTCTCTGCTGTTTTCCGCAAGGCCTGAGGCACAGTCTTCTGGTGTCCCACGCATTTGCATTTTTTTTTTTTTTTAAGAAATTCACGTTCTTTTATTTATTTATTTATTTATTTATGGTTGTGTTGGGTCTTCGTTTCTGTGCAAGGGCTTTCTCCAGTTGCGGTGACCTGGGGCCACTCTTCATCACGGTGCGCGGGCCTCTCATTATCGCGGCCTCTCTCGTTGCGGAGCACAGGCTCCAGACGCGCAGGCTCAGTAATTGTGGCTCACGGGCCCAGTTGCTCCGCGGCATGTGGGATCTTCCCAGACCAGGGCTCGAACCCGTGTCCCCTGCATTGGCAGGCAGATTCTCAACCACTGCGCCACCAGGGAAGCCCCGCATTTGCATTTTTAAGTGATCGTTGCAGTCAGCATTCTTGTATCTACCTGATACAAACTTGGTAGAGCAGTAAACTCAATGATTTAGAAGAAACTATCATAATGTCCCTTGGTTTCTAAGATTCTAAAAGGAAAGCAGCATAAATTCAACATAAACTAATTCAGACAATCGTATCATATCCAAATTATTCAATGTTGGAAATGTTGTACCTTCTTTAGCTACATCCTCTTAGGAGGTTTATAAAATTCATATTTGCTCTTAAAGGTAAGATCGAGGGATTGACCACTGACAAGGACATTGTCTAATGTCAGTTTCTATTTTTTTTTTATTTCCAGAAAAATGTCTGGAGTCTCCATACAGGTAGCTAACATTGAATAATAAGTAACATAGAATGGTCCCACCCAGCCAGTAGTTTAAGCTCATACGAAGACCAAGGATGTTTCATAATTACAGGCTCTTCTCCCGCTACGTGATCTCGCTCTTCCACATCCGTGGCACCATCATCAGGCACAGGGTCTTGCAGTTTTGTATTATAATATCAGGGTATTATAACGTCCCTCATGAGAGGACTTTCAGTGGTGGACTGACCACTGTTACTGACCTGTAGAGATGTGTGGTGTGGTAAGCACTCATGGCCTCCAGCATCTGCTGCGGATTTTCCTCTATTTTTGTAAGCAGCTCTTTGCAGGAAACCACCCTCAGCAGGAAGCCCCTTTTCTTGTTACTTTAGCAGAGCTATATTGTCACTAATCTTAAACCAGGCGCCCCCATGCTCTATTCACCTCTGGCCCAAGCACACAATACTTTGCCTAACCTGTTGGTTCTTTCCGTAGATCAAAGTAGAAATAAAGAACAAGTAATTAACAGATGACCAGATCTCTTCCCCAGCTTTCCCTTCAGTAATCTGGCAAACAAAGTGTGTGAACAAGACAGCATCTGAAGAAAGATCACGAGGAGTTGACAAGCCTGCACGCAGCGGGGGATGACGACCGATCTCACCTCCCTTCTCAATGATTCACTGAAATTACTTCCCTTTTTCCCTTTAAAAACCTTCATGGCTGAGCAAAATCTTTGGAGGTGGCTTTTGGGGACACTGAGTCCACCTTCTCCCTGGATTGATGGCTTTCGGATTAAAAGCAACTTTCCTTTCTACCAACACTTGCCCCTTGGGTACTGATTTTCGAGCAGCAAGCAGCTGGACCTGAGTCTGGTAATGTTTTGGGACGCGGTCCCATAGTAGAATGTGGAAACTGTCCCAGCTGCGTTGTCTTCAGGCATGATTCTCTGTGTATTCGCCTGCTGCAACCAAGAATACTTTTTCTTTTTCTCCTCTCTCTCTCTCTCTCTCTCAAACGCACACACTTGACAATGAGTGGAAAACACCTTATTACCAGATGTTGGTTTATTAAAACACATTAGCTTTATAAATTTTTTCTAGCATTTTCCAAAAGATATAAGAGAAAATGTACTGGGTAGGAAAACATGATAAATGAAAAATATTTCACCATTCATCAAACTTACCTCATTTGTTCCCCTGTACTGAGCATCAGAATTTGGTAACTGGGATAAAAGAATGATTTCAATGGGGAGGCCAGTATGCAACAGTTTTTCTCCTAAGGCTTCATATACTTATCAAATCTTAAACCAGATTCATTAAATAGCCAGTGTGATTCACACAGCCACTCATTACAGAGTAACTCCTGACATCAGGGACACTGGCAGCTACATGGAAAACGAGTGACACGATTTCTGCAACGGGGCAGGTCAGGTGCAGTGTTTACACCTGAACCACCAGAGGGCCTGACTCACACATGCTGGGTCAGAATCTACAGAGAGTGGAGCCCAGGGTCTTGCCCGTTTTTATATTCACTCTCCGGGTGATTCGAAGGCACACTAGTGAAAGTTTGAGGGTAATGTGTAAATTTCTTCTCAAGGACAACTTAACTCTTAAAATGAAAGCAAAGCCATTAAAAATACCAGCAAATGCTTTGCATCCTATGTCGCACTTTCAAAATTTCAGATTGTAATTTTCACATTTTTTAAGGCATCATTTCATTTGCTAAGTTTAGGATGACAGCATTTCCCTCATCCAACAGAGACGAAAACCGTGGCAAATACAAATTGTTTCAAATGCTTCCAAATAGGAGGAGCCCTAAGATTTGGATTAAAGTACGATGCTTCTAAAATTCTAGTTGTTTACCCCGTTTAATTCCATGCTCTGTAAATTCCTTAAGCTTCTTTTTTCTGTAGCCCCATTATGTCACTATTATTCCACCATGAGGCCCAGAATTGGGGCAAGTATTTATCAGACCATCTCAGGCCATTACCCCAAAGTGTTTCAATGTTCTACTTAATTTGACCATGACAACTAGCCCAGCTGTAAAATTTCAACAGGATATGAATTAGCACCCAGAACCACATTTTGGAGTGTCTCAACTCAGCTAATATCATATCATATCATATCATATCATATTGCATTATACTGTATTGCATTCTATTGTATCATAAACTCATAACTTTCTAACAGGTCTGTCTGTTGCTGTACAGTTTTGGCCCAGGATCCCCAGGACCCTGGTGGTGAGTCCTACTTTATCTTATTGCCAGAATCTTGAGAAGTACCCATGTCTTTGGCTCCTTACCTCACCATAGAGCACAGTCAGTACCAGCGTTACAGCCCAAGCAGGTAGACTAATGTACACTTATAATACACATTTTCAACCTTTTCCTTTCGGCTAGGGCTCGTAGGAACTATTGCGTATGTTACACGCAGAATCTCAACAACTGGTATAAATGGATTAGTTAAATAGGTATTGGAAGGCTCTGAAGATTCTATGGAATGGCTTTGGGTTTAAAGTGTTAGAGATTAGGGAAAATCCTCCATTCTCCCTGGGTGATATAGTCACTGGGATCTCATCCAAATCTGCCCTCGGAAGAGGCGATTGTAGTGCCAACTGTTAACGAGTGTTTTGTTTATTCAAAAGGTTGATAGCTGACATCCTTTAGAATAGTCACGCAATGCGCTAACATCTTTGAACACACTCAATTCTCTGGCTCAATTTTTCCATCTACATCAGGTCTTTGATGTTGATCATTTTTGTTGGCTCATTAATTCAATTTTTCTTTGTTCAATAAATTCCCTGCATGCTGATGTTGAATTGCCAGGAATAAGAATACTGATGATAGAAATGGCACCAGAGAAATCACTGCTATTCTTGGCCACAGACATTTCCAGTCTGAACAATAGCTGTTTTCTTCATAGCTTTCACCAATGTCATATTTTAAGCAGGGATTTTGTGGGCTCAACAAATGAATGGAAAAGTCTGTAAAATATGTTGCAGAAATCTCTCACAGGTAGGCAGGAAATTTGGAATAGATTATCAGGACAGAAAAGTTATATAGAGATGTCTAGGTCAAAAGACAGAGTAAAAAAGCTGACGCGTGTGGTAAAGTATGATGCAGTCAGCAGCTCAGCCTTGCTCTTCCCAGCTGATTCTGTATCCACTGCTATGAAAGAAATTAAAGGAGGGAGGCCAGGAGACCTGGCTATTTGAAGATCTAGGAAGTGTTAAGAAGGCAGGTTTCATAAGAATAGAACTATCTTAAGGTAGTTTATTTTATAACTCGGTATAATAAAGCTCTTATCCTTTTACTTTATTTATTTTCAAAAAAATTTTTATTGGCGCACAGTTGATTTACAATGATGTGTTAGTTTCAGGGGTACAGCAAAGTGAATCAGTTATATACATACGCGTATCCACTCTTTTTTAGATTCTTTTCCTGTATAGGTCATTATAGAGTATTGGGTAGAGTTCCCTGTGCTATACGGTAGGTCCTCGTTGGTTCTCTATTTTATATATAGTAGAGTGTATATGTCAATCCCAATCTCCCAGTTTATCCCTCTTCCTTTCCCTCCTGGTAACCATCAGTTTGTTTTCTACATTCTTATCCTTTTAAGTGATAATTATTTAAACCAAAATTTTCACAGATTGCAAATATCCAAATAGTCAATTCCAGAGTCAAGGGATATGAATGAGGGAGAATTAGGGAGGACACAGGTAACATGCTCATACCAGAGCTATCTGCCTTTCTTGGCTTTTCCTTCGAAGCATGAGTGGGAGGTAACACATGCAAAGAAAACGATATCTAATTGTAAATAACATGCAGAAGAATAAGGAGTTTTCCTGAGAAATACCTGAGACCTAGGGAAATTTCCCAAGTTTATTCAAATCTTCTTCATCTTTCCATCTCTCCAGAGACCCTCAGGAGTCTGCCCCTCCAATACTCCCAGTCTTTTCAACCTTTCTCTTGCTGTTCTATACTGCTTTTTTTTTTTTTTTTTCTCATTCCTTTTTAGTGATCTCTTTATTATGTGAATCAAGATAAACCTTCGTAGACTTTTTCCTTTGGATCACCACAGTGACTCCCAGCAAATGTACTTCATTCTGAAAGTTTACCTCAAAAGGTCAATTTGTTTCTCTAGTTTAGAAGATGTACTTCATTCTGAAAGTTTACCTCAAAAGGTCAATTTGTTTCTCTAGTTTAGAAGAGGCACCTCTTGTTAGGAAAAGTTGATTATACTGAGACATCACAGGTATTTGTGGAATTAACTTCTCTGTTTTCAGACACTGAGTTCAATGGCTAGGGGTACTGTATTCGCTCATAGGCGGTCTAGGGAAGCTCCAACAAGAGTCACTAGACATACCTGACAGTTAATACTTGAGTTAACTTAAATGTACTAAAATTAAACTTTCACTCCCACTTGCCATATTTCAAAAGCTTACTTGCTAACTATGCCTACTGTCTATCATGTTGGAAAGCAGGGATAGAGACCCTTTTCTTCTTTGCAGAAAGTTCTATTGGGATGACTGTTCTAGAATCTTCTATTCAAGGTGAATTCATGGACCAGCAGGGTCAGCCTCCCATGGGAGTTTATTAGGAAAGTGGATTCCTGGGCTCCACCCTGGACCTACTGAATCATAATTTGCACTTTTTCACAAGATACCTGGGGTTTCATATGAGGACACATCAGTGCCCCCAAGAGGTCATTTTGGAGTCTGCCTTTAAATATGAACTTCCTTGCAGAGAGAGCAGATTAAAATATGCCTGATTTTTGAGATGTAGAGGTCAGAACTCCATCTGAGACTTTCTTATCATGCAGTGCCAGAACAACCATTAAGCCCCTATACATTTATTTTAATAATAAGGACAATTATGATGTGTTTACAATTTTCCAAGATGTCTTCTTTAATTAAACAAGGTAATGATTTGCTATAATTTTTCCAACACTCACGTCTTTCTGAAATTATGCTTATTTTATTGGGACCTTCAGAAAAAACGGAAATCACAGGCAAAGGGCAGCTCATGAAGATGTGACACTTCTTTTGAATCATGAAAATACTTTGGTCAACATGAGGGAGACAGCACCTAACACAGGCAGTTCTCTGGGAGTTGAATGAACTATCCACACTTGTAACTGTAGAAAGTAATGGGGTCAACCCAATTTTAAAGACAAGGATAATAATTAATCTATATCCACCATTACAGATAGCAACCTGAAGATATTTAATATTCATTTAAAATCGTAAAACAAAATTCAGTTCTCAAAGTTGCCAAGCCACTCACCGTGGCCTCCTTTGAAACTGAGAAAATCTTGCTTCGCATATATTGTATATCTCATCACTTTTTACATTACTGGTGAACTGTTTAATGACAGTGAGAATTATTAACACGTCAAATATCAGAATTATTCCTGTAAGTCTTCTTAGGTAGATACTTTTAATATAATTATGTCCCAAATATTTGTTCTTGAAGATGAATATTCATTTCTTTACGAAATGCCAAGATTCTAAGATAAGCAGTTCTTGTAAAGATGTATAGGGATTAGCTCAGGCTCTGAAGATAATTTGAAAGTTTCACAATTGGGCTGGCCCTGAATTCCATCTCTTGAGATAAACCAAGGATCCAAATAAAATAAGCTAATCTGGCTCAAGTTTTGTAAAATCAGGCCAAAATTCCATCTTTAACTGGTGAAAAATACAATATTCTTTGTGGTGGCCAAACAAAAAATAATCACGTTAATTTATGATGAAGACTATGGTCCACGTCTTTCTTTAAGTGAGATTAAACTTGTTATTCTCTGGCTCAGCTTCCTTGGTTCAAAGATTACCATTTGTATGTTTGAATTATCGAAAACACTGTTCAAAGTGAAAAAGAAAATTTCCAACTTCTAAGCTCATAGACCCTCACAGAGATCTTTTCTCTCACTCCGTCACTCTCACAGAGATCTTTCCCCTCTTGCTATATTTGATACTACTTTTCAACGCTGAAAGGCAGAATATTATAAAGGATGAGTATTTACCATAAGAACCCACTCTCTGCATTGGTTCCCACTGGCCTGCTGCACACACTAAAATTTCACCATTAGAAGTTTATCACTTTATCTCAAATTATATCATTTCCAAACGGCAGGGTTTTTTGTTATTGCAAAGTCCTGGGGCAGTTTTCCTTGACATTCTACTGTACGCATTCTTTTATCACATGATTAAGCTCCAGCTGTGACAGGTGGCTTCAGTTTTAAGGAATGTGGCAGAGGATCAATGGGACAGAAGGACAGAGCCAGAGCCCAGCACGTTCCCTGCGGACGCAGGCGTGGCCAGGCTGCTGAGAGGAACTTCTGGGCTGCCTGGTCCCCTGGGATGCCCTGGACGGAGAACAAGCCACACAGAGTGGAGGGGAGGGAGGAGGCTTAAACTTTATCCAGTGTAGACATGGATAAAGGACTATAATATTGGGAGACTATATCTATTTATTTATTTATATTTTTATTGAAGTGTAGTTGATTTACAATGTAGTTTCAGGTGTACAGTTTATATGTATATATGCACATACATAATATATATTCTTTTTCAGATTATTTTCCATTATGTTTTATTACAAGATACTGAATATAGTTCATTGTACTATACAGTAGGTCCTTGTTATTTATCTATTTTACATACAGTAGTGTGTATCTATGAATCCCAAACTCCTAATTTATCCCTCCCCTCCCCCTTTCCCCCTTTGATAACCATATGTTTGTTTTCTAGGTCTGTGAGTCTGTTTCCGTTTAGTTGTGCTACAGCTACTTAATTCAAACAAGAATGCTCTACGTAATGTCTGAATCTTAGTGAATTTTAAGGGTCCAGCTTATTAATTAAGCAGATGGAGTTTCAGTTCAAAAGTTATGCCAAGCAAGGGACATAAAGCAACAAAGACTTTCCATGTACCAGTAAAAATAATTCAAATAACCGCTCCATTTTATTTTCTATTTTGGATATTTGTGAAAAAGTAATTTTTAGAATTTTTGGAATCAGCAGAGTTAACTGCTGATAATTCTTCCAAATATCCATCTTATTGTTACACCACTTATGACCCAGGGCAGTAGTTGGATTATAATTCACACACTTCTGGAATATAACAAAATAGTCACCGCACTTCACCAGTGAAATTATCACAGTAAGCCACTTTAATAAGAAAAATAAATCAAGGAGAATACATTTCAGTAATTAAAAATTATAAATTTATAATGTTATGTTTATAATTTTCCAAATTTTTTTGTGTAATCAAACATGTTAACCATTTGCCATAATTGTTCCTATTGTTAGTTTGAGAAAATAGTTTTTCCAAAACTTTAGAGAAAATGCATAAATAAATACATCGAGAATAATATAACTGAATAAACATATGGAAAGTGGAGCTGATAGTGATATAAATTCTAAGAGAAATAAACTTACCTATAAAACAAAATTGTTAATAAAATTACATTTGCATGAATCCTAAGAATTTACCTGGATAAAATTAACTGCATAAAAAAAGACTAATTATAATACTTAAGAGTATAGAGAGAGACTTCCCTGGTGGCGCAGTGGTTAAGAATCCGCCTGCTAATGCAGGGGACACAGGTTTGAGCCCTGGTCTTGGAAGATTCCCACATGCCGTGGAGCAACTAAGCCCGCGAGCCACAACTACTGAGCCTACGAGCCACAACTACTGAGCCCACGTGCCACAACTACTGAAGCCCATGCGCCTAGAGCCCGTGCTTCGCAAACCCATGCTCCGCAACAAGAGAAGCCACCGCAATGAGAAGCCCGTGCACTGCAACAAAGAGTAGCCCCTGCTCGCCACAACTAGAGAAAGCCAACCTGTAGCAATGAAGACCCAACGCACCCAAAAATAAATATAAATTAATTAATTAATCAAAAAAAGAATATATAGAAAAATTCCTGTCTGAGAAAACTTCCATTTAAAAAATCCAAATCTTCCAATTCCATGTATGTGGAATCTAAAAACAAGATACAAATGAACTTATTTACAAAACAGAAACAGACTCACAGACATAGAAATGAAACTTACGATTACCAAAGGGGAAAAGAGGTGGGGGATGGATAATTTAGGAATTTTAGATTAACATATACACACTACTATGTATAAAATAGATAACCAACAAGGTCCTACTGTAGAGCACAGGGAACTAGATTCAATATCTTGTAATAAGCTATAATGGAAAAGAATCTGAAAAAGAAGAGATATATACATGTATAACTGAATCACTTGGCTGTACACCCAAAACATTGTAAATCAACTAGACTTCAGTAAAAAATAATAATGATAAGAATAAAAATAAATAAATGTAAAAAAACCCAGCACAATGATTAGGCAAATATTGACAATGTTTACTTATTACATTCTTTGAAAACACCTGTTGACGTTCATTTAGCTGTAATTACAAATTATATTTACAACAAATTAATCAATACTAGTAATATGATTTTTCTGCTATATAGCTACAATTCTTTGGTATTTAAGCTCATAGAGTGAAATTTTCTATATATTACTCACATTTAACTCTACCATTCATTAAATGTTATTGAAATGGCAAACTCAGAAGATGGTGTTATGTAGAGGAAAGAACCTTAGATTTTGCGTCAGAAAAACTGGTTTCTAATCCAGTTTTGATCACTAATTGATTTTAGACACATCTCTTAAGTTGCCTGAACCTCATAGTCTTTTTTTTCTTTCATGTAATGAACATTTACTGTGTCGGTCTATTGTGTTCCATACACCAAGATAACAGAACTAAACCCATAAATTCTTTTCTCTTACAGTCTGGTAAGAGTGGGGATAGATACACAAGGTAAAACATTCCAGTAAATGTGTGCATAGAATGATACAGGAGCAAATGGGCAAGGTGGTCTGTGAGTTCAAGGGTCAGCAAAGTTTTTCTGCTGCAGGTAACACTGGAGTTTGTTATGAAGAAAAAGTCTATGTCACAAGTTGAAGGAAAAAGGAAATCCAAGGTAGAACAAGAAACATAAGACACAGATACACAAGCCAGCATACTGGAAACTACAAGGAATCCAGGATGGTAGGATAGGGAGGTTTCAAAGTGCTAGGTGAAGAAAGATAAGGGGCAGGAGAAATGGGCAGGAACATATCTATCAATATTTGCATACCGTGTTAGGAAATTTAGATTTGGTTCTGTAAGCAAGGGGCAGTCACTAGAAAAATGAAAAGCTTGGAAGTTGTCACAATCAGCAATTGTTCATTTAAATAGATCACTCTGAAAACAGTACAGAGAATGGCTCTGTAGAGGTTAAAAGCATTGCCTCTAAAATCACAAAGACAAGCATGGCCTCAGTTTCCCCATCTGTAAAGTGAGAATAATAATCCTAAGACTGTCACGAAGTTTAAATGAAATAATGTATGCAAAACACTTAGTATAGTTACCAGCAGTTTGGGTGATGATGAAGGTGTCACTGCCAGAGACAGGATGAACCTTATGGTCTTAATTTTGGGTTTTATTTGATGATTTCTAATGTCATTTCAAGATTCATGGGTTGGGGGTTATTTGATTCAATGAATCATAGACGAACAAGACAACGAATTTTGTTATTTGCTGAACAGTATAATGATATGCTATAGAACTTATACATATGACCTTGCTTAAAATAATGGTGCTACAAAGAATATGAAGAAATCATCCTGTCTACCTATTTGCTTCCAGATACATTAGCATACAAAAGTAAGATAAAATATTTTCTTTAGTAACAGCACTTTATTGAATAGAAATGGATCTCTGTTTGGTAGAAAATTGTTGCATTATTGCTAAAATTGGAGAAAATTCAATTAAATTTGCCAGAATCGGAAGGACATTGTGAGTTATTGTCTAAGCTGTGCTTTTTAAAAATAGATGTTAAGCTGTTGGCCGGGGGAGAGTACAAAGTAATTATTTTAAAGGTCAGTACATTGAAACTATTGAATAATCAATCTCGTATATAAAAAAGGGTTGCGATGTGAAATAACTTTGCCTTTGGAAAACTTGCCATTTTTCTGAAATGTGAAAATAAGAATCAAGGTGACATTAATAAAACTGTTGATTTCTAAAGCAGGATAAAATTTTGTAGAAAAAAAAGATGGAAAGGACTGACTAGACAAAAATATAAAAGAAAAACCTGGAGTCTGGATGCTGAACCCAAGCTGTGAGGATTCTGGAATTTATTAAAAGGAATAATTCATGGGGCATTTGGAAGCAATATTCCTGCTATATTATGCATTCATGAACTCTTTACTAGGATCCTGTGGCTACTTTGTGTCACTATACTTTGTAAGAGATGCGGACAAACTGGAAAAGATGGGAAAGGAATGAGGAAAATGAAGACAGGAACAGAAAATAGTAACCTGAGGAAAGTTTTGAAGAATTGTGTTGCTTATAGTAGAGAAGAGAAGCCCATGGGGCAGCCTGATTGTTATAATTAGATACGTGAGGTATTTTCACCAGATTGTAACTAATTATTGTTTTTTTTCTCCACACCAATGTTTCCTAGAACAAAAGAAGGGTGTTTAATTAAAGAGCATTTAACTGTATATATACCCCCAAGTTAAACGTGTGTGTGTGTGTGTGTGTGTGTTTCCACTTCTTTGATCTAGCGAGAGAAGCGCTAGAAAGTTATCTCAATAATCCCTAGGAGGAGAACTCTCCCTTAAGACCTGAAAATAGATCCCTCTCTTTCTGAACAGAGTAGCTTCCTTGGTCTAAAAAAGGGGCTCCATAGGTTTCTCTTGCGTTTTGCCTGGTCTTAGACGCAGGACATTTGATCTAACAATCCTTACAAAGGTAGGTGGCTGAACTGGGGAGAAGGGGCATATGGGGCCCTTTGGGTTTTGAGAGTTACAAAGCGGCAAGTTCAGAAACGCAAAGACAGTTTCTGAGAAAATGTGGACCCTGTGCTCCCTGATCCTAGAGGATGGCCAAGGATGGCTTAGAGGTATAAGCACAAGTAGCTGGGTGATGCACATCCAAGCAGGGGAGATGCTTGCTCCAAGGAATTCTCAGAGCAGAACCCTTTGGGGATGCAGGGACTCATCACCTAGGCGACCGTGGAGTATGAGTTGTCAACAGAGACACCTTGTGGTGGGGAGAAGCAATGGCAGCAGGAGAAGGATGAGAAACCGAGCTTCCCCACCTAAGGGGGGTGGGGGAGGACCACAGAGCAGGGCTGGGGTCTCCTCCCAGCGTGGATACTCCTGAGGGATGTGACCACATCTACAGCCCGTCTTGGAGAAATAGCTATGTGGAGGAGCAGCTTGTCAACAGAATGTTTTTAAAGATGAAAGGAATAATTAACAGGTAAAAATACAGATAAGTTGAAAACATTTAGTTATGCCCACACAGTATTTCTTTACGAAAGTTGTTTCTAATATGTCTAGGGATCAAATCTTCTTGTTATTAACTCTCATGGCACCCAGAGCCTCTATTTAAATTCATTAAAACTGAAAGTTTATGTTTATTGCTGTATAGTTGACAAAAACTGGTCTTTCCTCTAGAGTGTATTCCAGAAAAGAAAGCCCATGCATCTCACCTTTGTATTTTCAACACAAGCTCCATTTTAGACTCCTAGGATTACCGCTGAATCATCAACCTCTATCACACTGGTATAGTATATACATTTGATACATAGCTTGGTAGGTAAGATACACTCAATAAATAGGGATTAAATATCACTCCCTAATAGTCTAGAATTTAAAGTTGAATACGTCATTTAAAAACCTTCTCATAGTAAAAATCCCAGACCCAGAAACATTCACTGGTGTATCTTTCTAAACTTTTAAAGAAGAAATGTAAATAAGAAATACCAGCCAGACATAAATTCTTCCAGGACATGGAAAAAAGGGAATAATTCCTTGGGTATTTTTTTGTTTATTTGTTTGTTTTTTATAATAGCATCCAATCATTGATTCCAAATCCTGGCAAGGAAATTACAAGAAAGTAATATTACAGACCAACAGTGAACATAGATGCAAACATCCTTAATAAAATGTTAGCAATTCCAATTCAGTATATGTATATGTATGTCTATATATATGCCGATATCATCCTTCCATATGCAAAGTTAGTTTAACACTGAAAAACCTTCAGTGTAATTTACCACACTAACCAAAAACGGTGGAGGGGAGAAAAATCACATTATTTTGATAGGTTAAGAAAAATCATTTGACAATATTCAACACTTACTCATGATTAAAAACTCTGAGAATACTAGAAATAGAAGGGGAATATCTTAATCTATAAGTAATCTATAAGAATATCTATAAAGAACCTAGTGCAAACATCTTACAAAATGGTGAAATACTGAAAAGACTGTCCTTGAAATTAGGAAGGAGACAAGGGTGTTCACTATCAACATGTCATTCAACACTGTACTGGAGATTTAGCCAGTAAAATAAGGCAAGGAAAAAAGACATAACAATTGGAAAAGAAGAAATAAAACGATCATTATTCAGACATAGCCATTGTATTCTTAGAAAATATAACGAGTTTACAAACATTTAAAATTAATAAGTGAATTTAGCAAAGTTACTGCATATGTGTTCAATCTACAAAAATCCTTTGCATCCCATCAACAAATGACAAAAATGAAGTGGAAAAAATTATACCATTACAATCACATCAAGAAACATCAAGTATCTAGGAATAAATCTATCAAAAGAGGTTCAAAGCCTCTGCACTAGAAACTAAAATCCTTCTTAAGATGAAAGGCTAAAGAAATGGAGGGATAATTTATGATCCTTGGGAGTACAATGCTAGACACTTCCAAATAGCAAGACCTATTATAAAGCTGCAGTAATTAGAACAATGTGATATTTGTGCAGACAGAGAAGTTGAAAGCCCAGAAGCGGCCCCGCAGACTGTCACCTGACAGGGGTGGGTGCGCTGGTGAGCAGCCCGTATTTCCCTTAACAAATGAAGGGCTCCTTCTGTCGGCAGCTGAGAATGATGAAGATGGGGAGAAAGCTGCTGGGAGATGCTTCCAGACTGACAGCCATTTACGGTGATGGCCTCGGCTGAAGGAGACTGGCCCGCTCAAGGTCACAGCTGCTTCTGGGGTTCTCCTGCACCCAGTGACCGATCGGCCCAGGCCCCTCTTTCCCAACTTGGGGCAACTCTGAAAGGCCATGCCTGCTCCAGACCTCTCCGTGGAATCCGGGGAGTCTTTTACCGGGACGTCATCGCAGCTCTGCTTCTCCTTCTGTCCAATCCTGTTTCCTTTCTGTCTCTTCTACACTTGTGGAGTCCCAGGAGTACTCTTTAACAAATGTCTGGCAAACTCGTCTTCATCTCAGAGCATGCTTCGTAGGGAAGCCAAATCGCAGTAGCCGGTGCCAGGAGTGTTCAAAGGAGCAGATGCTAACACAGGATTTCAGGGCTGGCTCGTCTGCTGCCTGGCTGGAGGATGCAGCAGACTACTGGAAAGTCTACCAAGGCCTCATCCAAGGTGCAGCTCCTGAGCCAGATGTGATTGTCTTTGCTGGAGTAGAATAACAGGTGCATGGTATATGGCCACTGATTTGATGAGTTTGTTATTTTCCATTCTTACTAACAAAGAGCATCATAAACAGTTCGTATGCAAATCAAAACTACAATGATGTATCACCTCACTCTGGTCAGAATGACGATCATCAAAAAGTCTACAAACAATAAATGCTGGAGAGAGTGTGGAGAAAAGGGAACCCTCCTACACTGTTGGTGGGAATGTAAATTGATACCGCCACTATGGAGAACAGTATGGAGGTTCCTCAAGAAACTAAAAATAGAATTACCGTGTGATCCAGCAATCCCACTACTGGGCATGTATCTGGAGAAAACTCTAATTCAAAATGATACATGCACCCCTATGTTCATAGCACTATTTACAATAGCCAAGACATGGAAGCAACCTAAGTGTTCATCAACAGGTGAATGGATAAAGAAGACGTGGTGTATATATACAATGGAATATTACTCAGCCATAAAAAAGAATGAAATAATGCCATTTGCAGGAACATGGATGGACCTAGAGATGATCATACTAAGTGAAGTACGTCAGACAGAGAAAGATAAATACCATATAATATCACTTGTTTGTGGAATCTAGAAGAATGATACAAATGAACTTATTTACAAAACAGAAGTAGACTCACAGACATAAAAAACAAACTTATGGTTACCAAAGGGGAAAAGGGCGCAAGGGATAAATTAGGATTTGGGGATTAACAGATCACACTACTATATGTAAAATAGGTAAACAGCAAGGACCTACTGTATAGCACAGGGAACTGTACCTGAATCACTGTGCTGTACAGCTGAAATGAACACAACATTGTAAATCAACTGTACTTCAATTAAAAAAAAAAAAGCTCACATTTACTTGGAATAGACAAGACATTTAGAGACCTTCAGAGTTCTGCCCCAGGGCACACTGTGTCACAATGTGGTCCAAGGAGATCTCTGCCCTGTGGATGCACCACAGTGCATCACCTTGGTCCATGATAGTGATGCCCTTATACTAACGCAACTGGATGAGCCAAAGCGGCTAGTGATTTGGAGGCCTTGATAAGACCCGTGTGTCTGAAGTGTGGGAAATAGAATCCACAAAGATCCAGCGAACCATCACATCAGTGATGCCCTGTTATCTTCAGGTTTCTCAACTTTAATACAGGTCAGGCAGTGTGTGTGTGTTTCAGAACTATAAATCTGTATAATACTGGTAACTTAGCATTTATTGAGTATGTAACCTGGTGCAGGTTACTTAACTTCCTTGGACCTTGTTATTCCCATTGATAAAATAATTTCCTAACAGTCCACAGGAAATTTATATGACAAGAAATATAGTTTTCTAGCATAAGATATTTTGCTAAAATTGAATCATTTTGTTGAAAATATTACTTTGAACTAAATTCTTTTCCTTTATGTCCCCAGTCTACATCTATAAAATGAAAATAATAATAGCACACCATAAGGGTTTTGTGACGATTGAAAGTGATAATATACGAATTTCCTCAAGTACATTTTCAATCCTCTCTCATCTCCTTATGGGTCCTCTATAATGCAAATGTTGGTATTCTTATTGTTATCCCAGAGATCTCTTAAAATGTTTTTATTTTTAAAAATTTGATTTTCTTTTTGCTGTTCTGATTGGATGATTTGCATTATTCTCTCTTCCAGATCACTTAGGCATTCTTCTGTATCACTTAGTCTTCTATTCATTCCCTCTAGTGGGTTTTTTATTCCAGTACTGAATTCTTTATTTCTGATTTGGTCTGTTTTGTATTTTCTAGTTCCTTGCTAAAATTTTCACTTTGTACGTGCATTCTTTTCCCTAATTCAGTTAGCATTATTTTTTCCAATGCTTTGAATTCTTTATCTGGTAACCTGTTTATTTTTGTTTCATTATCTTTTTTTATGTTTTTTCTCTCACTCTTTCGATTGAGAGCAGATCCTCTGCCTTCTCATTTTGCTTAACGTTCTCTGCCTCTATGAACTTCGGTGAACCAGTTACCTACTGTGGCCTTGAAGCGGAGTTTTTATGTGGGGACGTCCCTGCGGGGACTCTGTGTCCAGTGCCTGTGGTGGGATTTGACATGGATGGGACTGGTGTCTTTCCCCAGGGTGTGCCGGCTGCCGTGGTCGGGGGTGGGGCTGAAGTGGAGCGGCCCCTGTCCCAGGGCTGGGCGGCTTCTAAGGTGCCCCTAAGGCGAGCGCCCACAATGGCACCGCCGCCCCACCTGGGCTCCGCCCCCGGATCGTGGGTCCTGGATGTCCCATGGTCAAGTCTTCTGCCCACCTGTGACTGCCCCAGACCCGGCGCCGCTCCGTGCTTGGGACCATAGTGTTTGCTCAGCTGGGGCTGAGGCCATTGTGGGAAACCTAGCAGCCACAGAGCAGACCTCTCTCCGCCCAGCCCGGGACAAGCCAGCACAGGCCACCCTCAGGCTTCCCGCTGCCCTCCTGTGGGTCCCAGTGGCCCTCCAATCAGCAAGTGGGGCTTGTCTTCCTGCTGGGGGTCCCAGGACTGGGGCCCCCAATCTGTGGCTCTCCCCACTCAGTCCCTGGGGCAAGTGTCCACCTGTGTGTTCTCCCTTTTCCTCCAAGTCCCCTCGCAGGGGCCCAGGTCCTGACCTGATTGCTTTCCTTCCATTCTGATTACCTGTGTGGCTTTCCTCAGCCTTGGTTGTACAGGAGTCCTTCTGCCAGTATCTAGTTTTCCATGAGAATTGTTCCCCATGTAGATTTTTTGGATGTGTTCCTGGGGGCAGGTGAGCTACACGTCCCTTCATCCTGCCATCTTTATAGATCTCCAGAACTGTGTATTTGTAATAGAGACAATCTTGCTGGCAAAGTTTCAAATACAGTAAGTCCCCTACATGTGAACGAGTTCTGTTCCAAGAGTGCGTTCGTAAGTCCAATTTGTTCGTAAGTCTGACAGATTTAGCCTACATACCCAACTAACACTATTGGCTATATAGTACTGTACTGTAATAGGTTTGTAATACTTTTCACACAAATAATACATAAAAAACAAACACAAAAAGTAAAGAAAACATTTTTAGTCTTACAGTACAGCACCTTGAAAAGTACAGTAGTACAGCACAACAGCTGGCATCCAGGGGCTGGCATGGAGTGAACAGGCGAGAAGAGTTACTGACTGGAGGAGGGAGAGGAGGTGGGAGATGGTAGAGCTGAAGAATCATCAGCAATAGGAGACCGAGGGCAAACTGCAATTTCACTCACGCCTGACGTTGATGGCACAGGTTCTGGTTCCTTGTCGGATTCAATTCTATCTACCCTCTTGAAAAAACGATCCAGTGATGTCTGGGTAGTAGATCTGTTTTTCTCATCATAGATGACATGGTAGCACTGGATTGCATGCGGAACAGATGCTGCGACCTTCATATACCATTCTACCTTCAGGTCCTGTGCCTCAAAAACTAACAGTGCTTCCTCTAATAAAGAAAATCCCCTTGCCATTTCCTGCGTCGTGAGTCTCTTCAGTTCTTCAGTTACTACTTCTTCCTCTTGTCTCTCTTCATCCTTTCTCTGGGCCTCCAACTCCTGGCACTTCTTAGCAGTACCAGCTACATCACCGCTGCTTTTACACTTGCTTCCAGACATCCTGATCTTGAAATAAAGATACTGTGCTACTGTACTCTATACAGTCCTGTACAGTAAAGTACACAACAGCACAACCACTTGTAGAGGATGCACGCATGTGACAATGTATGCCAGACACGTGAACTAACTTACGTGACTGGACATGCGAACACATGTTCGCATCTTTGAAAGTTCGCAACTTGAAGGTTTACAGAAAAATGTTTGTCAATCCCTGCAACAGAAAATCCAGTATTCTTTTCAATGTGGTCTGTGGATATTGGTGTTTTTGTGTTTTCTCTGTCTTCTTGAGTCAATTTTCGTCATTTATCTATCTACTTGGCTGTCATCATCTATTGCAACTGAATTTATTTTTTCTTTCTGTCTGTTTTCTCATTACTAATAATGTGTTGCTACCAACTTTTATTTTGATAAAAATAATACTTGGCCGGACATTATTATACTTAATTGGCATAATTTACTTGTTATTTATTTTAATTAATTTTTACTTTTGATTTTATTGTCTATATTTAAAAGAAAATTAACCTTGTTCTTCTTTGTAATTTCTTGGACTGAATGTTTAATTCATTTATTTAAAATATTCTTGAATTATAATGAATGCATTTATAGTCATAAATTTTCCTCTTAGTACTGCTTTGGTCTAACTCCATTATTTTTGAAATATGGAGATTCATGATTAAGTCTTAAAGTTCATATATATATATATTTGTTTTGATTCCTCTTTAACTCAAGTTTTATTTAGAAATGGATTTTAAATTTTTTATTCTTTATGTGTATGTGTATGTTTTGAGTCATTTGCAGCTAACATCTAGTTTATTGCATTGTAGCTTGAAAATGAGGCCTGTATAGATTCTTTTTCCAGAAATTAATTGAGTTATTTGTTGTGGCCTTATACATAGCCAATGTTTACTACTGCAGGGGCAAAGAATTAGGGTTTGGGGTAAGAATATCTGTGGATTGTCAACATTTCTTTGTGATTTTTTCCTTTGTTATTGGCTATAAAATTCTATCTATATTAGATCAATCATGTTAATTGTTTCATTCGAATTCTATCCTCAGCATTTGGTCCCAATCCAGACAGAGATGGGAAAGGGGGAGGGAGGAGGGACAATAGGGAGACAAAATTGAGGGTGATTCCAGTTACTTCATACTTCATGCAGCACAGACCTACTCAGAGGCAAGGAGCATCATATATCTTGTTAACAAAGCAAATAGAAGAAGCAAAAAGCAAACACATTCTGTACCTTTTACCTTTTTTGTCCACTTCATCTGACAATTTCTGAAAGATATATATTAAAATCTCCCACCATGATGGTAGAATTGTGTACTTCTCTTTCTATTAATAGAAATTTTTGCTGTACATGCCTTAAGGCTAGCCTATGAGGCATGACAATTTGTGATTATCAAACATTCTTTAGGTAAGCTATTTCTTCCCTTGCTGTGTTCAGTCTCCTGACGAGGTCATCAAAGGCATTCCTCATTTCTGTCAGTCTTTTAGACTTTTAGCACTTCCTTCGATTCTTTCTTAGAATTCCCATCTGTCTGTTTACATCACCCACTTCCTCTTACTTGTTGCTGCTGTTCCCATTAGAGCCCTTATCATGCTTATCATGGTTATTTTTTAATTTTATTTTTAAATTTAATTTTATTTTATTTTTGGCCATGCCACACGACTTGTGGGATCTTAGTTCCCTGACCAGGGATCTAACCCAGGGCCATGGCAATGAAATCACCAAGTCCTAACCACCGGACTGCCAAGGAATTCCCTAATCACAGTTATTTTAAATTCCCTGTTTGAGAATGCCAATACCTGTTGTCATATCCGGATCCGGTCTGACGCTCACATTGTCTTTTCAGATGGTTTTTTTCTTACTTTTTGATGTGCCTTGTAATTTTTTCATGAAATCCGAGCATGTTTTACTGGATAATGGGAAGTGAGGTGATAGGTCCTTAGGGTGTAGTTTTGTGCTAATCTGGTTTGGAGTTGGGCTTCCCTTACTGTTTGCTGTGGCTGTTAAGTGACAAGACTTCAGACTCGTCTTGTGTCCTTTTTTTTTTTTTTCCTTCTTGACTTTGGAATTCCTTAAGTACTTCTCAGAGAGTCTGTTTGTATACAGTTGTAATCGTTGTAATCCACTATTCTTATAATAAGGTATGGATGACAGAGGGCATTCCACAAATTTCCAGTTAAATCTCTTTCATGGGGCCTATATCTCTGGCCTGTGACCTTCACGAGTGTTTTTTCTTGGATGGCTTCTCCTCTTAGGAAGAAAGGGACCGGGCTCTGAGGAAGTCTTGGTTCTTGTCATAGCAAAGTCTCTGGGCATTTATGACAAAGCTCACTCTACCCTTCCCCTGTCAGAGCCACTAAGGGACTTTTCCCCAGTCTTCACTGTGACAATCAGGGGAGGTCCCTAAAGGTAAAGTCCAAGAAGTGTGACGCTCGCTCGGAACTCAGCCCCCAGGAGATCTCACTCTTACACTAGTCTTCACTCTGCCTCGATAATTTGTCAAAATGCCATTTACGGGTTCCTATCTGTTCACAGCTCCAAGGGCTTCTGCTGCAGGTAAGCAGATCTCAGCTAGGAGGCTCTAGGTTTGCCTGTCACTCCAGATTCGGGGATGGAGACTTTCACTACGAACTTAGTTCTCCAAAAGGTCTAAGAAAAAAAAATCACTGATTTTCAGTTTATTCAGCTTTTTCTTGCTGTAGGTTTAGGAGTAACAACTTCCAAGCTCTTCCCAGCTCTTTACGTCTGAAACTGGAACTCCCAATCTAGTCTTTATCATTATAAATATACTTGGTTTTGGCCTCATTTAATGCTTTTCATGTCATAGGTCAGTTTATTTGATTTTTAGATGATTATTTAATACATCCTTAGTCATTTCATTATTGTTAGCCTTTCTATGTGGCTTTGTTTTTGTCTTGTTCCTTGTGAAAGGCACATAGCTGGATTTTGTTTTCTAATCCAACCTAGTATTTGTCTTTTAATAGGGCAATTCAACCCATAAATGCCATACCATCATTCTTTGTGTTGTGTGTATTCTGACCTTCAATTTCCCAAATTAATTTGCTTTCAGCAATCTATTTTTAATTTTCTTTTCTTTCCTTTTTTAATGATTGCTTTTATGTATTTATTTAGTTATTTATTTTTGGCTGTGTTGGGTCTTTGTTGCTGTGTGCGGGCTTTCTCTAGTTGCAGCGAGCAGGGGCTACTCTTCATTGCGGTGCATGGGATTCTCATTGCGGTGGCTTCTCTTGTTGCCAAGCACGGGCTCTAGGCACGTGGGCTTTTCAGTAGTCGTGGCACGCGGGCTCAGTAGTTGTGGCTCGCAGGCTCTAGAGCGCAGGCTCAGTAGCTGTGGCGCACGGGCTTAGTTGCTCTGCGGCAATGTGGGATCTTCCCGGACCAGGGCTCGAACCCGTGTCCCCTGCATTGGCAGGTGGATTCTTAACCACTGCACCACCAGGGAAGTCCATTTTTAATTTTCTTTATTAACATTTTTTTAATATACAAAATTATTTTGTTGCTGTTTTAAAAATTTTTAAACATTATTGTGTTCTCTGCTCTTTTCTTTGAAGTGTCTTCTTGTATTATTTTAAGAATTCTTTTTTTTTTAAATAATTGTTATTGGAGTATAGTTGATTTACAATGTTGTGTTAGTTTCAGGTGTACAGCAAAGTGAATCAGTTATACATATGCATATATCCACTCTTTTTAAGATACTTTTCCCATATAGGCCACTACAGAGTATCGAGTAGCGTTCCCTGTGCTATGCAGTAGTTTCTTATTAGTTATCTATTTTATATATAGTAGTGTGTATATGTTAATCCCAATCCTCCAATTTATCCCTCCCCTCCCTTCCCCTGGTAACTGTAAGTTTGTTTTCTGTATCGGTGAACCTATTTCTGTTTTGTAAATACGTTCATTAGTACCATTTTTTTAGATTCCACATATAAGTGATATCATATGATATTTGTCTTCCTCTGTCTGACTTACTTCACTTAGTATGATAATCTCTAGGTCCATCCATGTTGTCTCAAATGGCATTTTTTCATTCTTTTTTATGGCTGAGTAATACTCCATTGTGTATATGTACCACATCTTCTTTATCCACTCCTCTGTCAATGGAGCGTCAATGGAGTCTATTTTTAATTTCTTTTCCTCAATATACAAAAATCATTTTGTTGCTTTTTAAAAAACTTTTTTGGCCCTCTGCCCATTTCTTTGTAGTGTCCTCTTTTACTATTTTAAGATTCAATTTTATTTCCTTACTCATATCTGGGGAATGTCTTACCCAGGTGGTGAGAGGTTAGAAATGAATCCTGTCATCATTTGGTGAGGACCCCATGGCCCGGCAAGCTGACCATAGGTCGAGTGGCCCTATTTGGACTCCTCCAGGTTTGTCAGCTCTTAGGCAGGGAGCAGAGAGGGGCATTCTTCTCCTGGCTTCCCATTCCCCTGGCCAGTCCTCCTTAGGGGAACACGATGGATAAGAGCTTTATGCTTTTCCCTGAGCCATGATCACAAAGCAGACAGGGGCATTCCTCTGCGAAAGCCACAGCCCAGGACGTCGTCACCCTAGTGTCCTCAGCAGGCTGTCCTTTCAGACTTCACAGCCTCATGACGGACACTGAGATCTGCTAAAATACAGCAATGTGTGCCTGACAAAGACTGCAGAATGCTTAATATTTCATCTTTATAAGTAAAAGAGATCCTCACATTTCAATTAACTGAAGTAAAGAACTGTATCTATATCTTTGTATTAGAAAAACTCTTCAATTCTTATTTCACATCTGGCCAAGTGAAAATTCTCAAATCAAGACTGCCCTATTTATTCACAAAATAATATTATCCTGATAAATTGTGAAAATGAAGAGGCCTATTTCTTGAAATACATTTTGGCCTACTTGTCAGTGTGGAGATCATAAAATACGTTGCTCAAAAACCATGGAAATAGCATTAAATTTACTGAGCTTTACTCATACGTCAACATTCCAGTTTCTTTTGACCTCCTTAAATCTTGGCATACTTTCTCCTCCCTGGCTTTCCTCATCTTCCTGATCAATTCCCATTTGGAGCCACAAATTTGCTAAAAGCAGCATTTACGTGTTCATAAGGAAATCAGTGGAACTGCACTAAATGCCACCTACTGTAAAATCTGAAATACGTTCTTCCACGAGTCCTGCTTTTAGCTATTCCATCAGTAACACTGTACCTGGTGTGGCATCTGGAGGACACATCTTTTGTCTTGGTTTTCAAACGGAAACAATTAACTCAATCAGTTGCACATATTTTCCCTTGGAATTATACTAACCAAAATGTAATGGCAATAAATGAAGAATCATTTCTGGAATTCCTATATTTCTTTGTAAAACACACTCAAACACAAACACAAACAAAACTACCCCATAATTTTCCAAGGGGCGTAGACTCACATCTCAAGTATCATACTGATCTGTTTTTATGCTTGTCTTCCTAAATACATATCATTATATTCTAGACTAGAAGAAAGATAATAAATATTTTATCCGTATGCAATTTAAATGTATTATTCATCTGGAAGTTTTCCAAAATCCATGGACAGAGATTTATATTAAATAGCTAGGAATTCTGACCCTATTGTGTCATATAGTTCTCCAATACTTAGGAAGATAAAAACTATAATTCATAATTCTAGTGGAAAAGATTCCCCAGGGCTGCTCCAAATTCATCCTGAGATATAAATATCTCTCTTCTTCCTCTTTAAGTATTCCCAATGCAAGCGTGTCCATTGTGTGCACGTACTAGCATTCCACGCCTGCTCGGGCATCAGGCTTCCAGAGGTTCAGCAAACCCAGCCACAGTTATGACAGCACGGGTGGAATTTCCTTGAGTAACACTGATTTGTGTTAGAGCAACTATTTTTGCCAGCTCTATTTTTTAAAACAGAAGTAGAGTTGATTTACAGTACTGTGTTAGTTTCAGGTATACAACGAAGTGATTCAATTATATACATATATGTATATTTTTTCACATTATTTTCCTTTATGCCAGTACTATTTTTATTTTTCAAAAGTTTTAGGTACAAAATTACTTAACACATACCATTGGGATAGAGCCAGTTATCAATCGCGGATAGAGATTGGTTGACAGTCAAGTTTTGCACAGAATTTGTTAGTGGAGAGATTTACATTTTAAAAAATACCATAAACAACTTCTTGACTCAGTTTTACCTCTATTCTAATAAAATTACCTAAGAGTAATTAATATAGCACAAAATTGAAATAACGGTGCTGTGTTATTTTGGAACCGCAATATGTTACTTTGAAAGAGATTTACTCTCAGTGCAAATTCATTACACTGTTTGCTTAATCTATTTTAATGACACCCTTCAATATTTGACAGCAATTCAAAATCAGCATGTTCTTTTGCTAATCATACTTCTTAAATGTTAATCTGGTCGTTTTTATCTCCCAATTAAAGTTCTTCAATGGCTCTCATAGTCTTCAGAATAAAATGAAAATAAACTCTTAAGCATGTTGTTCAATGTCCTTCATTATCTGGTTATACTCTCCTCTCTGGCTTCATCTTTTTCCATTTCCCTATGATGATCCAGCCATTGTGTTAAGTGGCAACATGTAACATAGTTTTATAAATATATCTGTTTGCCTCACTTTGGATCACTTTAGTGTAAGTACCGTTTCTTACGAGTTTTTATATTTCATTTGCTTCCACAATGTTTGACCCATAGTGAATACCCAGAACATGTTTTTATTGAAAAAAAAATAGAATTAAAATGAGCTATATGATATTTCTTCAGCTTTAATTAGAGTAATTTTCTCACTAAAAATAAGTATTGTCTGATGTCATTGTTCTAAGCATCTATCATTTCCACCTTCAAGAACTTCCAATGACCAGATTCTAGGTTTCAATAATCTACAAAGAAAGCATAGGAAACTGAGTTGAATTAGTTAGAATTAGCAAATAAAAGAAATTGAACACAAGAACGACAGAAGAATTTTTATCAAAAGTACGGTTAGTTATTTTGTCTTGGTTTAAATAGTTTTCACTTGGGACTATCAATTTTGACTAATGAGAACTACATAAATGCTTATGGAGATCTCTTATTGGCACTTGGTGACCTACATATGAGGTTGAATAATGTCAAAAAAGCTACTTAGTAGAAATTAGCTTCTACTAATGTTTTTTTAGAGTCTATCTACATCTAGGTATCTATCTATCTATCATTTATTCTTACCAACTCTATTTTCTGTTCAATACTGTGTTTTGACTTCAAATGTATTTATTTTAACATTCCATATAGGTAATTTACTATGACTCATTTACATGAAGCAGGGTATGAAAATGAAAAGACCTAGATTTCAAACCCGGCTCTAACACAGAAACAAATGAAATCCGATACCTGCCTTCAGTGTCAGAGATACAGCCCATAAAGCTTCTGATGTAAGGTAGCTGATCCACGCTTGTTCTGGGTCCCTGACCTCCGCCCCACCCCCCGACCCCATTTTCCCGTGAGCTCCATCTTACTCATTGAAGATGGCAAACTGCAGCCTTAGGCTCTGAAGTCCTCTTTTTTTTTTTTTTTTTTTCAAACGCTCTCCTTTCTTCGCTTCCATGAATTTCATTTCCTTATCAATTTTAACAATTTCCCCATCATTCTTCCTCTAAGTGTAAGCGTCCCCACAGACGCAGCTGGCCGTCTTATTCTGTATTTTCCCTCAGTGTATCGGTTTGCATTGTGCCTGATATTACCTCTGCTTCCCTGACTTTCTCCTAAGCACCGGTTTGCTGCCTCAATCTCAGTGCCCCTGAAATAAAACACTTCATCCTTCTTCCCACAATTGCACTTCTTCTGTTCCGTCTTTCTAGAAATATCCCAATGGCCACCTGCTCATCCAAGTTCAAAAACTGCGAGTGGTCTTCGAGTGCTTTTCGCTATCCTCCGCATTCAATCAGTTCTCTGTATCAACTGCATTGTCAAAACACTGTCCCTCATGAATCTCTCCTATGCATCCCAGGTGCTATGACCAAAGTCCAGGTGTTACAATAGGTCTGAAACGGTTCCCTCCACCTTCAGAATAAGTGACGAAACCAATAACCTAATGCGTAGCAGTCAGTCAAGTTATAAGAGTCTTCGCTGTGCTCCTCCTTCCTAACTGCTTAGAGCTCTTGCCATGGCTGAATTATGCCCGCCCCGCCCCCGTCCCGCAAATGCATGTGTTGAAGCTCCAACCCCTGGTGCCTCCGAGTGTGGCCATATTTGGAGATAAGGTCTTCAGAGAGATGATTAAGGTAAAGCGAGGTTGCGAGGGAAGAGCCCTCCTCCAATAGGACTGGTGTTCTTATAAGAAGCAGAGGAGACACCAAGGATGTGTGCAGCACAGGGATGGCCAGGTGGGCAGAAGCAAGAGGGCCGCCATCAGCGAGCCACGCAGAGACGCCGCAGAGGAAACCCCGGTGGAGCGCTGGCCTTAGCCTTCCAGCCCCAGAACTGTGAGAAGATGCACTTCTGTTGTTTACGTCGCGCGGTCTTTGTCACTTTGTTGTGGCAGCCGCAGCAAACTAGTACCGCATTGACCCTGGGTCAAGGACGTTTCCATCCACAGGTGTCCTAATGCTGTCCCTCCAGGGCATAATAAAGCTGATCACGTGAGGAGGGAGAAGAAAGGTCTAGCAAAAGGAGCAAGCGCGAATGCGGATGGAGAGTTTCAGAGGCGGGACGCTGTTTCCCACGACTTTGATTTTACTTAACACCAAAGTTTATTGTCAATTACTTAGCTTTCGGGGGAAGGTTCTTAGTTTCAAATGTTGGAAAGTGTTATGTTTGGTGCTGGGGTTGATAGGAAGGGAGTAGATGGAGGTAAAGGAAAGGGAGAGGGGAAGGCGGCGCCACAGCTCCTGAATGCGTGAAAGATGCTGAGAGTGGGAGCGAGGTGATGCAGCTGGTGGTGGACGGGAGGAGAGACGGAGAGGAAACGTTTTCTGGTGGCTGAGTGGAGGAGAAAAGCGATGTTCTCATCATGGGTAGGTCTGTTGAATGAACGTCGAGTGAATGCTGCCTTCTGTTTTGTCACCTGGTGAGGGTGCGTAGGGAGCCGGGTGATGGAAGTTCGAGGACCGTGGAGAATGTATGAAATAACCATGGAAACCGGAGCAAACGTAATAAGATTGCTGAGCACAGAAAGGGCCCGTCTACTGTAAATGCCATTAAAGCTGTTCTGTTAAGTAGTTAATCCGTCCACTCAGTTTTGGAGAAAGCAGGTCGTGGGCTTCACGCAGGATTGGAATTTTGTCAAGGAGGTGTAGCAGAAGGGCAATCAGGGAGTGCAGTGCAGGATATCGATAAGAAAGTTATTCCTTGAAACTGCCCAACCACAGTTGCCATCGTCCTGTCAGACACTGAAATGAAATAAAACAAACCAAACACACAAGCCAAGAATAACTTCCCTGTCGTGCCTGTTTTTGGCCATCAGCACACTTGGTTCTGCTACCCTCATCCTACCATGGTCCATCGTGCATCCTCAAGTCTGTGTCATCGATGTCTCTCTTATTCTCTGGACTCTTTTTACTTCCTGAGACGCTACCTACTGACAACTTGCTCAGTGTTCTTCTTGCTCCTTGTCTGTCCCAACACTGTCTCCAGACGGCTGTTCAAGTGATCACTCTACAAAACAAATCCGATTACATAATTCCCTTCTCTTAAGACCCTTCCCAGCTTTATGTCAACCTATAAAATAAGCATCATTGTAAATGAGGCCCTTACTTGTCTGGTCCATGAAGCCCTCCAGCTTCATTTTCTGTCATTCTCTCTCTTCCCTGAATCACAAATTCTTTATGTTCCAGAAAAATAAAACTCTGTGGAAAAATGTCCACACCATGTATTGTATATCTATGTCTCCACACCCATCTTTCCACTTGTTAGGAATTCCCTTTGGTCAATCTGGCACATTGATTCTCTAAAACCCAACTCAGACATCATCTCCATGAGAGATAGTAATCTTCCCCCTTCCCCCAGGCTGTTAATCACTCCCTCCTCAGGGAGCCATGAATACCTCATACATGAGTCTTTTGTCGTAATGATAAAACTCTAGTGTTACCCTGCTGGTGCCACTAGTCTCTGAGTTTAGCTAATATTCTATTCTTACATGAAGCATAAAAAGCATAGAGATTATCAGACCAAGTGAAGTAAGTCAGACAAAGACAAATATCGTATGATATCACTTATATGTGGAAACTAAAAAAAAAAAGATGTAATTGAACTTATATACCAAACAGAAATAGACCCACAGACATAGAGAACAGACTTATGGTTACCAAAGGGGAAAGGGAGTGAGGGACAAATCAGGAGTTTGGGATTAACATATATACACTACTATATATAAAATAGATAACCAACAAGGACCTACTATATAGCAAGAGAACTATACTCGGTGTTTTGTAATAACCTATAAGGGAAAAGAATCTGGAAAAAAATATATATATGTATAACTGAATCACTTTGCTGTATACCTGAAACTAACACAACATTGTAAATCAACAATACTTCAAATAATATCTATCTATCTATCTATCTATCTATCTATCTATCTATATACACTAAGAAAATAAAGCATTGCTTTCAACATTTCTTTAATCTCCCAGGAGCCTATTTGTGTACTGTTTTTGCACAGAGCAGTGTTTTCTGAATTATATTTCTTGGAACAGTAGGTATATGGAATATTTATAGATACAGCATAAAAATTTGCTGGTCAAACATGTTTTGGAGATACTAGGTTAAATAATGTTGAAATATTTCTGTTTATGACATAACAAAATATTTAATCTGCTAAAATACTTTATAAATCTTAGAAGGAAGATATGATAGATGAAAATTTCCAAGTTTGTTTAGAAATTGATTTTTCTTTTTCCCCATGAAGCACACTGAGGGCTAATGTTGCAAAGAGCACGCTTTAGGAAATGCTAGAGAATTGCATCCAAACATTTTATTCTAACCCAACCTAGTGCTTTACTAACTTTCCTTTTGGCCTCTCTGCCCTGGACACACCAGCTTCAGAACCGGATCTTTACCTCTCAGCCCTCAGTCCCTCTGCTAATGCTATTACCCTAGAACAAATGTCCTCCTTTTGCACCACTACTATATAGAAATTCTATGTTGAATCTAAACAAAATGATACAAATGAACTTATTTACAAAACAGAAACAGACTCACAGACACAGAAGACAAACTTATGCTTACCAAAGGGGAAAGAGGGGAAGGGGATAAATTAGAAGTTTGGGATTAACATATACACACTACTATATATAAAATAAATAAACAGCAAGGACCTACTCTATAGCACAGGGAACTCTACTCAATACTCTGTAATAACCTATAAAGAAAAAGAATCTGAAAAAGAATGTGTGTGTGTGTGTGTATATATATATATATATATACACATATAAAATATATATCTGAATCACTTTGCTGTACACCTGAAACTAACACACCATTGTAAATCAACTGTATCCAATGAAAAAAAAGTGAATAGGAAACTTAAAAATAAAAAATGAAATAAATACTATATTTCCCCATTAAAAAATTCTATTGCTAAAATAAGTTCTAAAAACTAGGTTAGAGAGATATTATGTTTAAAATGCACAGCAAGCTTGTGTCTAGAATGATGTATAATAAATGTTAATGAGTTATTTTTGAAAAAAAGACAAAAAAACAAATTTATGTAATTTAATATATATGGTATAATTGTTAGGTGATCAAATCTAATACAACAGATATTCATCTTGATTTCTAAAGTTGGTTTCACAAAAATGAACAGATTCTGGATTACTTTTCTATAACAATTTAAGAAGTTTTCTTCCTTAAATATTTGTGTTTAGAATAGTTAAACATTTACAATTTGCTTTTGTTCAAAGTAAATCTTTTTTTTTAAATCATTTCTCATTTTATCTTTTTAATAAATGTATTTATTTTATTTATTTATTTATTTTGGCTGTGTTGGGTCTTTGTTGCTGTGCACAGGCTTTCTCTAATTGCGGTGAGAGGGGGCTACTATTTGTTGCGGTGCGTGGGCTTCTCATTGCAGTGGCTTCTCTTGTTGCGGAGCACGTGCTCTAGGCACGCGGGCTTCAGTAGTTGCAGCTCGCGGGCTCAGTAGTTGTGCGCACAGGTTAGTTGCTCTGAGTCATGTGAGATCTTCCTGGACCAGGGCTCAAACACATGTCCCCCGCATTGGCAGGCAGATTCTTAACCACTGCACCACCAGGGAAGCCCCCAAAGTAAATCTTTTTAAAAACATATACACCACCACGAAGCTCCACTCACCATAAAAGCTGAAGAGAATATTCCAGCAATATTGCTTTTTATCATTAAAATATTGTCTTTGCCCCCCCCCCCTTCTTTGGAATAATTATTTTGGTGACTATGTCTCTAATCCCTGTCTCCAAGAAGGAACACATGATTCTGAGAAGAAAGTCATGCATCCAGGGCTTTTCAAATGATCTTTTGAGAGATGGGTCATGAAAATACCAAGACGTAACTAATATACTAATAAAATAAAGCCATAAACTCCAACATGCCAAAAAACCAAATCCACGACAAGCTAAAGTTGTTCTTAATGATAACATGATGAGCTTAATTTGCTTGGTGAGGCTGATTTTAAATCTTATTTTAAAACCATAATAATTTGATACATACCACAGTTTTATTTCTATAGCTTACTTTTAATATTTGTACGACCATTATACATTCACTTGCTAATTCTAAAACAAAAACTGCTGAAATAGGAAGCCAGTTCTTAGTCATCATCTCTCAGATCATAGACAGAAATTGTAAATGGAGTTTACTGGTATGGCAAATAGAAAACACTTCCAACAAAGCCACAGATTTAGAATCCATCCAATGTGCATTTTTGGAACTTCCAGTTGATGTAGCTTGGTATTAGAAAACTTAGAGGAATAAATTCTTAATATTGTCCATAGATAATACTTCTCTAATATTAATTGTTTACCTAGGTCTTAAAAAGAAAGAGGTAATAAGCAAAAAAAATGAACATTGACATTACTTACAAGTTTCTAAAAGACAGGTTTTGGGTTGCTTTTTAAACTGATGTGACACATCTGCTCTGGTTACAGGGGAAGGCAGCTGTTGTTCAGGACACTTAAGGCATGAACTCCTGGAGGAGAGCATGACGTCTTCCCAGACTTGCAGCACTGCTGATGGGCACATTCAGAGCTGGTCAAAAGAGGCTGCTATTACTTTGTTCAGACTTAGTAAAAACTGAAAATACTTTTGGCAGAGATTCTGTTTCACTGGAAGATTTGTGGGCCTGAGTGACTGGCCACTGCTTCTGCCCCAGGAACTGTCGTCATTGCTTCAGAGAAGCATCTGGCTTCGAGCAGTAGGAACGAGCTGACTTATCACAAGCTAACTGCAAAGCAGAAGAATGAAAGACTCAACACACACAGAAAAGGCAGGAATGAGCGAGAGAAGGCACGAGAGAGAGAGAAGCATGATGTGAAAAAAATATATATGTTTATGTTAACATATAAGTTTATATATATTTTTTTAAATAACTGGGGAAATTTAATTATGGGCAGAATTTAGGTGATACTAAGGGATTCTTCATTTTGTTAAGTGTGAAAATGACATTGTGGTAATGTGTGAAAGTGTCTGGTTTCCAGAGATGCATATGGGAGCAAGTATTGAAATAACATGGCAATGCCTTTAACTACCTTTGAAAAGACACAGACAAAGCAAATGTTCAGTTATTGATAACTATTTTATGATGGCTATATGGGGGATTGCTGCACTGTTTAAATTCCAGGTCTATGTCTTTCTAACTGTAATCTTATTTACACTAACTCTTCTAGACAGAAAAATGGCTTCAATACAACTTTCTGCACCTATTAAAAAAAACAAAAAGAATAAATAACTCACACAAACTGATCTGTGGATGACAGTTGCTCCATAATATCTATCTGGATGTTAAGAGCTTTGGTGAAAATCAGTGATTTTGATATCGTTAATATTGGACTAGCCTTGATAATGAAACTGTGTACAAGCTTCTGTGTCCTTCCTTTTTTTGGAGTAAAAGGCTGGGTCAAGAGTTAAGGATTAGGAATATGAAGATGTAGAAACAAAGGTTAGCTGTTGGGCTTGGAAACTGGTAACAATTTAGACTATAAACCAGCCACATAGCAGAATCACTGAACTCCCAGTTCCCTGAAAGATACAGATAAAGGCCCGACACACAGTCCTAGGTTGTTTTTATAGGAAGCAGACCCACCAGATGAAAACTGCTGACTGTAAGAACGTAGACCCTAGACCATTTGAAACCAGAAGGTTGATGATGCTTGAAACCTCACCTTGATGCCACCCAAGCCGAGAATCGTGCATGAGCTAATCATGCACCCTGCAGCCCCTCCCTCACATGGCCTTTAAAACCCTTCCCTGAAAGCCATCAGGCAGTTCAGGTCTTTTGAGCATGAGGTGCCCATTCTCCTTGCTTTTGCCCTGCAATAAACGCTGTACTTTCCTTCACCACAACCCAGTGTCAGTAGTTTGGCTTTTCTGCACACCAGCAAGTGGACCCAAGTTTAGTTTGGTAACAATAAAACTAATTAATCATTAAGTTCACTTGCTTTTTCCTAAGGCATATTCTTAAAGTATGGTAATAGTATCATGTCATTAACAAAGAGGTGAGTAATTTTTCCTCTTTTTTTGCTAAGGCCTTAGGACATACAGTATATCTAATTTATCTAAAAGCTGTATCATATAATGTCACTGCTTCTATAGTGAATATTCTGGCAAAACATTAAAATCTTGATATCCATACACCTCCAATCACAGATAGGTCCTCTCTATGGGGTAAGGGCTGTGGTGGATTAATAGAAGTTACAGTGGCCTTTGATGGTTCAGAACTGTTTCCTCAATTGGATGAGACAGAATATAATACTCAAATTCATAAACAGGAGTTTCTTACTCATATTTCTACTTTTATTTTCTCAAAATTACATCACAGTTAATGTGTTTTGGCTGTATATAAATGTTATTTTGGATGTCATTAGCTATTATTAAATATAAAATTTACAGCCACACAAAAATATTTTTAGTGCCCAGCTTCCAAAATCAGACATACTTAGGTGCATAGCTCGCTCAATCATTTATTAGGAATGTTATTAACAAACTTGGGAAAAGTTATATGATGCCTTTGGATCTTTATCTATGAATGGTAATAAGAAGAGTATTGCCCTCATAAAGGTGGAGAGGAGATAATAAATTTATGCAGCACCTGGAAAATAGTACACCCTCAATCAATGAAAATGATAATTATTATTATTGCTATTATATGGAACAGAAAGAAAAATTAAGTGAAAAACAATTCACATATTCATTAATCTTTAGGACCAACCTGGCATTGGAAGTAAAATTCTGGATCTATACTAGAACAGCCTCTTTTACTTCAACTTCCTAAACTGTAGCCAGAATTCTGTACAAGCCAAGTCTATGTCTAAAAAATAAGCTGCTTTAACTCATGTGCAACTAAAACTGGAGCTTTAATGTTCTAATATGACATTAAAGGTGAAGTACTCCTATCTCTTCCCTTTCAACTCTATTATCCTGGAGAAATAAATTCCTTTTCTGAGCCTCTGGTTTTTCATAGATAATAAGTGTATTAAAATAACTTGCAGTCAGAGTGGAAATACATGAAATAGAGACCAAATATAAACACCAATAGAAAAGATCGATAAAACTAAGACCTGCTTTTTTGAAAAGATAAACAAAATGAATAAACCTTTAGCCAGATTTATCAAGAAACAAAGAGGGCCCAGTAAATAAAATTAGAAACGAAAGAGAGGTTACAACTGATATCACAGAAATATAAACAATCATAGGGGAATACTATGAACAGTTATATGCCAATAAATTGAACAACCTAGAAGAAATGGGAATTCTTAAAAACATACAATGTTTCAAGGCTGAATCAGGAAGAAAGAGAAAATCAAATCAGACCAGTTACTGGTAGTGAAATCAAATCAGTTGTCAAAAAACTCCAAACAAAAAAAAAGATAGCTTCACAGGGGAATTCTACCAAATGTTGAAAGAAGAGTTAAAACCTATCCATCTCAAACTATTCCAAAAAAGTGAAGAGGAAGGAACACTTCCTAACATATTCTTAGAGGCCAACATTATACTGAAACCAAAACCAGGAAAAGATACTACAAAAAAAGAAAACTACAGACCAATGTCCCTGATGAACATAGATGCAGAAATCATCAACAAAATATTATCAAACCAAATTCAACCATACATCAAAAGGATCATACATCATGATAAAGTGGGATTTATTCCAGGAATGCAAGGATAGTTCAATATCCACAAATCATTCAATATGATACACCACATTAACAAAACAAAGAATAAAAAACACATGATCACCTCAATAGATGTGAAAAAGCATTTGACAAAATTAAAAATCCATTTGTGATAAAAACTCCCAACAAAGTTGGTACAGAGGAAACATATCTAAACATAATAAAGGCCATTTATGACAAACCCACAGCTAACCTCAGACTCAATGATAAAAAGATCAAAGCTTTTCCTCTAAGATCAGGAACAAGACGAGAATGCCCACTCTTGCCACTTCTATTTAACAAAGTACTGAAAATCCTAGCACAGCAATCAGACAAGAAAAAGAAATGAAAGACATCCAAGTTGTAAAGGAAGAAGTAAAACTGTCACTATTTGCAGATGACATGGTAGCATACATAGAAAATCCAAAAGACCTCACCACAAAACTATTAGAACTAACTAATGAATTCAGAAATTTGCAGGATACAAAATCAGTATATAGAAATCTGTTCCATTTCTATACAGTAGTAATGAAATATCAGAAAGAGAAATTGAGAAAACAATCCCATTTACAATCCATCAAAAAGAATAAAATACCTAGGAATGCTTTCTTTAACCAAGAAAGTGGAAGATCTGTACTCTGAAAACTGTAAGACACTGATAAAAGTAATTGAAGACAGTACTAATAAATAAAGAGATACCCAGTATTCATATATTAGAAGAATTAATATTGTTAAAATATATTTTCTACCCAAAGCAATCTACAGAATCAATGCCACCCCTATCAAAGTACCCATGGCATTTTTCACAGAACTCTATAATCCTAAAATTTGTATGGAATCACAAAAGATCCCAAATAGCCAAAGCAATCTTGAGAAAAAAGGACAAGGCTGGAGGTACCACACTCCCATATTTGAAATGATATGACACAGTTACAGTAATCAAAACAGCATGGTACTAGCACAAAAACAGACACATAGATCAATGGAATAAAATAGAGAGCCTAGAAACAAACCCACATGCACATGATCAATTAATATGACAAAGGAGGCAAGAATACACAATGGGGAAAAGACAGCCTCTTTGATAAGTGGTGCTGGGAAAACTGGACAGATACATGTAGAAGAATGAAACTAGAACATTTTCCCACACCAGATACAAAAATAAACTGAAAATGGATTAAAGACTTAAAATGTAAGCCCTGAAACCATAGAATTCTGAGAAGAAAACTTAGGCACTATGCTCTTTGACATTGGTCTTAGCAATATTTTTTGGATCTGACTCCTCTAGCAAAAGCAACAAAAGCAAAAATAAACCAATGGGACACAAACTAAAAAGCTTTTGCACAGCAAAGGAAACCATCAACAAAACGAAAGTGGAACCTACCGAATGGAAGAAGATATTAGCAAATGATATGTCCAATAAGGGGTTAATATCCAAAATATATAAAGAACTCATACAACTCAATATGAAAACAAACAAACAAACAACCCAATCAAAAAATGGGCAGAAGACCTGAATAGGCATTTTTCCAAAGAAGACATACAGATGGCCATCAGACACGTGAATAGACGCTCAACATCACTCATCATCAGGGAAATGAAAATCAAAACCACAATTAACTATCACCTCACCTGTCAGAACGGCTATCTTCAAAAAAGACAAGAAGTAACAAGTGTTGGCAAGAATGTGTAGAAAAGGGAACCCGCCTACACTTGGTGGGAATGCAAATTAGTGCAGCCACTATGGAAAACAGTACGGAGGTTCCTCAAAAATTTAAAAATAGAACTACCATATGACTCAGAAATTCCACCTTTAAGTATTTATGTGAAGAAAATTAAAAAAGATACATGCACCCCAATGTTCACAGCAGCATTATTTACAATAGCCAAGGTATGAAAACAACTTGTGTCCATGTTTATACGGTTTTAGTGATTCTGCTCAATGTAAGTGCGCTTAAAAGGTCAGGCTTGGGAGAAATTGGAAATAAGACTCAGAGATGAAGTTAGATGCCAGGAGACTAGGCAAATGATGAAGTCACAGAAAATGTATGTTTGGTCCAAGAAGGTCATTTGTTAGTCTACTGTTTTTTTGTTCTTGTTGTTTGTTTGGTTGGTTTTTTTGTCTTTTCAAACTAATGGTCAAAAATAGACCCTAAACGATTCCAGCTCCTTGAAAGGGTTTTCCTTCTGATCCAACACTGCCCTCACCACCCCCGCCCGCATCGTCTCCAGCCCCTGGCGGGGACCACATTCTCCCGCTCAGACGCGGGGAGGGGGCGCTCGCGCGGCCGGGACACGCCTGCCCTCCCCGGCCCCGGCCCCATCTCCGTCCCCAACTCTGTCCCCATCTCCGTCCCTAACTTCGTCCCCATCTCTGTCCCCAACTCCCCTTCTCCGTCCCCATCAACTCCGTCCCCAACTCCGTCCCCATCTCCGTCCACATCTCCGTCCCCACCTCCGTCCCCAACTCCCCTTCTCCGTCCCCATCAACTCCGTCCCCATGAACTCCGTCCCCAACTCCGTCCCCACCTCAGTCCCCATCTCCGTCCCCATCAACTCCGTCCCCATCAACTCCGTCCCCATCGCTGTCCCCATCTCCGTCCCCAACGCCGTCCCCGCTCCGTGCCGCGGCCGCGCAGCGCCCCGACCGCACAGGCGCGGACCACACGGCGCAGGCTCGGCGGCCGGAGCAGGCGCGTCAGCCCATCGCGGAGACGCGGGGACGCGGGGACGGGACGCAGCCGCTCTCCCCGCACCGGCGCGTCCGGCCCGAGCGCGCGTCCTCCGGGGCTGCGGGCGGGGCGCCAGGGTAAGTCGGCTCCGGGGGGAGGGGCGCGGGGCGCGGGGGTCCGGGGTGAGCATCGCCGCGGCGAGGCCGGGGCGCGGGGCGCGGGGCTGCCGTGGCGGCGGGAGGCGGAGGCGGAGGCGGAGGCGGAGGCGGCGGCGGCGGCGGGAGCGCCTCCCGCGGGTCCGCGGTGCCGGCGAGCTTGGCCGCAGGGGCGCCGTCGGCGGCGTTTGGTCTGCGGGGCCGCCTTCGGGAGGTGTGGGTGGACTCCGAGGGACGGGGCGGCCTCCCTCTCTCCGCCCTGCAGACCTCCGGGACGGCCTCGGGCTTCCGGGCGCCGGGAGGGAGGGCGGCGCAGCCCCTGCGGCGTGGGCACAGGTGCGGGGCCGGATGCCGCCACCGGCTGGGGTGCGGGGCGACCGCGGGCAGCTGTGGGCCTGGTGAGCGCCCGTCGCCCTCGGGAGGGAGGAGTCCCCGCCTGCCTGCTTAGGGCTGCGAAGGGGAAACGTGAGGAGATGAGACTTCCGGGGCGGAGGAGAGAGGAAGAACGTGACACGGGAGAAGCCAGATGATGAGGGCGAGCTGGGGCTTCCGCGAGTGCGGAGGAGCGGACCGGTCTCTTACTCTGCAGGAAGCAGTGAAGGAGACTCTGCTTATGGTTTGCGAATTAAGGATGCGGAAGAGGTTTAAATACTACAGGGTTTAGGAGATGCTTAAAGGTGTTTTGTTTTTTTAATGCATCAGATAGGCAAGGATGCAATTCTCCTGGAGCAGGGAAAATGTTATTAAAATACAGCTAAGAAGAGTATTTGGAGGAGGCTGACTGTATTTGCTATTTTATTTCATACAATGTTGCCTCGAATTTCTGGAGTCAGAAATCGTCATTTGAATGATAAATGTCAGTATCATGTGAGTAGGAAAGCCAAAAGCTAACTTAAATCAATGTGCACCTTTTTTGGGTAAAAGGTAACTTGCGAATTTAATGTACATAAATAAAAACAATGAATTTAGACAGTGAAACTCTTTGATAATAATTTTTTCTTTTTTCTCTATCAGTCCTTTAATAGAATTATCTTTCTTCGAGAATAGTTTTATTGTTTTTGAAAAAATAAACATGCGAAAGTCAAAGAACAGATGAAATTTAAAAAACAAAACATCGATTTAAATGACCTAGCACGACGTAACCATCCTAAAACCGTGTAAACATCTTTCCATGTATCTTTCTAAGCATATATTGATATACTGTGCGATTCAATATCAATTTACAATTTTATGAAACTATGCAGTAGAATTTTTTGCATACTTACCTTGTATTCCTCATAGGGGTCTTATTTTCTATGAAGCATTATTTAAACTAACTTTTACTATGAAACCATCACAAAATGTATAGTAAAGTATAACCACGTAGGGCCTCCCTGGTGGCACAGTGGTTGGGAATCTGCCTGCCAATGCAGGGGACACGGGTTCGAGCCCTGGTCTGGGAAGATCCCACATGCCGCAGAGCAACTGGGCCCGTGAGCCACAATTACTGAGCCTGCGCGTCTGGAGCCTGTGCTCCCAACAAGAGAGGCCGCGATAGTGAGAGGCCCGCGCACCGCGATGAAGAGTGGCCCCCGCTTGCCACAACTAGAGAAAGCCCTCGCACAGAAACGAAGACCCAACACAGCCAAAAATAAATAAATTAATTAAAAAAAAAAAAAAGTATAACCACGTAGGTCTGAGCAATGAGAATTTTTTTTAAAGCCAAATAGCATTTATTCAAGTAAAACAAATCACAGACACTATACATGATTATACATGAAAACACACATGATATGATTTTAAAAGTCTAAAAGTGGACTTCAAAGATGGAACTTACAGAGTTTTTTCTTCAGAAGAGAAAGAATAGAAAATTATACTGAATATGTTTAATAAGCTTAAAATATGATAAAATCTTAATGTTTGCACCTGTATGCAAGACAGATGTTTGCCACGAGCAATGAGGACTTGATGTACAAGACACCCTTGCCCATTGGGTAGTAATGGTCGTACGCCTTAAAGAGTCGTGTAGTTACCATTTGCCTCATAAATGTAAACATTCTCTTGTTCTTTCTTGTAGATCGATCTCCTGAAATTTAACTTTTCAAGATGAAGTTTGTATTGGCGGTGGCCTTTTTTATTTTAATTTCCTTGTGTGTTGAAGAAGCCTGTTCTAAAGAGAAGTCGTCAAAGAAAGGGAAGGGGAAAAAGAAGCAGTACCTATGCCCATCGTATGTTCTTCATGTCTTATATTCTTATACGGAGAAATATTATTGCATTTTTTATCAAAGTGGTTTATTGAAACACATGCCAACAGAACTTTCCCTATCAGAATTGCACCCATTTGTTTCATAGGTAGAAAGTGACAGAGTGAAGAGGGCTTTACAATGGGAAAGCTAATTCTCACTATGATAAAGGTAAAGTTTTATAAAGTTTTGTTCGTGCCCTGGGCTTCTGTAATTTTCATACATCTTTTATAAAAGTAGAAAAATGTTACTATTTCTTTCTTACCCTGAATGTGCAACTTTCGTTGGTTACTGAGACTCCCTGCTTTGAGCAAATACCAGTTCAAAAAGTTGACTTTAAAAAAAAATACTCCTGAAATTGAATATTCATTTAAAAAATCAGATTGCTAGACTATGATTTTAAGGTCTATTTAATTCACATTAATGCACAGCAGGAGAAGAATTACATGGTAGATCCATTTTCCATTTCAGTGTTTTTTTTGGGGGGTAAAAGATTTAGCTTAGGAAATGAGTATATTTCTCAAAAAATATGTCATTAAATTTGAAATTACCTGTAAAAACAAAATCTAAATCCAATTCCCACTCCCTCCCCACCCAGAAAAAAAACAGCAACAAAATTTTATGGTTTGGACTCCATTTTTTAAAAAAATAAAGTTTTACTATTACTGGTGAATAACAGTAAATAATATCCAATAGTTAGAACAATTGAACAGTATATAAATCAATAACCTTCACAGAATATGTGCTTTTAAGTAATAATGTTACAACATATGCAGTAATGTGGAGGAAGAATTAATTTGCTGGTACTGGTTATTTTTACATTAAGATTTCCTAAGTGCCATATTGATCTCAGGTAACATTATTCCAGCATCATCATTACTTAAATATTGATTATTATAGTTTCATAGATGTTCCATAAGAATTATTAAGGTACCTTCTGGGAAGTAAAGTTTGTAAAGAAAGGATATTAGAGTTGGTATTTCGGAATGGACGTCTGTATGATTATGTGAGACGGAAGGTCTGGGGACGGTATGGTGACCCACATAAAGTCCCGTAGTACAGAAAGCTCCCTGTTAAGAAATACCTCCTAGTTTTCAGCGTTCCAGTTACTGCTGCTTCCAGTCTACACAGCCTGACGTCAGGGCCAGGCTTCTGGGTGTGACAGGATGGCCCCACCCGCCCGACTTGAGTGTGACTCATCTTCACAGATGAGAGTGTTTGAGCTGCGACCAGGAGACTAGCATTTTCGGGAACTGGACATGGTCAGGCCTTACTCTTCCCCAGTATAAGGACACCTTGTCGTATTTTGGATGTCCTTCATTTTAACGTTTTGTTTGATAAATCTTGGCATATTGATGTGAACTATTGTATTTGTCTTGAAGGCACGCTGATCCTATGTGTGGAGTCGGGCCATCTGTGGTCAGTCGGGTTCCGCTCTCTGTGGAAGCTCATGGGGCTCCTGTCTCCCTTGCCCCAGCCCTGCTTCCCCCTGCGCCGCCCCCACCCCGTATCCTGTCAAATGTCATGAATCACAGCTGTGAATATGGCAACTGCAAGCCTTACGGCTGCCGTGTACTTACAAGAGTCTTTAGAGGGCATCCTATTTCTTCCCAGAACTGCGCTGTTGCCTCATATGTAAACTGACTGTATATGCTTAGGCTGTCTCTGGTTAGGACAGATTTTTAACGTTAAATCTGGTAGATAAAGAGTGAAACAATGAAGGTTCTCTTTGGTGCACACGGAAACCTCCAAGTGGAAGGCCCAGCGTACACGTGGTGAGCGCGTATCGCGGTGTTTTACGTATGTTGAGAAATTCAAAGTTTTATCTCTGAAATTTTCTACCACAGTTTTCAAATTTTGATTATATTACTTACTTTCTTGCAATTATGAGACTGAATAAAGCTTTATTAACAGTAGCCCTGCTGATGCTGCCCGAGATCCAGCTTACTAAAAAGCAGACGTACTTTGGAGAATTACGTTTGTGTAGTTTTTGTTTGAGCATTTTACTAAGAATTTTGATTTCATGGTCACTGAACTTCTGAAGACTAAGGCTTTCTCTGGCTATTGTTGGATCCATTGTATTAAATTTCTTTGGATATCCAGGTTGGGAATCTCAGTTATAATAACGGGCTGAGAAAGAATATGCAAATTATTTGTTTCTCAAAGGATGGTCCAGTTTGCCCATCTTGTGTAAGCTGATTAAGCATAAAACATCTTGATTAAGAGGAACATTTGAGATCACGAAACCCGGAAGTTACGTACAGGCTTCCATATACTCCTCAATATGGTGAAATTTTGCCCAGTGATGTTCTGATTTCTTTACATTTTTTTTTGAATAGAGTTGAAGAGCAATGGTATTGAATGGATATATGCAGTTGATGTGTTGTGCACGTGTAGTAAACAGGAGCAGAAACTTCCCTTTTTATTCTTGTAACATTTCTTCCCAAAGATTGGAAATAAGAGGAAAACTGTTTCTAAATGTAGAAAGGACTTAGGACCCTTCGTATTCTAGGTTGATGTGGAGCTTGAATCGTATGATACACTCTCCCTGGCTCTTTATTGTTTTTTTAACCTTTAATTGTTTTGAGAAGCTTGAAAATGATAAATTTATGCTATTATTCATTGTTTTTTGGTGTGTAACCGGAGCAGCAGTACCAGGTTGACAAACTACCTGATAAATTTGAGTTCCAAAATTTTAGAAATTTAGTAGATATTAATAAATACAAAATAAACTTTAAATTAGAAGCTATGTTTTAGATTAAGTCCTTGGACACGGTTTAGCTTTTTATTTTAAAGCTTGAATTTGACACTGACCTGAATCTATTGGTCTTCTGATTTCCTACACATTGTGCCTCAGCGATTTTGTCCAAATCTCTGGCTGTAACTCCATCTATGCACTGTTAACGCCGAAGGTGCTGTATGCAGCCCAGCCTCGCTGAAGAATGTACCCATACATCCACCATTTCTACCTGGTTATCCCATCTTGATCTTAAAACTCAATTCAAAATGATAAAACCCGAGTACAGAAATCCTCCCCACCTCTCCTAATACAGTGTTTCCATTTGCATCCAAACTCAGATCCTAGGGATTACCTAGGACCCCCTCTTTCTACCTTAGCTCCTCAAGTCCAGTCGTTGCCGAGACTTCCGCGTTCAGAGTCTGTGCCACCTTGGGAGTGTGTCCCTCACTTCCTTCCCCATCGTGACGCTGCTGTCGCTTCTCCCGCCAGCCTTTCTGGTGAGCTCTTTATTAGTCTCCTCTCCTTGTCTTCCTCCACCAGTTCCTACCCCACCCTGACCCTAGAGTGCATTTTCCTCAGTGCACTCAAGCCACTCCAGCGCTTAGAGCCCCCTGAGGGGCTCCATAACCTGCGGAAAAGGTTCTGATTTCTTGGCTCCGCACACACAACTCTTGCTGAACTGGCCTCTGACTCCCCCCGGCTGTATCTTTCCATCCCGGCCACGCCCTTACTCGAGTCTCATACACGCTTGCTCTTTCACACCTCCGAAGTGTTCTTCCCTTTACCAAAATGCCAGAGGTTTCCTTCTTCCATTAGTTAACCCCTGCCTCAGTGGTCTTATGAAAGTCCACAGCTGTAAATAGCACGTGTTCGCTGTCGACTCCTGTATCTGTGTGCCCGGCCCAGATCTCTCAGGAGAGCGCCACATCCGTACATCCAACACTTTAATCTGACTGTCCCGTAATGACCTTACACTCAAACTTTGTTGTCTACTTTGGGAAACCTTTCCTAATCCTGACAGTCTGATTTAGACAATCACACTCTGTGCCTTCGTGGTTCCCTAATTGCCTATCCTGCTTATAAAACTATGTGGTGATACCAGCTGTAATTGTCTGCTTCCCCTACTAGATTGTAAACTCCGTGAGGGCTGTGTCTTATTGACTTAGTCACCAGAGATCAACATCGTGGCTGGTACAAAATGTACATGCAATCAACATTTGTTTAAAGAGTGAATACAAACTCAAGATCATTGACCCGTACAAGTCACTGTATCTGGATTTTGTTACAGTACTTGGAAATAATTTATATGATCTCTCTGGACAGTATGTAGACATATAGTCTCAATATAAGGAGAAGAAGGTAGTTAACGTCTAGGTTATTGGTAAAGCGTCTTCAGCCTGGATGACGCTTCCTGGTGAAAGTTTGGCCTCGTGATAAACATCGTATCAATGACTAAAATAAACTATACAGAGGAAACATCCAGATGGAGAGTAATGTGATACTGAAACACATGGTGGGTATGTGAGACAGAATTAGGATCTAATATGACCTTGAAGGTCCAAAGCGATGGGCTGAATCTAACGAGATTGAAGTATAAACTGCACTTTGGTTCAGAAATCATATGTGCAAGTATAGGATGGGGAAAGCAGTGTGGCCGAACACATTTGGAAAAAATATTAAATAGTGTTGTAACCATAATACAAATGAATAATAATATACTATAGTATAGTATAATATGATATAATATGATATATAATACATATACCTGATGCAGATGAGTAACTCTGTACACTATCTTTCCATCCCACCTAAATATAACTATATATATAGTTACTTAAGAAAGAAATTAGTGTTCTTATTTTACGAATTCTGTGTTAAGCGTATTACTAGCCTTAAAAGAATTATATTATTTAAAGCAGGACTTACAGAGATTTCTGCACTGTGCTGGTCTGTACCTTCAGGGGAGAGAAATAAGAATAGTTGAGGTAATTAAAATAATGTCATATTAGGAAGTGCTGAAGGAACTGAGGTATTTGACAGTTATCTTCAATTTTGCGAAAACTTGTGATTTAGATGACAAAGTAGACTTTGCTGCTTGGCACCAATACTTACAACCAGGACTAATGAGTAGAACCATGAGAAGGGATATTTTTGGCTCCAAATTAGCAAGAACTTTCTAATAGCATTCTGCCAGATATAATTGCCTGGGAACAGAGGCAGTGGAGCTCACAGCAACCCCAAGCACTCCGCCACGGGGGATAATTACTTGCAGGCATATTTGATAGAAAGTTTGAGCCTTGGGTAGGTAGTTTGGCCAGACAGCGGTGTTTAAGGACATTTCCATTTGTGAGATTTTTAAGAGTCTTTGATTCTAATGTATTGTATGTGATGACGGTCTTATGATTATCCAATTGCAGAATGTTATAGAAAGAATCACCTTTTAAAAATTTAATCTCCATCCAGATTTAAATAGCTTGGCCGCTATTTTTGGTGCATTGTCGTGGAGAGCTCTACCATATAAAATAAGTATATCTTGGTCTAATAATAAGGATTTAAAAACTTGCAGTGGTAGCATTTCTTCTTGAAATTTCACGAGTAATCAGGTTTTTTGAATATCTTTCAAACTCAGACCATCTTTTCTCTTTTCTGACCTAAACCAATCGGAATAAATATGTCAAGCTACTGTTAATCTCAAGAAATAATGATTGAGGGATGATATCTAATGAATGACTGCCATAATTGATAAGAAGAAGGCATAGGTTTATGGATTTGTGTTTATATGTCTATTGTATATGAAACCAGAACATTCTAAAATATACTTGCAGAATTCTTGATTGAATGAACAAAAACAAAACAAAACAGAACTATCTGAACCAAAACCAAAGCATTATGTGTCATTTCTATTTGTGCTCATAGCAGACACAATAACACTTTTTAATACTGAATTTGGCCCGACTGTAACCTCTTGACACATACTGACATTTTTGTCATCGCTGAGTTAGGGAACTTTCTACCATTTGTTGAGGACTGTTTGAATTTCAGGCATCTGATAACTCACCGTAAGTGTAACTAATTTGCTTACAAGTTACATTTGAAATCTTTCTCCCATTTTGGACCCAGACTTGTATCTTAGGTGTGAAGAAGCATCGTAAGAAACCCTTAATTGATACTTGATGAGGGCTGCTATTATTTATATGACTGTTCGGTCATGTTTGCATGTATTTACTTCATCTTAATGATCTTTCCTCCAAACTGTTGGTACTCTAGCTTTAAAATCATGACGTGAAGATTTATGGTTCTGTGTGTGTAATGAGAAACAATATGACTACTTTTTATTAGTTTGTTCACAACCTAAAAAAGTTGTGTGTGTATAAATGTGTTTGATACCAATATGAGATTTTTTTTGTCTCCTTCAGAGAGATACCATTTAATGGTAGTATTTGTGGACATCAGTTCTGTGTAGTAAGGAGTGTTGAGTTAAGTATAATGTTAGCCATTTTCTTCCTATTCTGATTTTATTACCTGTTATTCATTAATAGAATGGATTGATTTCAGTTTAGTTCCATTTTCTTACTTCCTAATGGAAATGTTCAAGATAAATACATTGGCCCAAAAATGAAAGGCTGGTTGGAAACGGTTATGGAGAATCTGTACAATGGATACAATTGAAAACTGCCTGTATTGTTATTACTATAACAAAGGTAGATCAAATTTTTCATTGATGGGCAGTTATGTATTTTCTTACTACCTAACGAACAATTCTGATTTAATGGCATGATATTATTTTGCAATCAATTGAATTAATGATCTTCCCTTTCCAAATAATTTCCTAGGTTTTGAAATCGGCATCCTCATTATTTTAGTTATTCGGGCATGAAACTTAAATGGAACTTGTTTTCTCTTAAAATGATCTCCTGTGTCTGTCCTGTTCATTGCATCTCCACTTACCGTCATTTTCAACATAGTCTGTTACAATAGTTTCCTAATTACTTGCCGTATTTTTTTCCCCGCACATTATTATTCACCTTACATACCGTTTCCATTTTCATCTTGTTAATCTTATGTTCCAGACCCACAATGTCTTCTTATTCCCTCAAGGATCCAGGGCAGACTGTTCACTCTGACTTTCAAAGGTCTCTCTGATTTACATGTGGAACTTTGTGCGAAACTACTCTCTCATCTTAGAAAGGCTGATCTGTCCTCGTGCCAACCTGCCACTGCTTATGCTTAGACATGCTTATGGTTATAGAGCGACAACCTCTTCTTAATCTACGCAGTCCTTCAGGGCTCATCTCAGTCATTACCTTGCCTGATGAAACCTTTTAAACGATTAGAAGTGTTCACTGAAAAACCTTTTAAACGATTAGAAGTGTTCACTGAAAGTAAGATTAGTGCAAATTATTAGCATGCTATGGCTGTTAGTGCATTGAGGTCTTGGACCTTGATAGAAATACAGTGGTTGCAGAAAAAAAAGGGTTAATTTCGTGGTGGGTATATCATACCTGGAACATTGTGTTGAATTCTGGTTGCATTCGTTTGTGAGGATTGCACTTACGTGGGAGTTTGTTCAGAGAATCATGACCAGCGTTTGCAGGAACATGAAAGTCTGTGGTTTGATAGGTTTACCGTGGGTTATTTTAAGAGTAGATGAGTAATCCCCCGTTTTGAGGACTTTTCATATAATATGAACTAGAATTCATATTTAGACCTCAAGTTATAGAACCAAGACCAAAGAGAGAAACATAGAGGAAGACATTTCCATTTGAAAGGGTAGGATATAACTATCCAAGGATTTCCTTGGGAGGTTCTTTGTCACCAGAGTGACGAACATAGCTTGGGTAGGGACACTACCTAAACGAAGCATCACGGGGAAGTTGCCGAATTTAAAAGTTCTTTTCACCAGGGTTTCATGAGCTTATGATTAGAGCTAAAATTAAACTCCCTCTTCTTGATCTCTTAGAATCCTTTTTGTGCATCCTGTATGTTTTGACACTTGATTAGATTTAATAGTAATATTCTTCCTATGATGTCTTTTATTTTCTAGTTGAAATATATATATTGTGTTAACTCTTTAGCCAAATTATAAATACTTGAGATGAGATGGCTCTCCCTCTCTCTCCACTTTAATTACAGTATATACACTTTCATTTAGTAAGCATAAATGAAGCTCTGATTCAAGGAATTTTGAAGTAGGAAGAATATATATATACACACACACTTTCATAAAGATACACACTTTCATATATATATAGTTTCATATTCTGCCTACTTCAATGTTCTTTGCATTTCAGCTACGTTTATACTTACTAAATCAAATGGAATCAAATGGGTGACTGATCAAATAGAAAAATCATAAATTAATCTTTTGATGGGTCAGTGGCTCACTGGGACCATGTTTAGAGATCACCTTGAAACATGCATTGTTTAAAATTCCCTTTGTATGTCTGCTTAATCTAGATGGATAAAACCTTGTAATCTGGGAGAAAGCCCACTGCTGTATCTCAATTAGGACTCTTGCTGATGGGCTTTACAACTTTCAGTAAGTCATTTAATTTATTTGGGTCTCAATTTTCTCATTCTTATGGTGAAAAGTTTCATCTCAGTAGTTTCCTAATTTCATTCATTCATTCCAGCTCTATCTATTATGATGCAGTCAAGTTTTATTTATGATTGTTTTGCTACTTTTATATTCAGGGCTAACTATTCCTGTTTTTGTCAAGATTTTTCATTTTCTGATTTAGAACTAGACAAGCCTAACCAATGGAAAGAGAATACACAAAATTCTGTTTCTTAAGCAAGTTAATTACTAAGGGATCTAATTGCAGAGTTGACTTATCAAAATGTAGGTATGTAACCATCCTCCCAAGTAGAAGAATCACATGTGTGCAAGGTGAATTGTACCCATTCTTAGCTCTATAATTTTTCACAAACTGAGGAATTTGACTCACAAAAATGTGTCCTATGTTTGTCTTTTGTTTTCTTTTGGAGGTGAATAATTTCTGTAATGCAGTAAAGGATAGCATATCTTTGCCGAAGTCTCTTGTATTCTTCTTGAGCTACTACCTGAAAAAAGCACATCACTGCGGTCCTCCAGAGAGCAGAGAGCACATCATAAATGAGTTCCTTTGCCCTCAACATGGAAATTTACACTTAGAATTCAAGAAGCAAATTATTCAAATTTATGTACATACAAATAGCTCCTCTGAGAGATGATGTAAATAGGAAATTACCTTTCTAAGAGCTCTGATTGGAATAGCAGCAAACTAATGATTCAATCACTAATAGACTTTGTTGGAGAATGTGAAACATCTGACCTTTATTAGTCCTCCTGTGAGAAAACAGTGGGAGGAATTCTTGATGATTCGGGGGAGTTTAGGACTCCACTCCGGAGGGTAACCTAATAGAAAAGGCCCACATTTAGCGAGTGGCCTCGTAGCCTTGTTTGCATCTGTGTTCAGCTCTCAGTTACACCATGGACGTGGCTGCCGAGATAATCCAAAGGTCGTACTGCAACACCCTTTAATATCTCCCGAGAGTTCCATATGTATTTGACCGGAATATCTATAATGTTTTCGGTTTCATTCTACAGATGTTGTTTGGAATCTTCACTGGTTTATTTTGTGTGTTGATGTAGCCTTGGCTGGGTCTTCATGGTGGTGCCTCAATTCTTCACTGGCCCTTAGTGGCTCCATGTTTCTCTTTCCCTAATAATGCTTTCAGTCCTTGATCAGTACCCCTTTCGGTCTTCACCTACGATACGAACTTATACTTTAAAGAAAAAAAATAGAAGTTGCTAGACTCGAGCTCACCCACCCCTCCATCTTCCCTCCAGAGCTGCCTGTGGCATCGTCCTTTCTCTTCTCCTTGGCTCCTGACCGAGAGGAAGAGGGACGTCCTTTTCTCAGTCTCGGATTCCGTCCCCCACCCCCTTCTGAGACTCCCCCCATCACCACACTCTGCTTGCCCATGCTTCGTCGTCTTCTCTTCTTTGGCTCCTTTTTCTAAGGGCTTAAAAATACGCTGAAGCGTCGCCTACCTGAAAAAATGCATAGTTTTTTTGTTTGTTTGTTTGGCTGCACTGCATGGCATGTGGGATCTTAGTTCCCCAACCAGGGATTGAACCCGCATCCCCAGCATTGGAAGCACGGAGTCTTAACTGCTGGACCACCAGGGAAGTCCCAAATGCAGTTTTTATATTCCTATTTCATCAACTTTGTTTTTTCCTCTGTGTTCATTATCACATTTCTTAAACTGACAGCCCACAATTTCAGCTCTAATTCACTATTTTTTTTCCTTTTCTTTACTTGAATTTCTTTGAATTACAAAAGCCAGACATTATTGTTTTAACAAAGGAAGCAGTAGAACCACTTAATTCTCCTGTTAGTATTGACTCCTGCCACCATTCTGGTTTTTGATGAAGATATTTATTTTATTCCTTTTAAGCAAATCTGTAAAATTTCTTTGGAGTCCTTACATTACTTGACAAGGACAAATGATTGTCCTCTGCGTCCCGAAGTGATCTCTTACCCCCAACCCCTCTGCCCTGATTTGCCTTCCAGCTTTGCGTCTGCCTCTCCCTCTACCCCTGATTAGACACCTTCCCAGCTATTCTTTTTTGTCTGTCCAGAAATAGTGGGTTTTACCACATATTCATATCCTGGATGTTCTTAGATGTTCACCTTGGTCCTTTTAGCTTCTTACTTATCGCTCTTTCCCTGAGTAATTTCTACCTGTGTCTGTGGTTACACGCACATCCTTATCTCCAGGTGTAACTACTCTTGCGAGTTCCAGGTCATTATTTGTAACTTCCTACTGGACCTCAGAGTTAATGTATCAAACCAGCTGTGCCATCAGCCTTCCTCAGCTCCGCACCCAGCCTTTCATGAGAAACGGCTGAAACATCTTCCATTCTGTCCCGGACGTTCACCTGGATCATCTCATCAGTTACTCATTCGGTTGATTCTTGCTCAGAAATGACTCTTGCATCTGGCTATTTCTCCACATCTCAACGGGTGTGGTCCTTGTTGGGTTCTAATCATTTCCCCTTGAATCTGTTGTTGCAGGGACTTCCCCAGACTCCTGAATTCCATCCTGTCCTCTGTAGTTCGTCCTCTATAACAGCGGCTCTCAAACTTTGGTCTCAGGACCGCTTTACAATCTGAAGCATCTTTAAGGACACAGTGAGCTTTAGTTTATGTGGGAGTTATCTATTGGTGTTGCCTTGTTATAAATTGAAACAAATTTAAAAAATACTTATTAAATTACCTAAAATATACTCATTGCAGATTAACATGAATAACTTATTTTTATGAAAATTAACTATATTTTCAAAAATAACAAAATAGTGAGAAGAGTGGCATTGTCTTACAATGTTCCTGTCTGTTCAGTGGCTGGCATAATGGAAGACAGCTGAATTCTCATATCTGCTTCTGGATTCCGTTTGTTGTGATACATTGTTTTGGTTGAAGTAGGTGAAGAAAATATGACCCCATGCCGACATATAATTGGAAAAGGGAAGAGTATTTCAATAGCCTTTCTATAATTATGAATATTCCTTTTTAATGCCATGCCAAAATTTGACAAGTGATAGTTCCTTAAAAGTTAGTTGTGATGTAAAATCTGAAATCAGATCAGTGAACATTTTGATCTCTGTTGTATTAAAACTTGCTGGTCTTGCATTTTGAATGGCTTTTTTTTTTTTTTTTTGCTCAAACATGAATTTATAACATGCATCGATCATTTGGAAAATATTGGTTTGCTGGGTTTTGCAGATCTTCCAAATGTTGACAGGTTTCATTATACAGTATCAAATAATCAATCCATTTGCTATTACTTTCGATCTCACTGGAAAGTCTGTTAGTATCAAGAAGTTGTCAAGTTCATGGTGGTGAATATTAAGTTTTCTAAAATTCCAGTTGTTTGAAAACTCATATTTTATTACTGGCAGCAAATACTCTCATTAGTTTTTCTTGAACTTATAGGCTCTCTTCTTTCACTTGTGAAAACCTTTTTGCCAAATATCCAAGTCTGAATCACCATAGGTTTTCCATGGTCTTCCATGAAAACAGTGTTGCATGAAAAGTCTCTTGTTCACAATAAGTCAAACAGTCATCCAAGTGCTGTTCTTTGGAACAATTATCGTAGTTTAGTTTTCTGTGCAGCAGAAGTGCTGTCTGGATACTTCCCATTTTTTTCATGAAGAATATTAAAATAATATGGATTTAAATTGCAAAATTTAATAAATTTAATATTTTTTACTGCTTCTTTAAGAACATGACATGGGAACACCATCTTTAACATCTTTTATTTATTTTTTACTGCTGGTGTCTAGTGGTTAAGAATACGAACGCTCTTGCTACATAAAACTATTATTTTCCTGATTTGTGCACTGACAGTCTTATCCACTGTTGCTTGTGCAACATCAGTGCAAATGTCTGCAGAGTGAAACAAAGTAAATGTTGTTTTGAGGATGATGATGATGATGATGATGATGGAGATGAAGAGAATAGTTTGACTTTCTGGATGCTCGGAAAAGGTCTTGGGCACCTTCAGGTGTCTTTGGACCACACTTTGAGAACTGCTGTTTTCTAGTATCAACAGATTTGAGATGCTCATTGTATATCCAACCATGTATTTCTCTTTTCTTTTTTTTTTTTTAATTGGAGTATAGTTGCTTTACAATGTTGTGTTAGTTTCTACGGTACAGCAAAGTGAATCAGCTATACGTGTACATATATCCCCTCTTTTTTAGATTTCCTTCCCATTGAGGTCACCACAGACCACTGAGCAGAGTTCCCTGTGCTATACAGTAGGTTCTCATTAGTTATCTATTTTAATACGTAGTAGTGTATATGTGTCAATCCCAATCTCCCAATCCGTCCCAACCTCCCCTTTCCCCCCTTGGTATCCATCCACACATCTGTTTTCTATGTGTGTTACTCTATTTCTGCTTTGCAAATAGGTTCATCTGTACGGTTTTTCTAGATTCCGCATATATGCATTAATAGATGATATTTGTTTTTCGCTTTCTGACTTCTTCCCTCTGTATGTCAGTCTCTAGGTCCATCCACATGTCCACAAATGACCCAATTTCCTTCTTTTTGTGGCTGAGTAATATTCCATTGTATATATGTGCCTGTATATATGTGCCACACCTTCTTTTCCTGCCATGTTGAGCTTCTCAGTGCCTCTCTGTTAGTCATCTGCTGTGTTCGCTGTGACCACCTCCTGGAATCTGCCCTCCCCCTTCCCTTTCCACCTGTTACCTGCTTCCTTATCCTTCCAGCCCAGCTCAGGAGTCACCTACTCTATTAAATCCCTACTCTAGACACAATTAAATGATAGAGAAATAAAATTAACATTGACAAATTTTAACATGAAATTAGTTGAATCAATACAGGGGAGGAAGAATGGGAAGAATGGGGTTCTAGTTCACTCTGTTACTAACTCACTGTGTGTCCTCACATAAGTCACTCTGGACCTTAATAGTCCTGACCTGTAAAATGGCGGAATTACCAATAGGATGAATGAATTTTTCATGGTCATTAGGAGAGGAGTTTGTTTTGGAGTTTTAACATGCAGAAACAATGTTGTCTTGAGCCAGATGATCTTGGTTCTGTTCTAGGAAAGATCACTTAATACACTTGTGACCTTGAATAGGCAATCATTTTGCCTTGCCTGTGCTCAATTTTGTTACCTGTAAAATGGAAATGATAAATGCTATCTAATTTACAGCGCTTATCTGATAGTATAACTTGACAATGTATATGAAAGTATTTTCTGAACTCTAAAAGTTCTGCAAAGTGGATTACCTGTGTTTGTGATATTAGAGTTTCTTTTAAAGAGCTCAGAGGAGCTTGCATGTTTTATATTATTCTAGGTCCCTTTTTTCTGTCATTACTTAAGCTAATTTTTACAGATGGAACACCTAATTTTACAGCTAGAAAATCCTGTGTCACCTTATTACACATCTTCTCCTTAGACTCAGGATGTCAGGGCTGGGGTGGGTACAACTTGTGGCCTACCTTTCTGTGCAAGGGCAGTGCTGTGTGCTGTGTGTGGGACTCAGGACCTGCTGAATTCTCAGGCGATTCTATACAGCAGGCAGCTGCAATCTCCTTTTATATAAGAGCAACCTGTGTTGTGGAGAGTGTTTCTTAAGGTCATAATGTTAGTCAGTGATATTCCAGTGATCTAATTCAGGTGGGAATTTTAGGCTCACTTTTTGGTTGTACGGCACATGTCATAGTTTATCCTGTTTATTTGGGAGGTGAGAACACTGAGGTCCCAGGAGGTAAGATGGCTTTGCCAGGGGCACAGCTGGGCGCCAGAGGGAAAGGTAGGCCTTCTGATTCCCAGTCCAGGTCTTTTTATGTGCTTTCTTGCCACATTGTATGTCTTTATTTAGTTGTTACCCTCACCAGTAAGACCATCTCTTTCTTTATCTTGATTTCACTTTGTGTATTTTCAAGCAACATATTAGATTTACTTGGGCTTTTACTAAGACTTAAACCTCACTGAAGTACTTTCTCTTTTTTTAAAAAACTAATTTATGTATTTATTTATTTTATTTACTCATTTTTGGCTGCGTTGGGTCTTCATTGCTGTGCGCAGGCTTTCTCTAGTTGCGATGAGTGGGGGCTACTCTTCGTTGCAGTGCGCGGGCTTCTCATTGCAGTGGCTTCTCTTGTTGCGGAGCACGGGCTCTAGGCACGTGGTCTTAGTAGTTGTGGCTCCTGGACTCTAGAGCGCAGGCTCAGTAGTTGTGGCGCACGGGCTTAGTTGCTCTGCGGCATGTGGGATCTTCCCGGACCCGGGCTCGAACCTGTGTCCCCTGCATTGGCAGGCGGATTCTTAACCACTGCACCAACCAGGGAAGCCCTGAAGTCCTTTCTAAATAACAGAATGTGGCTTTCTGAGCCTGTAATCTCAGAAGCTTCCTGTTCATGGATGTGTGTTCCACCTCATAAAAACTATCCTTAGTTTGATTAATGGTATTCAGTCTGGATGTTAGTGACCAATAGAGTTTTGTAAATTAGAATGCATTCTGAGTGACTATTTTCAGGAAATAGTATGTGATTCATTACCTCTTCCTGCTGAATGTACGTATACAATAAGATCTACAAAGGACGTAGAGTATAAAACACATGATTCTCTGCCTCTGTTTTCAAGAGAGAAAAAGCGATCCTTTGGTTAAACATGGCAGAGTAGAAGGACGTGCGCTCACTCCCTCTTGTGAGACCACTGGAATCACAACTAACTGCTGAACAATCATCGACAGGAAGACACTGGAACTCACCAAAAAAGATACCCCACATCCAAAGACAAAGGAGAAGCCACAGTGAGATGGTAGGAGGGGTGCAATCACAATAAAATCAAATCCCATAACTGCTGGGTGGGTGACTCACAAACTGGAGAACACTTATACCACAGAAGTCCACCCACTGGAGTGAAGGTTCTGAGCCCCACGTCAGGCTTCCCAACCTGGGGGTCCGGCAACGGGAGGAGGAATTCCCAGAGAATCAGACTTTGAAGACTAGTGGGATTTGATTATAGGACTCTGACAGAACTGGGAGAAACAGAGACTCCACTCTTGGAGGGCACACACAAAGTAGTGTGTGCATCAAGACCCAGGAGAAGGGGCAGTGACCCCATAGGAGACTGAACCAGACCTACCTGCTAGTGTTGGAGGGTCTCCTGCAGAGGCTGGGTGTGGCTGCGGCTCACCATAGGGACAAGGACACTGGCAGCAGAAGTTCTGGGAAGTACTCCTTGGCGTGAGGCCTCCCAGAGTCCGCCATTAGCCCGACCAAAGAGTCCAGGTAGGCTCCAGTGTTGGGTCGCCTCAGGCCAAACAAGCAACAGTGAGGGAACTCAGCCCCACCCATCAGCAGACGAGCAGATTAAAGTTTTACTGAGCTCTGTCCACCAGAGCTACACCCAGCTCTACCCAACAGTCCCTCCCAACAGGAAGCTTGCACAAGCCTCTTAGATAGCCTTATCCACCAGAGGGCAGACAGCAGAAGCAAGAAGAACTACAGTCCTGCAGCCTGTGGAACAAAGACCACATTCACAGAAAAATAGACAAAATGAAAAGGCAGAGGACTATGTACCAGATGAAGGAACAAGATAAAACCCCAGAAAAGCAGCTAAATGAAGTGGAGATAGGCAACCTTCCAGAAAAAGAATTCAGAATAATGATAGTGAAGATGATCCAGGACCTCGTAAAAAGAATGGAGGCAAAGATGGAGAAGATGCAAGAAATGTTTAACAAAGACCTAGAAGAATTAAAAACAAACACCTAGAAGAATTAAAGAACAAACAAACAGAGATGAACAATACAATAACTGAAATGAAAACTACACTAGAAGGAATCAATAGCAGAATAACTGAGGCAGAAGAACGGATAAGTGACCTGGAAGACAGAATGGTGGAAGTCACTGCCATGGTACAGAGTAAAGAAAAAAGAATGAAAAGAAATGAAAACAGCCTAAGAAACCTCTGGGACGACATTAAACGCACCAACATTCACATTATAGGGGTCCCAGAAGGAGAAGAGAGAGAGGAAGGACCCGAGAAAATATTTGAAGAGACTATAGTTGAAAACTTCCTTAGCATGGGAAAGGAAATAGCCACCCAAGTCCAGGAAGCACAGAGAGTCCCAGGCAGGATAAACCCAAGGAGAAACACACTGAGACACATAGTAATCAAATTGACAAAAATTAAAGACAAAGAAAAATTGTTAAAAGCCACAAGGGAAAAATGACAAATAACATACAAGGGAACTCTCATAAGGTTAACAGCTGATTTCTCATCAGAAACTCAACAAGCCAGAAGGGAGTGGCATGGTATATTTAAAGTGATGAAAGGGAAGAACCTACAACCAGGATTACTCTACCCAGCAAGGATCTCATTCAGATTTGACAGAGAAATCAAAAGCTTTACAGACAAGCAAAACTAAGAGAATTCAGCGCCACCAAACCAGCTCTGCAACAAATGCTAAAGGAACTTCTCTAGGCGGGTAACACAAGAGAAGGAAAAGTCTTAACAATAACAAACCCCAAACAATTAAGAAAATGGTAATAGGGACATATATATTGATAATTACCTTAAATATGAATTGGATTAAATGCTCCAACCAAAAGACACAGGCTCCCTGAATGGAATGAAAACAAGACCCATATATATGCTGTCTACAAGAGACCCACTTCAGACCTACGGACACATACAGACTGAAAATGAGCAGATGGAAAAAGATATTCCATGCAAATGGAAAGCAAAAGAAAGCTGGAGTAACAATACTCATTTCAGACGAAATAGACTTTAAAATAAAGAATGTTACAAGAGACAAGGACACTACATAATGATCAAGGGATCAATCCAAGAAGAAGATGTAACAATTATAAATATATATGCACCCAACATAGGAGCATCTCAATACATAAGGCAAATGGTAACAGCTATAAAAGAGGAAATCAACAGTAACACAATAATATTGGGGGACTTTAACAATTCACTTACACCAATGGACAGATCATCCAGACAGAAAATTAATAAGGAAACACAAGCTTTAAATGACACAATAGACCAGATAGATTTAATTGATATTTATAGGACATTCCATCTGAAAACAGCAGATTACACTTTCTTCTTAACTGCACATGGAACATTTGCCAGGATAGATCACATCTTGGGTCACAAATCAAGCCTTGGAAAATTTTAAAAAATTGAAATCATATCAAGCATCTTTTCCAGTCACAACACTATGAGATTAGAAATCAGTTACAGGGGAAAAGATATGTAAAAAACACAAACACATGGAGGCTAAACAATACATTACTAAATAACCAAGAGATCACTGAAGAAATCAAAGAGGAAATAAAAAAACACCTAGAGATGAATGACAATGAAAACATAACCATCCAAAACCTATGGGATGCAGCAAAAGCAGATCTAAGAGGGAAGTTTATAGCAATACAATCTTACCTCAAGAAACAAGAAAAATCTCAAATAAAAAATATAACCTTACACATAAAGGAACTAGAGAAAGAAGAACAAACAAAACCCAAAGTTAGTAGAAGGAAAGAAATCATAAAGATCAGAGCAGAAATAAATGAAATAGAAACAAAGAAAAAATAACAAAGATCAATGAAACTAAAAACTGGTTCTTTGAGAAGATAAACAAAATTGATAAACCTTTAGCCAGACACATCAAGAAAAAGAGGGAGAGGAGTCAAATCAATAAAATTAGAAATGAAAGAGGAGAAGTGACAAGGGACACTACAGAAATGCAAAGCATCATAAGAAACTACTACAAGCAACTCTATGCCAGTAAAATGAACAACCTGGAAGAAATGGACAAATTCTTAGAAAGGTATAACCTTCCAAGACTGAACCAGGAAGAAATAGAAAATATGAACAGACAAATCACAAGTAATGAAATTGAAACTGTGATTAAAAATCTTCCAACAGACAAAAGTCCCGGACCAAATGGCTTCACAGTTGAATTCTTTCAAACATTTAGAGAAGTGTTAACACCCATCTTTCTCAAACTCTTCCAAAAAATTACAGAGGAAGGGACACTCCCAAACTCATTCTATGAGGCCACCATCACCATGATACCAAAACTAGACAAAAATACTACAAAAAAAGAAAATTACAGACCAATATCACTGGTGAATATAGATGCAAAAATCCTCAACAAAATACTAGAAAACAGAATCCAACAACACATTAAAAGGATCATACACCATGATCAAGTGGGATTTATCCCAGGGCTGCAAGGATTCTTTAATATACACAAATCAATCAATATAATACACCAAATTGAAGTATGAAAACCATATGATCATCTCAACAGATGCAGAAAAAGCTTTTGATAAAATTCAACACCCATTTATGACAAAAACTCTCCAGAAAGTGGGCACAGATGGAACCTACCTCAACATAATAAAGGCAAACATCATTCTCAATGGTGAAAAACATATATGACAAACCCACAGCAAACATCATTCTCAATGGTGAAAAACTGAAAGCATTTCCTCTAAGATCTGGAAGAAGACAAGGATGTCCACTCTCGCCACTATTATTCAACATAGTTTTGGAAGTTCTTGTCATGGCAATCAGAGAAGAAAAAGAAAAGGAATACAAATTGGAAAAGAAGAAGTAAAACTGTCACAGTTTGCAGATGACATGATACACTACATAGAGAATCCTAAATATGCCACCGCAAAACTACTAGAGCTAATCAAAGAATTTGGTAATGTTGCAGGATACAAAATTAATGCATAGAGATCTCTTGCATTCCTATACACTAACAACGAAAGATCAGAAAGAGAAATCAAGAAAACAATGCCATTCACCACTGCAACAAAAAGAATAAAATACCTAGGAATAAACCTACCTAAGGAGGTAAAAGACCTGTACTCAGAAAACTGTAAGACACTGTTGAAAGAAATCAGATGACACAAACAGCTGGAAAGATATACCATGTTCTTGGATTGGAAGAATCAATATTGTGAAAATGACTATACTACCCAAAGCAATCTGCAGACTCAATGCAATCCCTATCAAATTACCAATGGCATTTTTTTACAGAACTAGGACAAAAAGTCTTAAAATTTGTATGGAGACACAAATGACCCCAAATAGCCAAAGCAATCTTAAGGGGACCATGCTCTTTCTCACCTGAAGTCTTTGAATCCTGTTCCCTGTCTGAAGATACAGCCTCCCACCAGCCCCGCTCCATGCCTCCTAACCCCTGGTACGCAAACTGCACCGCACCCAGCTAGCTTTCTTCCCTGCTCCCAGGCCCTCATATGATGTCATCCTTGGGTCGCCTCCCTGACACTATGCACAAGATCATCATGGGAGTCTGGTCCAGCCTCTGGCCAGGATGTGATTTTTTGGCTTCTAATGCCCAAGTCCTCGCCTTTCTCTCTTGTCTGCCACACTTGTGCAGCCCCACATCAGAGGGAACACAGGTTCGAGCCCTGGTCCAGGAAGATCCCACATGCCACAGAGCAACTAAACCCATGCGCCACAACTACTGAGCCTGCGCTCTAGAGCCCGCGAGCCACAACTACTGAGCCCACGGGCCACAACTACTGAAGCCCGCGCACCTAGAGCCCGTGCTCTGCAGCAAGAGAAGCCACCCAATGAGAAGCCCGCGCACCGCAACGAAGAGTAGCCGCCGCTCGCCCGTCAGTCCACAGTGATGGGCGTTCTGGGGGAGGGGATTCTGAGAACCCCGCAGGGATGCGGTGAACCAGCAAGGCAGGCGCAGAGCAGGGGCGGTGAGGCCCCCAGCGCCCGGGGCTCCCGGCTGGGGAGGGACGGACGGCCTTGGCATTTGAGTCACACGCAGGGTTTTGCTGCTTTCTGAGGACGGGCCGTCTCCACCGTGGAAGCACCTACTTCAGTGGGGGGCCTTTTTACTTCTGAGAGAGCCTGATGGCGGGGAGCCTGCGTCCCAGGGCCCGGAGGCCCTTCCGGCCCCCAGAGCGGGTCTGGGTGCGCTCGGGGGAAAGCAGACTTCATCCCTGAGTCCCCTGGATGCTAGCGTCTTCAGTAAGAAGTTACATTGGCTTCCAGCTAAGGGTGACGGGAACCGACAAGGCTGATCTCTCCTCTGCCAGGTCTCTCCTCTGTTACCTGGGGCAAGGAGGCAGTTCATCCCCAGAACGACATTCCTGCTTGCTACCTCATCGTGGGACGCTTGTCCAGGACACGTGTCATCGTTCAGACGTGTCATTGCCAGTGCGTATTTTAGTGAAGAGTTAACCCGAAAGAGATGACTCTCTTGTGTCTGTATTACAAACAATATTACAGGTCAGAAGTGCTTCAAAGAGACTCTGCAGACAGGAGTGAAAGCGGAAACAGGCCCAGTAGCGGTGGTGGTCTCGTAGGAGTTTCGCCCAGACCTTAGGCTTCCCCACAGTGGCAAAAGCCCCTCTATCCATGGGCTCTGGAGCGTTCCTTGGAGTGATTTACTCTAAAGGGCTTTGATGCTTAGATTATTCCTTTCGGTTCCCAATTTCTGCTCTGACCTCTCTTTACTGAATATCTTGTTTCTGAGTTTTGTTTGTAGTAGCAAGGAAAACACTCCCTTTTACTAGCTCGGTGCTGTAAATTTCGAGGCAGCAGTAGGATTAGAGTGTTGATTTGGAAAAGAAGATGCATGAATTTACGTTACGTGTATGTGTAAGAGATCAGGATATTCTACATATTTGTGAATCAAATCACATACTGAAAACTTTCAACAGGTTTGGATCAGTTTTTTTCTGACTAGGGGTCTTTTTAAAAAAAAATTATTTATTTTTATGTATTTATTTTTGGCTGTGTTGGGTCTTTGTTGCTGTGCGTGGGCTTTCTCTAGTTGCTGCGAGCGGGGGCTACTCTTCGTTGCTGTGCGCGGGCTTCTCATTGCGGTGGCTTCTCTTATTGCGGAGCTCGGGCTCTTGGCGCGTGGGCTTCAGTAGCTGTGGCACGCGGGCTCAGTAGTTGTGGCTCGCAGGCTCTAGAGTGCAGGCTCAGTAGTTGTGGCACATGGGCTCGGGCTTAGTTGCTCCACGGCATGTGGGATCTTCCCAGACCAGGGCTCGAACCCGTGTCCCCTGCATTGGCAGGTGGATTCTTAACCACTGCGCCACCAGGGAAGCCCTAGGGGGTCTTCTTAATTGTAACCAGTTTCTCTTCCTTTGCCGATGACACAAGATAGGGTACCGTGCGCTGATAGATGTGTAACACCAAGTATTAGGTGTGTTCTAAGCTCTTACTTAAATCACCTAATTTAATTCTGAAAACATGCCTTTTATGAAAAAGAGTGATTTTCCAGGATTATCAGCACAGTTTACAAGACAGCTAATTGAGGCACAGGGGTTAGGTGTCCAGGGCCACACCGCTAGTAAAGAAGGATTCAGATGCAGGCGGCATGGCTTCCAGAGCCAGGGTGCTGTCACTAATGGTGCCTCTCATGTCAAGGGCTACATATGTCTTTGTTTTAGACGAGAAGGAGACGTTGCCTTTAATATATGGTTTAGGAAGGCTCAGAATGATACAGTGGCAATCTGAAAATCATCATAAACCGTACAGAAAAAGTGTATATAACAACGATGTACAGCGCAAAGAATCATCTCTAGCGTGCTTGCAGTGCCTCATGCCACGCAAATGCTATGTGAATAGTTGCCAGCACACTGCAGACTCAAGTTTGGCTTTTTGGAACTTTCTGGAATTTTTTTCTCCTCACATGTTTTCCAACTGAGGTTGGTTGAATCCTGGTTGCAGATATGGCCGGATGACTGTACTACAGTCAGTTCTCCCATCTTTGTTATGCATTTTCATGTCTTAACAGTGTCTTTTGATGAACTGAAGTGCTTATTATTTTTTTTTTCTTTTGAAGTATAGTTGATTTACAATGTTGCGTTACTTTCAGGGGTACACCAGAGTGATTCAGTTATACATGTACATGTATCCACTGTTAGATTCTTTTCCCATATAGGTCATTACAGAGTATTGAGTAGAGTTCCCTGTGCTATACAGTAGGTCCTTGTTGGTTATCTGTTTTGTATTTAGTAGTGTATATCTGTTAATTCCAAACTCCTAATTTAAGGTGCTTATTTTTAATGAAGTCTGATTTATTAATTTTTATTAATGCTTTTGTGTTTTATTTAAGAAATCTTTCTCTGATGCAGGTCACGAAGTAGTCTGTTTTGGTTATTTTCCTAGAGGCTGTCACTGTCTCGTGTTTCACGTTTAGCTCTGCAGCCCACTTCAGCTCATTGTTTGTGTGTGATGGGATAGGCACATCCAGTGAGGGCGGCACATTTATGCAAAAGGCTCTCCTTACTTTGCTAACTGGCAAGTGTACATTTACTGTAGGTCGGTCATCGCTTCTCTTTTCTGTCCCACTGGTCCGGGACCGCTCACCTCGTGCAGTGACACCCCCCCCCCCCATCAAGGGAGTGGAAAGCCTCCCATCCCCTGCTTCGTTCTCCTTCCGTGTCACCTTGGCCATCCTGGGCTCGTAGCATTTCCCTGTGAAGTTTAGAATCAGCATATCCATCTTCACACAGGTAGATACAAAAGCTTGGGATGGTCCCTGACATGGTATGGACTCGATTTTGTTTCTAATTTTTAGTCGAACGTGAAATAAAAAGGTAAACAGAGCAACGTACGTGGGAAAATAGGCAAAGCAAATGAACTGGGAATGGAGATATTTATCGTCAAGTTGCGACAACCACCTTTTGCTAAATGTGGCTGGATCATGAGTATTTGAAAGCGCATCAGATGCAAACCTTAGCACTGAACAGTTCCCTGCTCTTTCAGGACTGGGAACTGGGGGCTTTTGGATTCCTGTCCGGTGGCAGTCACTCCCTGAGTCCGGGGTTGAGCTCCAGGGGGGCAGGGGTTTTTGCATGTTGTTTTGTGCGCACTTTTCCCAGGCTGAGGAAAGACTCCTGGCTGCAGTTGTCTAACTCAATATGTGTTGAGTGCTACCTGTGCAGAATATGGAGAACGGTAGTTCCGTTTAAGTGTGGGTTCTGTGGGTAGTTCCATTTAAGTGTGGGTTCTGTGAGCGAGAAGTAGATTCAACTCTTGCAAAATGTACACTCACAGAACATTTCCCCCCGAATGTGTTAACAAATATAGACAACGATAGGCTGTAATTGATATTAGTCATGATTAGTGAATCATTTGGCAACAGTATTGGATACTGTATCATAATACCTTTAAAACGTAAGTTTCAAAATCAGTCACATTGATGTATTTTTGGTTACCTTTAAGGTTCGGAATTGTTTTAAAATACAATTCAGTATGTTTCATTTTTTATCTTCTGGGTGCTCTGTGATAGCTTAATTCTTGGCAGGTAAACAAGAAAATTGTTCTGAATTGTTAGCGTGAAACTTTCAAGGAGGACAGGATATCTGTCTGACTGTTTTCCCACCAGGCCTATGATCCTGCCTGTATCCCCCACCTTTCCCCTTTCAGAGAAGGCACTCCCCACCTCCATCCAGGACTAATTCTGTCTCCCATGACTTAGATTTCATTGACTCTGGTTTTTTTTTGGAGGGGTGGAATCTGAAATGGGAATTAATATTTTCAAGTTTTTCCACTCAACTGCATCTTTTATCACATACTCAGATTTTACATCACAGACTAATGTAAAGAAAAATCCCCACATGTTTCTGAAACCCACACTTGTTTCTAGTCAGTTTTTCTCCTTTTCTGGAGTCAGTATAGTCCAACTCTTCTTTTGGGGGTGGTAACAAAGAGTAGATTTATTTTATTAATTTTTGAAGTCCAAGTATTTAGGAACTATACCCAGTAATGTTTTGTCCTGCTAGTATTCATTTTTTTATCTCTTCATGGGCCAGATTTTCCTTAGAAGAAAGCCAGGACATTAAACTTGGTTTTCAAATATTAGCTAGGGAAATAGTTCAAATAATCAGCCATTTGGTTAAAAAAACACAAAAGCAAACTAGTAATTTGACTGACTTTTTTTTCTATCTTAAATTGAGTAATAACTCAGTCACAATATTTTGTATGTATAAATACAGTGTGGATTTTCTTTTGGGGCGTGTTGTCACTGGATATTGTTGTTTTTTTTTTTTCTTAAATTTAAAAGATTTTTATTGTGGCAAGAACACTTAACATGAGATCTACTCCTTTTCACAGATTTTTGTGTCCAATACAGTGTGGTTGACTTTGGGTACAACGTTGTACAGTAGATTTCCAGAACTTACTCATCTTACGTAAGTGAAATTTTACACCTGTTGATGACCAACTCCAGTTCCCTCCTCACTCCCACCAACCCCTATTTTTTCCTTTGTCTCTGTGAGTGTGACTATTTTAGGTTCCTCATATAAGTGCAATCCTGCAGTATTTGTGCTTCTGAAACTGGCTTATCTCACTTAGCATCCTGTCCTCCAGGCCCATCTGTGTTGTTGCATATGGCAGGATTTCCTTTTTTAGGGCTGAGTAATATTCCATTGTGTGTATGTATGGACTGCTTTTAAAAATCCATTCATCTGTCAATAGACATTAGGTTGTTTCCACACAGTGTCTATTGTGCAGAGGTGGCAGGGACCCTGGGGTGCAGATGTGGGGAGGAGCTGGGGTAGAGTTTTATTTTTTATTGTTTTAATAAATTTATTTATTTTTATGTATTTATTTTTTGGCTGCGTTGGGTCTTTGTTGCTGTGCGCAGGCTTTCTCTAGTTGCGGCGAGCGGGGGCTACTCTTCATTGCGGTGCGCGGGCTTCTCATTGTGGTGGCTTCTCTCCTTGCAGAGCACGGGCTCTAGGCACACGGGCATCAGTAGTTGTGGAATGTGGGCTCAGTAGTTGTGGCTTGCGGGCTCTAAGCACATGGGCTTCAGTAGTTGTGGCTCACGGGCTTAGTTGCTCCACGGCATGTGGGGTCTTCCTGGACCAGGGCTCGAACCCGTGTCCCCTGCATTGGCAGGTGGATTCTCAACCACTGCACCACCAGGGAAGTCCCCCGGAGCTGGGGTTTAGAGCTCAACACTGTGCACTAAGGTGGCGGGAGGGGCCGTGGCTAGTGCCCCTGGGTCCAGCTCCGGCTTGGATCTCTGTGTTCCCCACGGGACTGGTATCCACTGGCCCCATCATTGTCCGGAGGCAGGCGAGCTAGAAGCCCGTCCCTGGGGTGGCACCCCAATGAGCTGGGATGCTGGTTCCAGTCTTTCCCTGTTCTCTCTGGTCTGTGTTGTGGTGGGCGGTGCCTGGGGGATGGGGATTGTGGGGATACAGTGTCTCCCCTTTTCCTACTGGGGTCATTGTGGCTGACTGGATGGAGAAGCCTGTCAGTTAGTTTCTGGATTTCTCACAGAGGGGATGGATCCGTGCCTTGCTGTTGAGATGGTGTGTCCACGGTGGGAGGAGAGTCCAGAATTTCCTGTTCCATCTCCTCAAGTCCCTCCAATCAAATTCTTCATTCCATCTCCTGCCCTACGTCTTACCATTCCATCCAGTGTGGCTTCTGTCTCTCCCTCAGCTGGAAAGCAGCTCTCCCTTTTGCTCAATCCTGTGAAGAGTCTTTAGTCCTCAACTTATTAACCTCTCAGCAGCTTTGGTCCTGTGAACCAACCCTTCCATCAAATATTTTTTTTCCTGGAGTTCTGTTGACACCACACTTGTGGGTTTTCTCTGTTGACGGAAAAAAAAGCACAACCTAAAAGTTGAGAATTATGCTTTATTTGGCGGACAAAACTGAGGACTTAAGCCCAGGACGCAGCCTCTCAGAATAGCTCGGAGGGACTGTTCCAAAGAGGTAAGGGGAGAGCCAGGACACAGAGGAGTTTTTGCAACAAAGACCAAGTAATTGGAACATCAAAAGGTTACCGTTAATGAACGAAAGCCAGACATCTCAAGTTAAGGAATTTAGCACTTTCCTATGTATGGGAAGATGCAAGAGCCTGGGCTCACTGAAACCCTTCCTTGGACGTGCCCCTCAGCTGCCGGGGGCCAGCGTCCTGTGCTTTCTCGTCCTGAGTCCCCTCAGGGGGCACCGCCGGGGGCGGCTGTCATGTGATGGCTTGGTGGCTGCAGCATCCTTTGTTTACTGATATGGCAGGCGACATTCTCAGTCCACACGTCCTTCCTCTTGGGCAGGTTATTATCCTTTGCCTTAATTGTCGGCTTATCTTCCTCCATCTACTCATTCAATGTTGGGGCTCCTGGTGTTTCAATTCCATGTCCTTTTGTGACTGTAAACTTTTTTTTTTTTTTCTAACTAGTGATTTGTCTAATCATTAAAATCATCCAAGGAGCTTTTAAATCCTGATGCCTGGGTCTCACCCTGCACTAATTCAATCTGGAGGTGGGGCGTGGGGCTTCGCATCTGTAGTTTGCAGAGCTCCTCCAGGGACTCAGTGCACAATCGAAGCTGAGAATCACCGGACACAGTCATCAGAACCTGCAGCTTTAAATACCACCTTCATGCCAGAATCATCCGTATGTGTGTCTGACTCTTGAATGCCTAACTAGCACATGCACTGTGCATGGCGTGTTGTGAAAGTCAAGAGCTTTCTTAAATGAAACCTTAAATGACTGAAGGAGAAGAGAAATGCAGCATATTGTAGTTGCGTGACTGGTGAAGCTTTTGCTGTTCTTTAAGGGATCTTATTGTTTAATGTCCTCAGTTGAGTTTTCTCAGGGACAGACTCTGAGATGGAGATTGACCTGCAGAATGAGATTGTTTTGGGAACAAGACCTCTTGGGGCTGAGAAAGGCAGATTCAAACACAGGAACAAGGCAGTTGCAGCTGAGGCTTCAGTTGATGCCCCGGGAGCTCGAGGCTGGGACGGCCTTTCAGAGCGGCCTCGGTTAGTAGAGAGGGACTTGGGGCTTGGTGTCCCCACAGAGAGTCTTCAGACGTGGGTTGCCTTCGTGCTGTTTCTGAAGAGACCGAGCTCAGAGCCTTAAGCAGCCACATTTCTGGCAGCCTCAGCTGCGCTGGGAGATCTGGGGGGAAGCAGCGCCCCAGGATCCATCACAGGGCGATCTGACGGATCTTAGAGGTCACCTCATTTAGACCTTCATTGAAAGGTGAGAGGGTCAGAGAGGGTAGGTGATTTGCCAGTGTCACGTGGCCATCTCACAGTCTGTCTGGCACTAGAACAGTGCCCACTCGTAAGGTAAGAGTGTCTTCAGTGATACCCGTACCTAACTTTATTATGCGACTCTGGAGCTTACCTTATTACCACGTCTCTTAGGCCAGAAGGGAAGTATGTTACATTTATGCTACGTGTGGAAAACTGACAGAAGATAAGTCCTGTTCCAGTTGTAATTCGTTTCAGAGTCAGAGGTATTATTGCGATACTAGGGATTCTGATTTTCTGGGCTGGATGGAATACCATTTCTGTGTAGTATGGAAAATAATTGCACAGCAAACGTTTTGTTCGGGTTGAGGTTTAAGTTTAATTCCTTGTGCCATGAGGCTTGTATCAAAAGGACCGCAGCCTTTGATGAGTTTTGGAAATCGCTAGTGTCCAATATATAGCATCTCTAAATAGATGTTTCTACTTCATGAAAAATATTTTTTTCTATGGGCCATGGGAAATGTAATTGCATAATTGAAGACAGACAAGTTTGTCAAATGTTTCCATGGGATTTAACAGTTCCTTAAGCCCAACTGGAGTGACAAATAAAACGGTTGTTGAGGAACACTGTTTGTAATTATAATTCTTGGACAATTATAACACAACAGAATTTGCTGCACATATACACATAAACACATTCTTTTCAAATAATATAAAACTAATTAAAGTCAACTAGTCAGTCAAAGGTATCACTCACTGTATTCATAAACCTTCCGTTCACAATTTAATCTGGGAAAACCGAAAACAGAATGGAAAATAAATACGGAAGCTCTTAAGAGAGGTGATAATAAATTATACTATAGTAAGGCGAATACAAAACAAATAAAAATGCTCTACAATAACCCCACAATTATCTGGATTCTTAAATAACTACTGACCTAATTTATTACCTGAATCTAGGAAGTGTTTGTCTGTCTTTGTATGTCTATCTGATTGTCTAATTAAAAATTCTTCCATGTAGATAAAAATGGGAACTAACCTCTTAGTAAGGGGATATGTACAGACTTGTAGCAGTGGTTTTTCATAAGCCCCAGCCTTCACGTATGATCAAAATGTCAGTTTTACCTGACTGTATAGAGAGTTTACCTCCAGTTATGGCTGTGGATTTTGGAATAAGAAAGTGTGATTGCCTCTCTTGAATCTTTTAGCTTCTTTCTTGTTCTTTCTCTTAACTTTACTTTTTCAGAGAATTTTTAGGTTCACAGCACAATAGAGAGTATGGTACAGAGATTTCCCGTGTACCCTCTGCCCCTACAATGGCCTAATCTCCCTCATTATCAACATCCCCACCAGATGGTACATTTGTTACAGTTGGTGAATCTACATTGTGATCACTCAAGGTCCGTAGTTTCCATGAGGATTCACTCTTGGTGGTGAGCATTCTGTGGATTTGGGCAAATGCACAATGACATGTATCCATCATTATTGTGTCATACTGAGTATTTTCACTGCCCTAAAAATCCTCTGTGCTCTGCCCACTCATCCCTCCTCCAAACTTCCAAGCCCTGGGCAACTGCTGGTCTTTGTACTGTCTCTAGTTTTGCCTTTTCCAGAATGTTATATAGTTGGAACTATACAGCCTTTTCAGATTGGCTTCTTAGAAATATGCATTTCAGTTTCCTCCTTTTATTTTCATGACTTGACAGTTCATTTCTTTTTAGTGCTGAATAACGTTCCACTGTCTGGATGTCCCCCAGTTTATTTATCCATTCACCTACTGAAGGACGTGTTGGTAGCTTCCAGTTTTGGCAGTTATGAATAAAGCTGCTGTAAGCCTTGTGTGCAGGTTTTTGTGTGGACATAAGTTTTCATCACCTTTGGGTATATACCAAGGAGAGCTATTACTGGATCATATAGTACGAGTATGTTTCATTTTATAAAAACCCACCAAAATGTCTTCCAAAGTGGCTGCACCATTTTGCTTTCTCACCAGCAATGAATACGAGTTCCTGTTGCTCCACATCCTGGTCAGCATTTGATGTTGTCGGTGTTCTGGATTTTGGCCACTCTAATCGGTGTGTAGTGGTACCTCATTGTTGTTTTAATTTGCATTTCGTTGGTGATACATGATGTGGAGCATCTTTTCATATGTTATTTGCCATCTTGCTCATCTTTGGTGAGGTGTTTTTTATTATTATTATTATTATTATTTTTCCCCCCTCTTCTTTTTTGCTCCTCAAATAAACTTTTTAAAACAATTAGAACAGGGACTTCCCTGGTGGCACAGTGGTTAAGAATCCACCTGCCAATGCAGGGGACATGGGTTTGATTCCTGGTCCAGAAAAATCCCACATGCCGTGGAGCAACTAATCCCGTGCACCACAACTACTGAGCCTGCGCTCTAGAGCCCGTGAGCCACAACTACTGAAGCCCAAGCACCTACAGCCTGTGCTCCGCAACAAGAGAAGCCACCACAATGAGAAGCCCGCGCACCACAGAGAAGAGTAGCCCCTGCTCACCGCAACTAGAGAAAGCCCGCACGCAGCAACGAAGACCCAACGCAGCCAAAAATAAATAAATTAAAAAAAAAATTAGAGCAGTTTTAGATTTATAGAAAAATTGTCAAAATAATATGGAGTTCCCAATATCCTGCATCTAGTTTCCCCTATTATTAACATCTTATCTTAGTTTAGCACATTTTTTACAACTCAAGACTCAGCCATAAAAAGAAACAAAGTTGAGTTATTTGTAGTGAGGTGGAAGGACCTAGAGTCTGTCATACGGAGTGAAGTAAGTCAGAAAGAGAAAAACAAATACCGTATGCTAATACATATATATGGAATCTAAAACAAAAAGGTTCTGAAGAACCTAGGGGCAGGACAGGAATAAAGACACAGACGTAGAGAATGGACTTGAGGACCCGGGGAGGGGGAAGGGCAAGCTGGGACGAAGTGAGAGAGTGGCATGGACATATATACACTACCAAATGTAAAATAGCTAGCTAGTGGGAAGCAGCCGCCTAGCACAGGGAGATCAGCTCGGTACTTTGTGACCACCTAGAAAGGTGGGATAGGGAATGTGGGAGGGAGACGCAAGAGGGAGGAGATATGGGGATATATGTATGTATAGCTGATTCACTTTGTTATACAGCAGAAACTAACACACCATTGTAAAGCAATTATGCTCCAATAAAGATGTTTAGAAAAAGAACCAACAGTGGTATACTGTTACTAACCATAGTCTATATTTAGCTTGCTTAGTGGTCACCTAATGTCCTTTTTCTGTTCTAGGTCCCCAGTCAGGATACAAATTGCATCTAGTCCTCACACGTCCTTAGGCTCCTTTTGGCTGTGACAGTTTCTCAGACTTTGTTCTTTGTGGCCATGGAAGCTTTGAGGAATCGTGGTCAGGTAGTTTGTAGAATGTCCCTCCACTGGGATTTGTCTGATGTTTTTGTCAGGACTAGATTGAAGTTATGTGTTCCGGGGAGGAAGAACACTGGTTTAGAAATGACAGTCCCATCACATTATGTTAAACGTACACAGAATCAGCATGACTTATCACCTGGTTGAGAGGTTAAGGTTGATCACCTGGGTGAGGTCGCATTTGCCAGGTTTCTCCCCCGGAGAACTCACTGTTTGTCCCCCTTTCCATCCCGTGCTCTTTGGAAAGGTGTCGCCGTGCACGGCTCACACCGAGCTGGGGGTGTGATGCCCCAGCAATCTGAGGGCAGAGGATCTATGCCAGTTATTTGGAATTCTGCACCGGAGATTTGCCTGTGCTCTACAATTTAGTTATTTACTCAATCAGCCATTTTATTCACATCTTTATGGACTCATGCATTTTTGTTTTATACTTTGGATTATAAGCCAGTACAATTTTATTTTATTGCTCAAGTCATCCTAGATTTGGCCATAGGGAGCTCTTTCAGTTGGTTCCTGTGTCTTTTTGACAAAGTCCCATCAGCTTTAAAAAAAAGAAAAATCTTCCCTTAGCTCACTTTAGGTGAGGATAACAGGATGTGTTTCCACGAAGGAGGGTTTCTTAACCTGTGGGGCACATCCGGGAACCCTCAGCGTTGCAAACTTTGTGGGCATTTTCTAAGGGAAGAACATAGCTTTCATCATATTCTCAGCGGTGTCTGTGGTGCTAAAAAAGAGGTAAAGAATCACTGCCCTAGAGTAAAGAGGAGAAATAATACAACGTACACATTTTGCACGCCTCGCTCTTTCCTTCCTCCCCGGTGCTTGCTTGAGTTCACATCCAGCAGAAAGCTCTGCAGCTCCCTCCTTGGGATGACCTGGCTAGTGCCCTGCCACACTCAGGTCGGAGAAGACCTGTGACCATGGTTGCTGCATTTATAACTGGAAGAACAAAACGGTCCTTTGACTCAGATTCCTGGTTTAAGGGAAGATGTGAAGCCAATATGCTCGCGCACACCAGCTTTGAAATGCAGCGGTGCAGTGTGGTCGCTAAAGGGTCATGGAAAATAAGTACATTCTGCAGTTAATGGAAAACTGAGCTTCCCTCTTTGGAAAGACATTTCTGGATTTTTCCTTTAGTGCTGGGAAACATTACATCATCCAGCTCTACAGCCTGGTCCATTCCTTAGCGTATTAGTCATGACATCAGTTCAAGTTTAGGTGAGTGAACAAAAGAGGACAGGCTGTAAAAAGGCTTTTGATATAAAAGACATTATTTTCTCTAGTCATTTGATGACTTTGCCTGAGTAGACTCAGTTATCGTCTTAAATTAATATCATATTTCCATGAAATCAATCCTGTTGCGTAATAATGTCATAATCGCTGATAGATTTCTTGAAAGAAAACACAGTGGCCCCTTCAGATGGATAAAACATTGGACAGAGATTCAGAATGTGAAATCTCTAATAACGAAATAGACGTTGAGCGTGGTACCTAATTAAAATCATTTAACTCTTCTTATTCCTGGTTATTTTGTATAAATACTAGCCGCTTTCCAAATTACACGGTTAAGTATAGTAAAGTGCAAACCCAGGAAAATGTGCTGTATGCAGATTGTTTCAGCTCTCTTGAAGAAAGTGATGTAGCTATCTAGGCTTTTAAAATATATTTTAATGTGTGGAGGTGACTTTAATGTTATTTTAGGATTGACCAAGCTGAAAAAGAATGATTTCTACTTTTTTATTTAGGTAGGAAAAAAATCCCTGAATTCATCCATGTGAATATAAACTACATGAGATTTCACTTAAATTTTAAAATGTCTTTGAATTTGTAATATAAAGAAAGGTGAAGTGTTGATTCAAGACTCATATCAGGTTACCTGCAGCAGAGACATGAAAATATGTATTGACACAAATGAGAATAAAGAAAAAGGGCTATAACATATTTGATATACTTCTTTCTTTTAATTTCAAGAGATTTTTGTCAACCAACACTGTGCTTTTGCTGTTACTGGCAAATAAGATTTTTAAAAATTTAACTGTAGAGAGAAATCTAGGCATTTGGAGATGGCTAGAGGGAAGAGTGACCCTGGCAAGTTGTAGAAAGGGCAACGTCAGATTTTCCAGGACTAGTGATTTTAAAAATTGGTAAGACTAATGTAATATCTATCTACCTATCTATCTTATCACCTAAAGCAATACATGGATGAGTGGTAAGAAGAAGATAGATAATATTTCACTTCCATTACGGCAGGCTTGTGAAATGACGACTAGGAATGGGGGTTACCAGGTTTCACTCTTGACTCTACCACTTCAGACAATCTCTGAACCTTGCTGTGGCCTGGTTTCCATATACCATGTACCCTATGGCTCCAGTAGCAGTCAGCTACTGCTGACTCTCTACCCATCTGGTTTTTCTCTTTCTCTGCTGAAAAACCATTCTCTGTGTGGTTCATGTCTCTCCTCTGTAACCAAGGGAGTCTTTGTGATGATCAAGTGCAATCATGTAATGGACATGGTGGTTGATTATCCAGTACCTGTTCTCTATCAGATTATTGATCTGAGCCAATCATGATGGCTTCTTCCTCTTTGCTAATGGTTGGTTCAGGAATGGCTAATGCTGGAAAGCTTCTGAGGGAAATGAGTCCTTTTTCCTGAGAGGACATCTCAGGAGCAAATGCTCTTCATCTGGAAATGTTGAGTGAACAAACACTATAGCGCCCGCGGGCATCCTGAGGCTGAAACCAACCTAGAAGAGCAGGCACGTGGGAGACTGCCTGGGGCCACGTGTATTCAATGCCGTACAAGTGTAGGGAATTACAAAACCATAGAAGCCACGGTTCCCTCAGGAATCACTCGGTACATTCCGTCTGGTTGGTAATATACACGTAGATATGAAAAAAAAAGCTGCAAAGTAATTGCCAAACAGTAAATGTATCAGTTTGTGTTTTTTACAGTAAGCCAGGATGATTGGGGTAGGATTTTAGAAGGGCAGTATTAAGGATAGGTTGTGTTTGGATTCATACAATGTGGAGGAGTTATGATATTCCATGAAGGGGGGCCGACTGATTCTGTAGGAAGGATAAAATCTGGTAGTGAGTTAGACGGGCTAGCCAATGAGTTTGGGCGACACAGCTTACAGATGTAGGGGAGGAAAGGTTTGTTGGGGTTTTTTTCCCTCTCTCTCAATAGCTGGGTCTATGAAATAGTCTGACAGCAGTCATGCTAACAGGATAAAAGGTATACACATTTATTAATTTTGGGGACTTAAGTGACTTCCTTCTGGAGGATCTGTCTTTAGGCAGATAAGAAGAATTTAGAGAAATCCTCTCCCTGCATTTGCTGTTTTTCAAGTGCCTTTAGCTCAAAATAACTTTTATGCTGAAGAGATATTATGGAGTGGCAAATTCTGCCTCTCTTCACAGCTGGAGAAAAATCAGGCTGGAAATGTCTCTACCACAAAAATTATCGTGGGACTTCCCTGGCGGCCACTGGTTAGGACTCCGCACTTCCACAGCAGAGGGCACAGGTTCCATCCCTGGTTGGAGAACTAAGATCCTGCATGCCCTGTGGTGTGACCAAAAATGAAAAGAAATTGTTAATTGTCTTTATGTTGTCTGGTTCATTCTATTGCTTAGAAGAAATGTACTTGTGAAGGATTTTATATCGAGACATAATAATAGCAGTCCTTAATTGATCCAATTCAAGTGTAGTTTGTAATCCATCAATTCCGTTTTCCTCCCTTGAATGAGAAAACTTGTAGATGGGTTTGGACACTAATTTGCATCTTAATATCTAATTTTTCCACATAACCTCATTCTCTTGAGAATGAAATAGAAAAATGAAATGGAAAAATGAATGAATGGGAAAACCTTATTACTGGTCCCCAAATCCTGGAGAATGAAATGGAAAAATCTCATTACTGGTCCCCAAATCCTACAGCTAGGATATGAGAGCTGATAAGGTCGTGAGAAAAAAATCTACTTAATCTCCTGCACCTTTGGGAGGTTTAACTAATTGGTTTTCATTTTTTTCCTCCAATGTTTTGGATTCTTTCTGAGAGCTACTTGAAAAGGTTGTCTGTATCAACTCATAGTAGTTTTAGATTTTTTCATACGCTTCTTAATATCTGTCATATTTCACCTGTAGTAGTTGTATCTTATCAGCACATTGTATGATAATTAACACAGAAAAGAATTGCCTGATAGGTCAGAGCTGGGATTTTAAAACAAAGCCAAGCACATGACATTTTTTGCTTCCTATAATGTCATTTATGAAATTGACACTTTTACCATATCAGTACAGAATAGACAATGCTGGATGCTCCAAGTGTAGTTTTAATCTTCCCTGTGATTTTCATGGATATTATTTTTGGACTGGGAAAATGATTATATGATAAGACTTTACAGGTGGTAAACGAATCCAAACAAACAGTAAAGAACAACAGTTTCCATTGGCTTCCAAGGAAGTGTTTATATGGTCCCAAGCAACTACCAATTTAGTCAAGATTCATTGTTCAAAGGTGATTAAAATAGAAAAATATGGCAGTTTTTCTCTTTTTGATAGTTGACAGCAAATATGTGCATATAAAAGAAAAAGGCAGCTATATCTCAGAGCTCTATATTTTCCCTATTTAATTGGTCTGATATTTGAGGAACTGCTTTTACCAATCCCTGATGTATTTAACTCCACGGAGAGCATTCCTTGTGTGTTTCTTGGACAATATCATTTTATGTGTCAGCATGATTGTTTTATGAATTCTTGGACTCTCTCTGGCCATATCATCCTGTAGTATTCACATACTCCTTTGCTTAGGTGGAAGGTTAATATATATATTATTCAAAAACTATTTTTTTCTTTTTTTTTTTTTCTTTTTTTTGGCTCTTGTTTCTTTGCCATTCTTTTGTGCTTGTCTAGATTTTGATTGCATGTTGCTTCAGGATAAGTGAGAGGAGGTCTGCTTAATTTTATTTAAAGAAAGTAACATGAAGTATTTAGGGCAGTGTTTCATGCATTTGGTAAAATTAAATGCTAAAGTACTTTTTGTGTTTGTTTTTATTTTTTATGACAAATACCTTTTGGGATTCTGATAAGGTCTACTGCTTTTCACCTCTATTTGGAAAAGTCATGCTACAAATTTGTCTCAAAAAGCTAAGTCTTTTCTCCAGTGAACATCACGCACTCCTGTTGCTTGCTATTGTAAATACTTAGCAGGGCTTTGTTTTGCTTTTTCTCATGTAGGCAGCAGTCAGCCGAGGACCTTGCCCGAGTACCGGCCAACTCCACCAGCAATATCCTGAACAGGCTATTGGTCAGTTACGATCCCAGGATAAGACCAAATTTCAAAGGTTGGTCTCCCTCCACCCCAATATCTCCATTCTTTGCAGTTTAAAAACTTATTTTATCTGTATAAAATCATTTATTTGTTTTATTCAAAACAGTGTATTTTAAATTGACATCTGTCATGTAATGTGCTTAAGTCAGAGCAATTTAATGCCAAAAATGTTTAAAGATAAGCAAAGCATTAGTTCTAATAGGCTTATGTAGTTCCCAGTTAAAAAAAAAAAAAAGATATGTTGTGAATTAATAGGCTAACCTATCTGATGGGTTTTCTAAGTACTTTGTATTCTTAACCTTAATAATTTAAAATTTAGGTTCTGACTTTCATTCAGACACCAAAGTTCCACTTTGTAGGAGAATGGCCATATACTCATTTGAGGATAGAGAACACTCTGATAGACATTTAAATTCTTTTTTTAAAATCTTTATTAGGTTTTCACATTGATTAAAAAAATTCCCTCTACTTTTTAGCTGAAAAAAGTGGCCATATGGTTTTTAAAAGCATGTTAACTTTGTGAATAAAATGACTGTGTTTTCTTCAACAAAACATTATCTCCTATCATTCCTTTCAAGAACCAAAACTGTACTTCAGCTAAAAGTTGTGGGAAGATGGTACAGCTTGCCTCCCTCCCTCCCTCCCTTCCTTCCTTCCTTTCTTTCTTTCCTCCTTTCTTCCTCTCTCTCTTTCTTTCTTGCTTCCTCTTGATGAGTTAGGAAAAGTTATATGAACATATCTCTGGAAAACTGTCGTCGTTGTTGCTGGTTAAGGACAGGTATTAATGTAGATCGGATTAACATTATAAGGCTTGATTATTTTTTCCTTTATGGAAAAAAAAAAGAAAGAAAAAAAGAAAGAGAAAGAGAGAAAGAAAGAAAGAAAGAAAGAAAAGAAAGAAAGAAAAGCTTGCAGCTGCTTCTAGTCAAGTGAAGTTATAGGACTCTGTTGTAAAAACAGGGTTTTTGTTCGTTACCAGAACCTGCGGTTACTTTCAGCAGTGCTGTGCTCTGGGTTGTCACATGTCTACCCTGCATTGATTCAACACCTGCTTTTCATCAGTCAGAGGTTATGTGGCTAAAAGGCTAAATTCACATTTTCCCTTTGTTAGCCCAAGCAACAGTTCACAATGAGTAAAAAAAAAAAAAAAGAAACAGAAAGAAATTGGCAACATTATAATTTAGATCTCACTCCATGAACTTTAAAATTATTTTCCAGCAGGTCAGGCAAAATCTTAATAATGATTTTGTTATATGTCTGATTAACTTTGAATTTTCATGAATTAAAAATCAAAATATAGCAATTGTAATTGAATTCTGCTTTACCATTTAAGGTAAAAATTTAAAATGATTATAAAATGCAAAAAAACCCCGTATTTTAAAAATGATGTTTTTTAAAGAATAATTTACAATCTCTTAAAGTAAGTGCATCAGCCCAATTAAAAAAAAAATTAAGGTAAATGTATTTTCCCAGAGTTTCTACAATTTCAGAGAGAAATATTTCTGAATAATTAACACTATAAAGTACAGTGTAACTCATTTTTTATTTGTGTGTTGATCCCTATTTAGAAAAATAAGTCAATAGCAACTGTGAACATGGTATCCTGAAACCATAGGTTTATAATTTTACATCCATGCGGATTGGAAAAAATAGAAAATGCAAATGCATAAACCATAAAAAATGAAGATTCTGACCAAGTTTTTTACAGCTACTAATTATATCCTTAATTTTTATTGGCAGGCATTCCTGTTGATGTAGTTGTAAACATTTTTATCAACAGTTTTGGATCCATTCAAGAGACAACAATGGTAAGATTACAGCCAATTTAATATTTTTAATTGAGAAGATTTTAACTGGAGGATAGTGGAAGAAATTATAACTGAAGAATAAGGAGTAACTCTCAGGGAAAAAAATGCAAGCTCTCTCCTAGTAAAATATTCAAATTTCAGGGTTTTGTTGAATCGGTGATTTCAATGGCTTTGTAATTTTGCAATTCAAATTTAGTCTTTATATTGCATTGAAACCTACAGACTTGGGAGAATTAACGTACCCACTCTGAACGACTAATTGGAGACCACCTGGGAAAAGGATTTATGCAATTAATATTCTGAAGCGACTTTTTTTTCCTAATATGCTTATGTGTAGAAGCATTCAAAAATATTTAAGTGTTCATAGTTTTTTTTTTCCTTCCAGTTTCCTGAGAAGAATCTTTGTTTTTTCTCTTGTGCTAATTTTGTGATGTGTGGAGCAGAGAATTGTAAAAAGCAAATTTGATTTTCCTAAACTAGAGCAGCGGAGCTCCCTGAAAGGATTATGCGACACAAAGAAAGGGCAAGGAGAGGGCCAGGAAGAGAAAGAAGGGACAGAAAAGAGAGAAAGGAACAGAGAAGGGAGGCTTGGTGTGGGGCTGCCATCCAGGGTGAGTTGGGCTTTAGGGACAAAGATGTCTGCGGAGGGTGATTAGTAGATGCCCTGAGCGACGTGTGATGCAATTACCCCTCAGCTTTTAGAAGACATTCGGTACAGTCCACTTGCTTATTAATGTTTTAACTTATTAGATTTGTACCCTTTTTGAAAAACCACATACTTAAATGATACTTCAGGTGGGAGAAAGAAAGCTTAATGGGTTTTTTTTTTTTTTGGTGTCTTTTTTCTTGAGATACTTATATTTTTCTTAAGGAATAATATAAGGTTTGGATTAAAAGCCTAATAGCAATGGTTAGAACACAGTAGAGTTTTTCAGGAAATATCTCAGACCAGAGAAAGAATGATTTTAAATATGTTTTCCTTTATTCCTAGGAGCAACGTAGTGTGTTACAAAAAACAATTGTATATTGCATTTAAGTTATTACACCTATTTTTATATTAATTAATATAAGAATATAATATATTAACTGTGAGGAAGATGTTATTTATTTTTTATAGAACCATGTCTTTAGCCCTGAGTACTTGATTTTTTTAAGAGAGTGTGTAGATATTTTGGATAATTAAAGAGTTTGAAATCAAGTCCAAAATTCACTTGCAGTGACTTTAGTTCACCTAAATGGCTGTATGTCTAATACAGTATAGATCACTAGAAGACAGCTCTGAAATAAAGGACAGAAAACCGTATATCACTCAGGAGACAAGGGTGGCCCTCATCATTTGAAAATATGACTAGTTTATCTAAGCACTTCACTTAACAAGAGTGAGAAATTTCATTTTCTCGAGGTGAAACTTTCAGGGGATCTATTTGGTCTCTATACTCTTCCCTGTACCCTGTTTTATCTTTCATGGCATCATTACGCTAATCCCGAAACACCACTATCGAGGTGTTTCAGCCTGTGGGAAACATTCCCAGCTCTATCTTGCATTTTAGGACAACTAATGCAGGGATTTTTTTTCTCATTTGCATGAAGGCTACATACATGTCCCAACTCAGGAAGTACCATTAATGTATCTGCCCTTTAATAAATATTGAATGCCTCCCAAATATCAGATGCTACACTTCTCTAGGTCCCATCAGCAGTTACTTAATTGTATCAAGCTGAAAACGCCTGGGGGAAAGGGACATAGAAAAGGAGTAAGAACTTTCTTACAGGTTATTGGAGGATGATAACAAAATACTGCGTAATTTCTCACATAATCTTCTCTTGTCCTCCTGCCCGCTCTGCACGGTAGCGAGCCCAAAGCACCCGTTGCTGAGACCAGATCTCATCAGTTTTCAGCAGCGTCTTTGTCTCCGCTACTTGCCTCTAACCTCCATCTCTCATCTGTAATCAGGGCCTCTGACTCTGAGCTACTCCCACTCACTCTGTGCCCCCTTTTCCATCCAGGTCTTTCAGCTCTATCATCTGTTTGTTTGTTAAACCAGATCGCTTCTTGACTGTAATGCAGCTATTTTTGTGTCTTTTCCTTTTGTTCTCTGATGGACTATTAACTCCTTAAAGACAGGAAAAATGTATTCAACTTCTTCATTTCCTGTAAAGTGGGGAGACAATAGGCCCTCAGTTAGTGAACACATAAATAATGTCATATTATTAACTAATACTGGTTAAATAAATGAACAAATAAATTCTGCTATTTGCCTAGCAAAAAGTGAGTCCACGTAGCCATAAAAATATTGGCAAGCAAATTTAAACAATAGACTCATGTTGAACATTTATTTGGTTAAAAAACAGAGCAAATAATGTTATAATAGTAGAGGGTTATTTTTGTCAGTTTTAGAGACCTTTATGCAGAGGAGCCAAATTATTTATATTTACTGTTTCTTTTGATGAAATAACCTGCCTTTCCCTTTGTGTTGTGAAGATACAGCCTAAAGGCTCAGAATTGGAACTATACTCATCAAATAGACTTAAATGTTCCATTTTATCGTAAGTATTATTTTTTGATTTTGCAGTGTTTATTTCATACATACCTATAAGACAGAGTTTTATAGATGTGTGTTTTAAGGCTGTCATATTTTATAGATTTGCTCAGTCTTTCCAAAAACAGATGCCCTAATACCTTGTTGCTTAATAGTTAGGAAAGGTACAAGCTATTCTCGATATAGAGATAACATTACGACGTCTTCTAAGGGAAAAAAACGTATCTAAGACAAGCTTGTTCTTCATTACTTGTTACAGACACCAGCCAGAAATAATAGTGATGACTCAGCAGGGTAACTAAGAGGGTCCATGTGTGGAGAGCAGTTATTTCTTTCTTTTTCCTTCCAGTCACCCAGGGTGGGCTTATTTATTTTTTTCAGCTTCACTGAGGTATAACTGACAGATGAAATTGTAAGAAATTTAAAGTGTATGTGATGATTTGATATGCCTCTACATTGTGAAAGGATTTCCCCCATCAAGTTAATTAGCATATCCACATTATCTCTTTTTTTTTTTTTTGATGAGAACATTTAAGTTCTATTCCCTTAGCAAATTTCAGTTACACAATTGTGTTATCAACTACAGTCACCATGTTACACATTAGATCCTCAGACCTTATTCATCTTACAACCTAAAGTTTATACGTTTTACCGACCTCTCCCTGTTGCCCATACCCCCAAATTCCTGGCAACCACTTTCCTACTCTCTGTCTCTATGAATTCAACTTTTTTTTAAGATTCAACATATAAGTGATACCATGGAGTAATTGTCCTTCTCTGTCTGGCTTATTTTACTTAGCATAACGCTCTCCAGGTTCATCCGTATTGTTGTAAATGACAGTATTTCCTTCTTTATTAAGGCTCAATAATATTCCACTATATATGTATATATATATACCACATTTTCCTCATTCATTCATCCGTTGATGGGCACTTAAGTTGTTTCCATGCCTTGGCTATTGTAAATAATGCTGCAGTGAACATGGAAATACAAGCATCGCTTCTAGATATCTTGTTTCCTCTGGGTATAGACCCAGAGGTGGGATTGCTGGATCATATGGTAGTTCTATTTTTAATTTCCTAAGGACTCTCCATACTGTTTTCCATAGTAGCTGTACCAGTTTGCATTCCCACTAATAGTGTACAATTGTTCCCCTTTCTCTACATTCTAACCAGAATTTATCTCTTGTCTTTTAAAAAAAATTTTATTGAAGTATAGTTGGTTTACGATGTTGTGTTAGATCTCTTGGCTTTTTGATAATAGCCAGATAGCATATTTCTTAAAAACAAAAGAAAACAAACAAAATGACGCCTCCAAAAAAAGAGGTTGGAAAAGCAGAGAGCCTTAGATTTGTCTAAATATAAGTTATATGTTCGTAGAAACAGTATGATGAATAGTGTGTAAGTTGTGACATCAGACAGGCTTGTGCTGGAATCTGTTGTGTACTTGATGTGTTGCACCCTAAAAAGAGTGAAAAAAACTATAGAAATAAAGCAACAGTATTTTGCCTGGCATAGTAACTCTTAGGAATGGTTCACTGTTTGGTTGTCATGCATTTGCAAATTAACGTACTATCAGGATAGAATCTCATCCTAAAGAAAATGAACCTTTTATGTTTGTTAGTAGCTTCATTGTACAGTTGTGGTTTTGTTTATGAAGAGCCCCCTGGAAATTTCCCCTATAAAGATTTGCTGAAATAAAGGAAGTCCTAAAATTTGGAAGCTTCAGTGTTGCCCAGAGCTTTCCTCTGCAGCTCAGATCTTTCTACTTTAACTGGCAGTTGCTTACTCCAGAAAACATAATGTAGGACACAGAGCTTGGGGTGGGCATAGCGTGAGGAACTGCAGACAGAGGTGGGGCAACTTCTGAAGGAGGAGGGCAACCCTTTCCTCCAGTGTATAAAGTTCATTACCAAACAAAGAAGCCATCGAGGTGATGCACATTAACACTGCTGTAAGGACATTTTAGCCAATTCTGTTTGGAAAACATTCCTTGCTGCTTATTTGTCTTCTAATTCAGAGGCTATTTTTTTTTTTAACACCTTTATTGGTGTATAATTGTTTTACAATGGTGTATTAGTTTCTGCTGTATAACAAAGTGAGTCAGTTATACATATACATATGTTCCCATATCTCTTCCCTCTTGCATCTCCCTCCCTCCCACCCTCCCTCCCACCCTCCCTGTCCCACCCCTCTAGGTGGTCACAAAGCACCGAGCTGATCTCCCTGTGCTATGCGGCTGCTTCCCACCAGCTATCTATTTTACATTCGGTAGTGTATAAGGGTAAGCTGGGACGAAGTGAGAGATTGGCATGGACATAATTCAGAGGCTAACTCGCTAAACTAAAAGCAATCTCACATTTGTTCACAAACTGTAGCTGTGTAGCGGAAGAAACAACGTCACAGCCATATTAATACTCCTTAAGCCCTTCCAACCTGCATGGTTATGTGCTCCTTCAGCTTGTTTCATAATCTCACTTTTTAGCTTTATGGTTCCTATTTCTCATGTCTGTGGGTTCGTTTGCATTCTGCTACCTTCCATTTCTGTAAGACATCGTTATTAATGCTGTAAGTGATATTTACTGACCTAATAGCAGCATTACCCAAATCATCAAATAAATGTAATCACCCTCATTTGAAGTTGGTACAGCAGTCACTTACTGTTTCAGTTTATATGCTACTGCTGGTGACTACTGAAATAAGACCTTCAGAACAGAAGAATGGTTTGTTAGAGGCGAGGTGGCATCTGCTCTATGGTCATACTGAAAATATTTGTTGATTTTTCCGTTCAGTTCCTACCTTTGGCTTACATCAGTTGGTTTTTAGAATTGAAAATGTGAACTGTTGCACTTGTGGGGAAAATTAGGTATTAGGTTTATTGTAACGATCTGTACACAGACATTTTACCTCATCAGAAGTACGTAAGAACTCTTTCATGGAAATAAAAGCCTGATTATACAATCCATTTTCTTTGGTGTAGACACGCTTTGTAATTATATTGAATTATTGTCGCGCTACGATTCATGATCCTGCCAAACTTTCTGTGCCTTTGTGCTGCATGACTTTTTCAAGAAGAAAATCATATTTGGGATCAGCTAAAAGAGCTTAATTCTAGTTCTTGGCAATTACTTATCTTTGTTGTTTTAAAACAATTTTATTTTATATATTTTCTTCTATATGTAACTTTGAATTTCTTTCCTTACAACTTGTCTTAGTTTACTAAGTTACTCTCTATCCTATTTCTCCTAGCTATATTATTCAGAAGCACTGGTGATCAGACATCATAAGTAAGAGGATTGTACAGCTGACCCTTGAACAACACGTTTTTGAACTGCACGGGTCCACTTTATACAGATTTTTGTCACTATAGTACTATATACGTACTACAGTATTACACGATCTGCAGCAGTTGGTTGAATCCATAGATACAGAAGGGCACACAATAAAGTTACACGCGGACTTTTGACTGAATGGCGGGTCGGCACTACTAACCCTGCGTTGTACAAGGATCAACTGTCTTAGACAAGAAGGAAGGATGAGAAATGTCCCAGTTTTATTTTCTCCTTCCAAAATTTGTCATTATCAGCTGGTACAGAAAAGTTAAATTAATGGTGTAAACAGTGCTAGCCAAATATCCTAACCTGTCAAAATGTCATAGAAATTATTTCTTCACTTCTGTATTTAACAGAAATATGTTGGGCACTTGCTAAATATCCAGTCCAGCAGACTGCAATTCATGTAGTTTATAGTTTAGGGTGGTCGCATTATATCACCTAGCAGGCACCCCTAATAAAAGAGGAATGTTGACATAGGTCTAGAAAAATTTAAATATTCATAAGGTGTTATTAAACAGTATTTAACTAAAAACTCTTAAAAATGGCATATTGAGAAAAATAGATAAAGCGTAACCTCAGAATTTTTACTGACATTTTGTTAGCTTGCAGTTCTTACATGAAATTTCTAACCTCACTAATGACTAAATTTAAATCCTTTTCACACCAGGCTTTATAACAGCTCTGTTGACGGAACTTTAATTATAATGCTGCCAGATGCCATGAGAGTTGATTTTCTTTATTTCCTTGAACGCCATTTTTTTTTTATCGTAGTGTAAAGAAATCAAATGAGGAAACATCACGTATGTGAGAGTTAGGTAAAAATTACAAGTAACCAGAAGAGGTATCCTAACAACAACACAAAATATAGATGAACAGTTCTTAATATTAAAATAACATTATTGAAACTAACCATTTTTAATGTCTTTTTGTGAAATGTTTTATTGCCTTGAAGAAGTAGTGTAATTTGGGTGTTAATTGGTACTGAAAATCTTGGAGAACATCCATTTTCCAGATCATGACTATTAGTGTGCTATTTGGAATGAATAATGATAGTATTTGTCACCAAGTTCTTTCAAAACAATTAAGTAATTTCCCAGTGATAAAAGAGGTCTGTTTCTGATGGGAATTTGTTCATTGCAAAATAAATGATAGAGCTATAAGTATAGTGATTGAATAAATGAAAATGAAATTAAATAGGTTTCTAAGTTAGTTATCTAAATACAGAGCCTTTGAAATGCCAATAAGTAGCAATTATTTAGAAATGCCCATAAAACATGAACCAAAGCATACTAATTAATAATCTTTTATCTTTTAATGAATGTTAAGCCAAAGCTATTAATTTAAATTGTGAAATTTTTAAACACTTAAAAGATGCATCAGCGTGCTGCACCTTGTATTGAATATAATACTATGTAGCTACATAACTAATAGAAAAGCATCTTGGAAGCACTTTCCTAATGAGATAATAAGATGTAATGACCAAGAATGATACAATGAAGTAACTGATTTCCAGTTTTTCAGCAACGCTCATTGTAATACAACTGGAGTTCTACTCAGAAATAAAATTTGAAAAAGGATTTCAGTAGAGACTCAAAGCTTATGGTATATTGAGCTTACATCAATGCAGCTGAAAGCAAGAAGAGTTCATTTCAGGAGATGCTCAAAGCAGTTTCAAGATTTGTGACCTAGAAATGGATTACCGTTTAGAATAATTGTAGATTGATCACAGTACAGAGCAAACCCAATGAATTACGGTATAGCCTTGATTTTTTTTTTTTTTGAGGCAAAAAGCCTATTCACCACTATTACCAACATTATAAAAGAATAACAACATTAAGGATATATACTATCAATAATAAGACAAAATATCGATACTTGCTTAGTGCTTAATGTAGCCAGATGAACTTCGTGTACTTTACATATGTTTTCTCATTTATTCCTGATAAAAACCCTGTGTTGTGGGTGTATCATTATTATCTTCATCTTATAGATAGGAAACGTTGTTCATGTCCTAATTCTGTGTCATCTTGCTTTTATATGCCACAGTGTTTTACTGAAACCATCAGTGTCTCCCTCATTTGCTGAAAGTATTCAGTTTGATTGTACTTGACCTTTGATGGCATTTATTGCTGTCGACCATCTTAAAGCTTTTGACTCTGGTTTGGTGAAATCACATTCTCAGGGCTTTCTTCTTTTTCTCAGACTTCTGAGAAAGCCAGCCCTTTAAATGCTTACCCTCCCCAGGGTTATTTTTTCCCCTGCATTCCTTCTCTAGGTAGTAATATTGGACAAACTCTTCCTTAGTCTTGATTTTTTTGGGTAGTGTTTTCAAGGTTCATTCATGTTGTAATATGTATCAGAATGCCATTCCTTTTTATGGCTGAATAATATTCCGCAGCGTATATGTATATACCACACTTGTCTATCCGTTCATCAGTTGATGGGCACTTGGATTGTTTCCACCTTTTGATTATTGTGAATAATGCTGCTATGAAAAAGGGTGTACAAATATCAGTTGTAGTCTCTTGCTTTTAATTCTTTTGGGCATGTACCTAGGAGTGGAATTGCTGGATCATATGGTAATTCTATATTTAATGTTTTGAGAACAAAGCACAATTTTTAAAAAGTTAGAAACATGAATATTGTAAGGACATGTCAGTGATTTATTTAGCTCATTAATGAGGGAACCAGCCAGATAGTAAAGCTGATTCAGTGGAGAATTCAAGAGACTGGAGAGAAAGAATGCTGCAATTAGGTTGCTAAATTAGATATACTTGTTAATGTTCCACAGGGCAATAAAGGCATACCTTTGGGAATGTCTTTCCTACCTGACAGAAATCATTTGTAATTTAGCAGTCTTCTTGAAATGACATAATTGTACAGCGTCTGGGCCCTAATCCATAGAAAATGGCAAGCCAAACAAAGTTACATTTTCCTAGAGACTCATACAACCCTTAGGTGGGCTTGTTAGATAGCATTTAGTGTGATATTGAAAGGGCCATCCCTTTGCCTGTCTCCAAATTTTGGCTAATTTTTTAACTTTTTATTTATTCCCTTTCCTTTTGTTTACAGAATTTTTTGCATTTCCTTTTTTTAAGTAGACTTTATTTTTCAGAATAGTTTTAGGTTCACCGCAAAAATGAGTAGAAAGCGTAGAGAGTTCCTGTAAGCCCCTTACCCCTGGACGTGCAGAGTCTCCTCCACTGTGGATTTACTCCACCAAAGTGGTCCTTTGGTTGCAATCGATGACTCTACACGGACACATCATCACCTAAAATCCAGAGTTTAGATTAGGGTTTGCTCTTGGCGTTGTCCATTTGATGGGCTTTGACAAACATATGATGACATGTATCCACCATTATGGTATCAAACAGAAGAATTTCACTGCCCTGGAAAACCACTGTCTTCTGCCTGTTCATTCTTCTCTCCCCCTAATCGCTGGCAACCACTGATCTTTTTACTGTCGCCTTAGTTTTGCCTTTTCCAGAGTGCCATTATAGTTGGAATCATACAGTATGCAGCCCTTTCAGATTGGCCTCTTTCACTTAGTCATATGCATTTAAGGTTCCTTCATGTCTTTTCATGGCTTGATGGCTCATTTCTTTTTAGTGTCACATAATATTCCACTGTCTGATGGAGCACAGTTTATTAATCCATCACCCACTGGAGGACATCTTGGTTGCTTCCAAGTTCTGACAGTTATAACTAAAGCTACAATAAATACCCATGTGCAGGTTTTTGTGTAGACATAGTTTTCAACTTTTTTGAGTACAGACCAAGGAGTGCCATACGATGAGAGTATGTTTAGTTTTGTAAGAAACTGACACACTGTCTCCCAAAGCAGCTGTAATATTTTGATTCCCAGCAGCAATGAGAGTTCCTACTGCTCCACACCCTCATTTCCATTTGCTGTTGTCAGTTATTTTTAGTCCCTTATAGCTTCTTTATGGCTGCAGGAAACGTGTGTCCAGGTGCAAGCCCTGCAGCAAAGGGTCCCAGGTCCCAGGTCCCAGCCTGTCTCAGACATATAGAATAAAAAGAGGGTTGACTGTAGATTAAAACATTCTTGTATCATTTGTAATTTTGTAATTTTTCCCACAGACAGTTTATTTTGTCAAGGTCTCTGACACTATCTAGGGCTTTCATCAGCTTTCAGCTGATTAAAATGCTTTGAACTTAATAAATGATAAATGACATGGATATATTCTGGGATGGTGTGGAAACATTGATTAGACTTCAAGAAGAATTTATAAAAATGGACTTCACATGGAAAAACACTATTGCAATTGCTATAAAATTTTTAAAAGAAAAATAATTTTGCTATACAGTTTTAGATGAGTTAACCATTGCATTTTGGAAATAGGTGGGAAGTAGAACAGCGCTCCCAAAAGAATGTGTGCGTGTGTGGAGATTTTGAGGGGAGCTCGACATAACGCAGGCTTAATTCCTGAAGTTCCATCCCAAACATTTGTAAGATGGCTTCTTTTTTAATTATGCAAAATATGCTGAAGTTAAAGGTTAGCGTTGCTTTAATTCCTGTCAGATATCTTGCTGATACTAAAAAAATACTGACATAATGTCTTTAGAAATTAATTACTAAGAAGCAAAATGTAGTTGCTTGGGTCTAGATAAAGAATACCAATGAGATCTTAATACTTCTATCTCTATACATATTTCTCACCCTCTTTAAAGTAATAAAACCTAATATTAGGCTAAAACAAAGCATCCAGATTTTAGAAGCCACACTGGTAAAGTTGCTTGGGAGTTGTGCCCAAATAATACTGAAAGAGTCTTGTCAGTATATGGCAGTGTCTCAACTGTTATTTATTTTTTTATCCAGCCCCCTATTTCCGGAGAGGATTTACAGTATAGAATAATAACAAAAATACAATGAAGTAATTGAAATAGTACTAAATGTGCAGGAGCCGTACAATGATAGTCATACCAGGATGTGAGCTGTACATTCATTCAATTAGCTATAGGGTTTAGCTTTCAGTTCCCTCGCTGCCAGACAAAAAGGAAAACACGACAATAGGCTTACCTTGTACTTCCCAGTAATAGGAAGAATTTACGAGCATCAAGAGACCATTTTCATAGTATAAACTTTCAAAAATAGACATATTTTTGTAAGGCACTTAGGCCAAATATGCCTAGCACGTAGTAAATACCTATACAAAGATATTATAGTTATATTTGGATAAACAAATGAAAAATTAAAGAAAAATTCATCTTCAGTATTTTCATGTCATGGTTACTGACCAAAATAAGGGACCGTAGCTTTAATAATAAGCTTACAAAAGATAAATCGGCAACCTCATCTGTCCCTTAGGACACAGTATTTTATCATAATACCGTGAATGCGTATTTCAAATGCCACAGCTTAAAGATGTAGTATTTGATGATTTACCTGCATAAGAAACGGTAGTTATAAGAGGGCAATAGAATAGCTTTTACTGTATATAATTTTAGAATTCCAGTCATTTTGGCTGATCATTACAGGGAAGCTTTTTAGCAAATAATTTGGAATTGGATACTGTTAAGTGCTCAAAATAATGGCAAGGAGATATCAACCATGCGCTTTAGCGAAGCTAGCATAATAGGAATTTTATGTGAAAATGATCAAATCTATGGGGTATTAAGTTGGGGGCCATGCATGTTTTTCTGGGGTGAGAAAAACTTTGGTCAGGAAGCAGCATTGTGGCCACTGGAAGGCTTACCAGTTGATAGGCTTGTGTCCTGGACATGTTTTGAGCTAATTTCTTTAGCTGTCACAATCAGATATGCGGTAACCACTTAAGTCCCATTATGAATTGTAGGATATGTGTGTATTTGACAAAAAGTTAATGGAGCTGTGTAGTGCAGGTCTTCGTCTTCCAGGGTCCTAGGCCTCCTTCACGTCCTCCTTGATTCCATGTTCGTTTGATTAGGAAAATGTTATCTTTGTTTTCCCTGCCAGTGGTACAGATATGTTCAGTGTCAGCTTCCATAATTCTTAATTTATTTGACTTTTGCACTTCAAGACCGTCTGCGTATGATTTTTAACAATCAATTTATATTATGTGTTGAAGTTTATTTATTTATTAAACATGTATCTAATTGAAGTATAGTTGATTTACAATGTTGTGTTATATGTGTTGCAGTTATTATAAACATCAAGTTTAGCTGTTAGATGTAGGTAGGTTAAATCTTACTTCACTGCCTGTAGTTCAGTAAATATTTATTATCAATATGTGCCTTACCCTCCTCTGATTACTATTATAGAATCTGAAGATCATAAGAGAGAGAAAGTGAATTCCTCAAATTTTCCTAGAGTCACCGCGCATTGCTTATGCTTTATTTTATATTTTATACATAAATAAAATGTGTGCATTTATGTTTCATATAAATATGTTAGGTCTTATTATTTAAAGAAAGATAATCTATCATCTCTTCCTATTTAAATATTTGGATTTTGATTTGAAGTTTATGATCTGATTCATTTTGATCATGTCAAAAGGTCATGGATAGATAGTATTTTGTGAATTTTGAATGGTTGAAATTAAGGCTGCTGAAGCCCAATGTCATTTATGCCTTGAGCACTTTGGTGCATATCCTGAGTTCAGTGTATAAAATTAAAATCAAAAAACCTGAGCATAATGCCACAATGCTGCTTTTGACTGTATATACCCAATAACCCAATGTGTGCCAGAATCTCATTTCACTGGCAAATATAAAATGTATTAAGGTATTAAACGTGTTTCTAGGTTCACGTATTCTTAGAATATACATGTCTTGATATAATCCAACTTTAACAAAGTTTTACAATTAAAACTTTGGAGATAGGCAAAAAACTGAAGTAAACTAATCAGCTGTTTAGTGGATTTCAAAACCTTTTCCTACTGTAGTTGAATATAACATTTACAAATTTTTCATGTACTCTCATCTGTTTGGCAAAATCCAAATGTTATTTGACTACCTCTGTATAATCATTTACATGTATGAGTAGGCAAGGATAATTTTTCCTTTTCTTCCTCAAGTATATATGTAAAGTATGTGTTTTATACATATATGTAGTTCTATTTTTATTTTATTTTTATTGATGTACAGTTGATTTACAATGTTGTGTTAGTTTCTGCTGTACAGCAAAGTGACTTAGTTATACTTGTATACACACTCTTTTTCATATTCTTTCCCATGATGGTTTATCCCAGGATACTGAATGTAGTTCTCTGTGCTCTACAGTAGGACCTCGGTGTTTATCCATCCTATGGATAAACAGCTTTCATCTGCTCACCCCAAACTTCCAATCCTTCCCTCCCGCACCCCCTTGTAGCTTTATATACACATAAATTATTTTTGTAGTTTGCTACTTAGTAAAAGACAAGTGAAATATTTTCTCTTGGCTTCTTATCTATTTTTAATCAAAATGTATCCTACTTTTGGGAGAAGAATAATGGCAGTATTTAGCAGTTCCTGTGCTTTTTTGACAACACCAACTAACCCCCTGGTATAATTGGTGTTTGTATTACAGTAAAGCAATTATTGGTAAAGTTCTATGATGACGTTTGAACTCGCAAGCGCTAAGAGGATGTCTGTAGAGAGTCTTAGAAAGACACGAGGGGCTTTTTATACCAAGCTGTTGTGATCCTTGTTGATGCTGGAAGAGCAAACGTATTTGTGCTGCTAATGATTGAACCCTTTTTATTCTGGCGCTGAACGCATTCTTAAAAATGGCAGTAAACACACACGCACACGTAATTTTCCCAGGATTATAGAGTCAACATCTTCCTGAGACAGAAGTGGAATGACCCCAGACTGAAGCTGCCTAGTGATTTCCGGGGCTCGGATGCCCTGACGGTGGACCCCACGATGTACAAGTGTCTGTGGAAACCTGATTTATTTTTTGCAAATGAAAAAAGTGCCAATTTTCATGATGTAACCCAGGAAAATATCCTCCTCTTTATTTTTCGGGATGGAGATGTCCTCGTCAGCATGAGGTACTCTTTTCTCTCTAATATTTGTAGATTCATATTTTCCTTTAAAAATCAGTATATCACAGAGACATGTGTTAAACAACTTCTAAGATGTCTGTTTTTGCTTTCAGGCTATCTATTACTCTTTCGTGCCCTTTGGACTTGACCTTGTTTCCCATGGATACACAACGTTGCAAGATGCAACTTGAGAGCTGTATGTAAATGAGACCCTAAGTCACCATAGGGATAAAAATGCTTAAAATTTCTAGGCAATACATGCTACTAATATCTTAGATAATAACTGTGAAACTAATGCTTTTGATTACAAATAGACGTTAGAATAAGTTATTTAGGGAAATTATAGTTTTCCTTTTGCTATATTAATTTGTATACTAAGATAGATGAATTCTTTTGTTACCAGTTGATTTCAGTTGAGTTGTTGTAGGTGTAGGTGTGTACCCTTCTAACTTATTCCAATCACCGCCTTCATCTGAGTAATATATAGGCAAGGTAAAGGAGAAAACGATGTCCTAATAACTTTTCTAATGTTAAAACCACATTCTTCAGAGCAGAAAATTTGGAAAACATTGAAAAATATTATCTAAATGCTACCAAACATTCATTTTCCTATGGATCTATAAAAAATTTATTTTTTACAAAATTGGATTTTGGATTTTCTATGTTTCTAGAATCATATATTTTTCAGTTTCTAAAAGAGGTACCAGGTGTAGTCATTGAAATGATTATCTCTAAAATATATTTATTAATTACTTTGCTATGAAGCTTGTCATGTGAAAATCAAAGTAGGAAATAAAACTTGAAAAATTAACACTAATGCAAGGTATCTTCAGCCTGAATACCCATATACTGTGACCTATTCCTACAAAGAATCACCTTATAAAATGTATGTGCTTGCTTGATGACATGCTTTAAAGTTACTTAGTGGTTACTTGTTGTTGTTGATTAATTTACTGAAGCTGGATCCTAAATTTGAACAATATTTTTTGCTTTCTAACTATAATGTGAGATTTTGCAGATGTAAGTGTATGTATGTACACGTCTGTGTGTGTATTGTATATACGTGTGCCTGTGTGTCAATATGCATTTGTATAAACAATTTCAAATGTGTATATACATTCAATTCTATTACTAGATACACTAAAGTATGGCTTTAAAAAATATAGGCATGTAAGAGTTGAACGGTAGGCTACAACATGCTGTAAACCCATGGGGCCCTTGAATTGTAGCCAGGTTACCTAAGCCCACAATGTGGGTTCCAGGAGGCTCTAGTGATGGAGTGATGTCCATTTGAGGGGCTATTTTATTACTCTCCTCTGGCCATGCAACTCCTCTAGGGAAGTTGGTAGTGAATTCTTCAAAAAAACCCATTTTGGTGCTTAAGTTTCTTTAAAAATCTCCAGGTAACACATTGCATGATTGTAAATGTATACATTCAGAAAGCTAGTATCACTTATTTACTACTTTTTCATTGATGACAGTTCAGAATTCTGACATAGACAGATGTACTACTGTTCATGACACCCGAAGATTTTTACCATCTGCCACATGCTGATTATTTTAGCTTGTTCTTTCTTTAAGCCAATTATCTGTAACTTTTGTGCTAATATTTTTATTAGTGGCCATAGATTTTACCTCTTTACATTTCTAACAAAAGTTTCATAAAAGGGCCTATTGTTTTACCATTTCTGTGTTTAATATCTGGATGTTAAAATGTTAAAGAAGTGTTAATAATTATATTTCAAACTAATATTTTATTTATTTTTGTTTATAGTTGGTTACACAACTGATGACTTACGATTTATCTGGCAGTCAGGGGATCCTGTTCAATTAGAAAAAATTGCCTTGCCTCAATTTGATATTAAAAAGGAAGATATTGAATATGGTAACTGTACAAAATACTATAAAGGCACTGGTAAGTAATATTCTTTAAATTAAACAAAACTAAGTCTTATTTCAAAGATTTGTTTCAATATGAAAATATGCTAGGGACAGAACAGAGAAAACTAGTTAAAAAATAAATTCAATATTTATAAACATTATATCTGTATGTTGATATATTTAAATCTTTCATAAAATTACATCCACTAAAGTTAAAATTTATTTTATCACTAGATAGTTTTGCTTTTCTTTATGTAATTCTGGATAACAAGAGGTTTTCAACTTTTTATTTTATATGAACTCTCCAGGCAGTGGTTTTCTTAGATGTTGCCTAGAAGTTCTGCTCTGACAAGATTCATATTAGGGCCAAACATCATGGATATAAACAATGTAACCCATATATATTCGTCTGCTGTCTTTGGGGCAGTTTTTCAATGTTGGCTGACCCATTTTCTTAATTTTCAAAAAATTTAATCTTTATGCTGTGCAGGAAACAGTAAACACATGAAATAATTGGACATGAGTAAAAATTTGCCGTACAATATTCTTGATCTAGGTTATGGAACAGCCAATTATGAAAGCTCAACAAATTAACCTCATTCATTAAATCACATCAAGCTTTACAGAAATGAAAATACAGTACTCACTGATCAATACTTTCATAATATGATTAGTATTCAACCTTTGAGTCTCCTCTGGAGGTTATAGGTTATTGAAGGCTCTAGATATTAAATATAGTGCTATTTTCCTCAGCAAGATAAATAAAAAGGTGATTGACTTTTGATCAATACATTCACACTAATAATCAGTCTAACTTGTAAATTACCAGAAAATTCTAATTCTGTATGAGGAAGTAAATCATGGCAAAGATATTCAGCAATAGATGTAATTAAAGTTTAAGTTTATTGCAACATTTATGTCGACTTTGCAAAAATAAAAATGTGTAGTGTAATTGTGGAAAATTTACACAGATGAAATGTTTGAGCTAAAATGCTGCATCGTGACATCATCAAGGACAAAATATGATTTAAAACATACCTGTTGATTAGAATAAAAGAGTGAATAGTTGCATATTTACGTTGTTGTAATAATAAATACAACACGGGCCAACTTAGAGGTAACGTTAGTTTAAGCATCTGTTGTCATTGACCTTTAAATAAATTAACAGATTATGTAACATTTATACATAAATAGTCCCTTCTCTTGTAGAGCTTATAGTATTTTAGGACAAGAGACAAAATGAGCAAATGCACTGCTGAAAGAATTATCAAAATTTTTAATGGAAAAACAGAGCTCTTAAAAATTTGACCATCAAAGTACTCAGTGAAGAAATCGTAGATACCTTGATCGTCAGATGTGGAAGTGATCTTTCGGCTGATGCTGAGCCAGCTCTTTTATTGAACACATAAAATAACTGAGATGCAGGGTCAACAACTTCCTGAAGGTCAAGGGCAAATCAGTCAGCTGTGACCTGGGCACAGTCAGTCTCTTCTCTACGACTCATGCAAATTGAGACTGACTACAGTTTTCAGGGATTTCTCACCTAGTAATGGAAAAAATAACTTGAAAGCCAAGAGAAGTTTTTTGGAGGATTGATGTATAGAAACATTTAATAGATGGCTTTTTGAGTTCTTGCTATCTGTCAGGCATTGCTTTAAGCACTTTGCAGGAATTCTATCATTTAATCCTCACAACAATCCTATGAGTTCAGTGAGTGCTATTATATTTGGAAAATCGTTACTGACATTCAGATTATATGATTAACATTTCAAAATGCAGTCTCTGAATTGTTTGAGAAACTTGAAATAGAGTTTACTGAACTTTTAAACTTCATCTAGAGATGAAAAATAAAACCAGTAATTTTATTTCTAATTTTATGTAGTATAAAATCATGTCATAGTATTGAAAATCATGGGGTTATTCATTTTTTCACCTTTAAGCTCTGAACTTAAAATCTCTCGGGACTTCCCTGGGGGTCCAGTGGTTAAGATTCCACCTTCCAGTATAGGGGGTGCGGGTTCGATCCCTGGTCATGGAGCTAAGATCCCACATGCCTCGTGGCCAAAAGGACAAAACATAAAACAGAAGCAATATTGTAACAAATTCAGTAAAGACTTTAAAAATGGTCCACATCAAAACAATCTTAACAAAAAAGAAGCCTCTACTTGGGGACTCAGCAGTGAATAAAGGACAGATCTCTGCTGTTTTACAGATCCATATTCTTACATGGCAAGCAAATAAAGTAAATATAATTCTTTTAGTCCTAAGAAGGAAGTAAGAGGGTGTGCTGTGGTAGAGAGTATTTGGGGATATACTCAAGGTTTACGATAAGTAAATCTTTCATAGATTTGTTTTTGTGTGTGGTATTTTTTGAGTTATCATAAATAAGTCGCTTATATCTCATTAGATACAGAAAATAACAAAAAACTCATGGCTGACAGAATAATAATTGGCACTGTATTTCAGTAAACATGTTTGGTCAGTATTTATATGAATCAGTATATGGATATAAGAAAAACATTTTAATGTTTGGATAATACTTAGAAATGTATGTAGGAAAATAGAACATTCAAAATAAATGGAATGCTTAACAGTGTAGAATACTGGAAAAGATACAGAAAGCAACACATAAAATGATGGCCAGTATTTAATTTGCACAAAATTATCCGAAACAGTGATTTGGCTTTAACTTTATTAAAAATTAGGGTTTTATTTATAATAGTAGAAATTACACAGGTGGAGAAATATATGGGTACACAAGTATAGAAAAATCTTTAAATTGGAAGCCTGAGTGAATAATAATCAAATAAAAGCTCAGAGGAAATAGAAAGTAAATTGAATTTGCCAATGAGCATTTATATCCATTAGCTGCCCACCTGCCCCTCATAAATGTAACAGTACCAGGAAGTCAAAAAAGATCAAGAAATGTTTCTCGTAAAAGTTTATGCAGCAAATCACTATGATATCCAAGCGTATATTTTAGTGCTAAATGCATCCACGTCTTGGGAAGCTCCCGGGGGGGTGGCTTCAGATGAAGCACTCGGTTACTAGGCTGTCATCTGAATGTGGTGGATGGGACGTGCAAATGCATTGGAAAGCGAGCAGCTTTATAGAAAATTGTTATAATCCTTGTGACAACCTAGGCTCCTATAGATACATAATAAGCACACGTGTGTTCTTCCCCATTTCATAGCCACTAGGTGAATGTAAAGTTACCTTGAGGGAGTGACGCTCTTAGAAAGCAAGGTACTGCAGAACCACGTGTAGGAAACGCTGTGGGCCTCCTTAATTGCAGCGAATGGGCTTATGAAAGATTATAGTTTGGAAGTTTTGCACATGGTTGTTAGTTGGAAGCATATGTGCTCGCTTGTCCAGGCAGGAAGTTGAGATAAGAGGTAGGCACTGAAAAGGGAGGGGGATTTTCCATCGTTTTGCCTTTCATATCTTTTTAGAACCTGTGCACCATTTAAATGAATTGCCTAGTTTTAATGAACTTGAAATTTTAAAAAGACAAACGCTCTGCATTGCTTGTCTTATTTTGATATAATATGGAAACATTTGGCATAATTAGAATTTACTTCAGTTCAAATCAACTATTTATTTTTGTTACAGATTAGCCCTAATATCTTTCTAATCCCTCCGAGGTATCGATGATTATTGGGAAAAGGATAGATTTCTAATCTAAGCTATTTGATAAAAGGATGAGAATAGCCATTCTTTTAAAGACCCTATTTGTGTGCAATTACTGCTCTAGATACTATTAATGAATAAATATGAAGATTATTCTAGCATCAGAAATATATACCTTCTTCCCAACTAGGAAAACTAGATAAATACAACTTTTTAAACTAAAGCACAGTAAAAAAATAATATTGTCTTTTTCCCCATAATTTTTTTATTTATGCACTGTCCATTCATTTGTCTCAACATTTTAAAATAATTCTGTGCAGTTTAAGCTGAACACAACTGAAGATATTTTAACTTTTTGGAATTCATGCATAACCTTCCTTTTGTTGAATGGGAAATGACATTTTTATCTAAATTGAACATTTAAAAAAACCATCTCAAACATCTGGAAACGTCTCTTGTATGCCAGTGCTGGGAGGATATTTGTGTCACTTATTTTCTTTCTCCAGTCAGCAAAGGCTGTTATGAGGCTGCCCATAATTTATGATTAATTTGAGAGACCAGTTGATATCATGGCAGCCCTAGAATGATGTGTAAGGGCAATGTCTGCTTTAGTCTCAGCCTGTGAAAGTGAAGCCCTTTCCCTCGATTCCAGAACATTTGAGGTCCTGGAGTGGAACCAGGGGAGACTTGGGAGGGATGTCAGATGTTTGCCCTTTATTAACTTTTACCTGCATAGACTGGGAACACTCACTTCTTACCCTTGCTAGTGTTTACCCCCAAGACTGTCTTCACATTTCCTGCGTAAATATGCATATGAGCTCCTGTAGATGGTCATCCCTTCCAGATAAGAAGTGGTCCACGTGGCTGAAAATTATACTGACAATGTGTAATCCAGGGATGTTTCTTTTTAGACTTGCTCTGCTTTGATTTGCTGCTCCCAGTGGCTTCTTGAGATCTTTTGCTCCCAGAGTAGCCAAGGATAATGGGAAGTTTAAGTCACTGCAAAATCTCGGAACAAAGTCTTCAAAGCCGAGACTGGCCATCCCAGAGCAGCATGTGGTGTCTGTTTGTCAATCTCATAATGAAGTTGCAGAAGGTCAGGTGAAACAGGTCTCACCATGCCGTCCTCTTAGATCACGTAAATGATATATATTTACAGAACCAGCCCCCGTCCTTTTCTCGTGGAGTTCACTTTGTGAAATTGCCTCGAGCAGAAGCGACCTGTAGTTTACGGGCACGATGTGATTTTGCGGTTGGATGTTGCGGGAGTGTCACTCTTGCCTGTGTCTGTCGCTGGCAGGGTACTACACGTGCGTGGAGGTCATCTTCACCCTGAGGAGGCAGGTGGGCTTCTACATGATGGGCGTCTACGCCCCAACCCTGCTCATTGTGGTTCTGTCCTGGCTTTCCTTCTGGATCAGCCCCGATGCCAGTGCTGCCAGAGTGCCCCTGGGTAACGTGTTCCAGCCTCTCTCGGGGGGTCGGGAGTGCGCCGCATCTTTATACAAATGACTGTATACTTTTGAAATTATACCAAATGATTTTGAGACAGTGAGTTTTGGAATTGATGGCAACCTTTTTTTTTTTTCAGACTTCCTTCAGTCCTTGACATTGAACTAGATTTTCTCCATGTTTAGGCATTCTATAATTAAACTAAGTTTTCTCTTTTTGTGTCCTTGGGGTATTTTAAGCAGTTAATCCATCCTACTTGGACTCTCATGAAATAATTATTAATAAGCGATTTTCATGGATAGCAGAAGGCTAAAATCCCCAACGGTGCCAAGCTTAAAAACAAATGACTATTTGGATAGAAGTCTTTCTAAATCATATACTGTCTCATACTCTTCATCAGGGAATACGTAATAGAATTTATCTTTTTAAACATGACTTTGCATCATCTTCCTAAACACTAGTTATTGTGTACTGTACCATCAAGAGAGGCTAGAGAGAGGGAAGGCTGGTTAGCTGTGCTCTCCAGTTCGCTATTTTTAATGCTCCGTGACATAGAAACGCCAATAGCCAGACTTGAAAATTATGTCTCTATAGGGCTTAAATAGTCTTGGGTTGGGGAAATAATCGAGAGCCTTTCCTTTTTTTTTTTTTTTTTTAATTAATTCATGTATTCATGGCTGCGTTGGGTCTTCGTCGCTGCGCACAGGCTTTCTCTAGTTGCGGCAAGCCGTGGCTACTCTTCGTTGCGGTTCATGGGTTTCTCATTGCGGTGGCTTCTCTTGTTGCGGAGCATGGGCTCTGGCACGCGGGCTTCAGTAGTTGTGGCGCACGGGCTCAGTAGTTACGGCTCGCGGGCTCTAGAGCGCAAGCTCAGTAGTTGTGGCTCGCGGGCTTAGCTGCTCCGCGGCATGTGGGATCTTCCCGGACCAGGGCTCAAACCCGTGTCCCCTGCATTGGCGGGCGGATTCTTAACCACTGCGCCACCAGGGAAGTCTGAGAGCCTTTCTTATGGGTAAAGTGAATAAACTTCAAAATAAGGACATTGTAACAACAAATTTTGATTGCTTGGAGTGTTTTAAAACTTGTCATTAATGTGTGTGTGTGTGTTTTCTTAATATCACCTGGAACTTCTATCAGTAAGTCTGTGAAGTACCCGACCTCTTGGTGACGGATTAGTTGCAGCATTTAATTTTTTCTGTTATCAAAAAGGCCTTGTGTAAATCTCCCTCCTGACTTACTGGGGGAATTAAACAAAATACAGATTTTAAAGAGTAGGAAACCAGGAAAGTGCCAATGAAAATAACAATTTTATCCAAATAAGAAATTTGGTGATTTACATCAAACTAAAACCCCAAAGACCAAATCCATATCTTAAGAAGCAAAAAATGTGAGAAATTTCATCCTAAAGGTGGTGTATCTGTAATGAAGCAATGACAATTGATAGAGTAATCCTTTAGGGAAGAAGAATTAACTATGTAGTATATTGTACTGGGAATAAAACACCCCCAAAACTAGATTTAAATTCTTACATTTGTCAAAAATATCACGCATTTCCCTCAAATTGCTAAATCTTTTGGTTTATTACAGGTATCTTATTCTCATGTAGTGATATAAATTGAAATTTCAGCCTTCCAAGGGTTCTCTGGAGACACCCCAGTCCCTGACATATTCTCAAAGGACATTCTCTGTAAATCCCCGTCTCTTGCAGGACTTCTGATATAAAATCCGTGAGCTGTCACTTAGCGTCCGGCAGACCTGTTGTCTGGAAAGCAGTTAATGGTTAAAAGTGAAACCAGGTTTGAATTCCAGCTCTGTGCCTACCCGCTGTGACAACTTCCCATCACATCCAGCCTCTGTGAACATACGCTGTGGACGTGTCCAAGTATGGATGGAAAAGTACTCCAGAGGTTTTTGGAGGCTTGAAAAAAATGAACGTAACACCCATTCAGGAGTTCATCATATGCCTCCTTTACAGATTGCTTTACACTTTTCAAAGCACTTTGACACATTCGGATTCATTCCACAAATATCTGTTGTGGGCTGACTATGGGCTAGGTACTATGCAAAAAGATGGAGATATGGTTAGAAAGTAAATAGCGAATAAATAGTTAATAAAATAGATTAAATAACAAACAAAACTCGGCCTCAGTGAGTTTATACTCTCTTGGGAAGAAACAGACACCAAATAAGTACAACCTATAATATATAAGATGGTGATACAGGGATGGGAAGTTGAGAGCGGCAGCCTGCTTGTCAGGAATTGCCTTGATGAGAAAGGGATGTTGGACAGAGGCAAGAAGGAGGGGAAGGAATGGACCACTGTGGATAAGATAGGATAGGATGGGTTAGGAAAGGGTACCTGGAGAACGATCAGGGCAGAATCCCTGAGACAGAAGCGTGCCTGGGGTATTCGGGGAACACTAAGGAGTCCAGTGAGAGAGAGGGAGATTAGCAGATGAGATCAGAAAAATAACAAGGGCGAGGGGTGGGCTATGGAATATTTCTTAAGGAATTCCGGTGATTTGGGCTTTTATTCAGAGTGCAATGCGAAGCCCCTGAGGGCTTTTGAGCACGATCTGATTTAAATTGTAAGTGCTTATCTTTACTGCTTTGTTTAGAATAGACTGGCAGGGGGCAAAGGTAGAAGCAAGCAAAGCAGGTAGGAGGCCTGCAATAAGCATGATGTGAGCCAGGGGCGGTAGTGCAGGTGCTTGTACATATTAGATGAAGGACGTTGTAGAGAAAGATTTACAGATGTGTTGCATGTGGGATTTAAGAAAGCAGAATCAAGGCTGACCTCAAGGTGTTTTTGGCTTAGAAACTGAAGAGATGAAATTGCCATGAATGGAGGTGAGCAGAGCTGCAGGTCAAGTAGGTTTGAAAAAGTGGGACGACCAGGAGCTTGGTTCCGGATGCACTGAGTTTGAGATGTCTGTTAGGTGGAGATAGCAGGTAGACAGGTGGATGTACAAGTCTGGGGTGTCTTGGAGAAATCAGGACCAGAGGTCAGAATTTAAGGTTTGTCAGGATGCAGATGGTATGTAAGGCTGTGAGTGGAGTGTAGGTAGAAGAGTTTCAGGGCTAAATCCTTGGGATTGAGAACATGAGGAACAATCTATGTGAGTGGTTTCCTGGAATCCTGCCAAGTGGAGAAGGTGTGTCCAGGCGAGGAGAGTGACCGGCCAGCTGCTTGTAGGTCAAGGTTAGGGCTAAAGATTGCCCTTGGCTTTAGCAGCCTGGAGGGTCACTGCGATCCAGAACAGAGACAGTCTCCATGGAGTGAGGAGAAGAGGGAAGCCGGGTCGGAGTGACTCAGGAGAACACAGGAGGGGCACCCAGAGCCGTTCGTTGGAGGTCGTTAGCTGCCCACAGGAGGGGAGGGTGGGAAAATAGCCAGGGAGGATGGGAGCTGAGAGGGTTTCTTGGTTTTGTTTTTCTAAGGGAGACAATCCACACACATTTATTTTTGGTGGAAAACAACCAGTAGTGAAGGAAAAAATGAGAAATGGAAGAAGTGCAGGAGCGGTGAGAGGGGATGGGAGGTAGGAAACAGAGGGATTGGCCTTTGCTAGATAGAACACAGTGGATTTGTCCACGGGGTCAGCAAACTCCTTCGGCAACAGACTGAATAGCAAACATTTGAGGTTTCTGTTGAAACCCCAAAATCCGCTGTCATAACACTAAAGCAGCCTTAGTCAATACATAGCTGAATAGGTGTGGATATGTCCCAGTAAAACTGGATTTATAAAAATAGGCAGTGGGTCAGAAGTGCCTGGTGCATCGGGTTGACTGATTGCTGGTCTGTAGGGTCAGGAGAGAAGGTAGAGCTGATGGGCACATACTGAGACGCAAGGGTAGACGTGGTCATGGGGGCTAGCCTCTGATTTTGTTTTCTTAGTGAAGTGGGAAGCCAGGTCATGAGTCGCAAGGGTGATGGGGGAAGAGCGCTGTGGTTCTGAAGGGAGAGAGACTGGTGAAGGAACTGGGGAAGTACACCCTGATTGCCTGGTAGGATCGCGGACCTCTGGAGGTCAGTGATCGTAAATTGAAAGTGGGATCAGTCAACATGTTGACTCATTAAAAGAAAACTAGGGACATATTTAGGTTTTTGAAATTTATATGTGTTGTTGCTTGTGTTAATGTTTGGTTCTATCTTACTACCGAGTAGCATTTCATAGTATGGATATACCACAGTGTGTTTCCCCATTAACCAGTTGTTGGGGATTGGGTTGTTTCCAGTTTGGGGGTATTACACATGATGTGACGAATAATTACGTACAAGGCTCTGTGTGGGCATACATTTCATTACTCTTGGGCAAACACCTAGAAATGAGATTTCTGCATTTTATGGGAAAAGTATGTTTAACTTTTCTAAAATATTAGCATAGTGTTTATCAAAATAATGGTAGCGTTTTGCCTGTTTCGCATACTCCTGTGTCATATACTCCCCAAATACTTAATTTTTTTTACTTCTTGTAGTGCCTTGGACCTTGGTACAATGTTGAATAGAATTGTGAGAGATGCTTATTCCTGATTCTGGGTAGAAATAGTTGAAGTATTCACTGTTGAGTGTAATAGTGGCTCTAGTTATTACAGATCTCTTAATCAGGTTGAAGAGGTTCCCTTCTCTTCCTAGTTGGCAGAGGGTTTTTAGCATGACTGTTGACTTTTGCCAAATGCTTAAATGCTTTCTCTGAGTATATTTAAAGGTTTATGTTTTTTCCCTTTATTTTGGCAAATTTTACCAATTGATTCCTAGCTATTAGATGAGTAGGTAAAATTATTAGCACAAACATGTTCATAATATTGGTTTTTCCTTTTAATGTCTAGCTGTAGTGATGTATTCATTCCTACGTACTCCTGATGTTGTTAAATTGTGAATTCTTTTTTGACCACTCTAGAGAAAGACTTATCCGTTTTCTTGGTATTTTCAAAACATCAGCATTCATTTCATTCATTTCTATCTGTTTATTTTTCTTTTTCATTGATTTTGGCTCTTTATTATTTCTTTTTACTCAGTTTGGATTTTATTTGATCTCTTTTTGATGATTGAAGTGGAAACTCAGATAGCCGATTTTAGACCTTTCTTCTTTTCTAACATGGGCATTTAAAGTTACAAATTTCCCTTGTAAGTCCTGCTTTAGCTGCAGTGCACAAATTTTGGTATACTGTATTTTCATCTTCCTTCATTAAAAAAATATTCTCTAATCTCCCTTGTGATTTCTTCTTTGGCCCATGGATTCTTTAGATATGTGTAGTTTGGATTCCAAATATTTAGCGTTTTCATAAGTACTCAAATATGATTTGTTTTTAATTTTGTCAGGGAACATACTCTATGATTTCAATCCTTTTATGTTTATTGAGGCTTTGTTAATGGTCCAGCCCAGCATATGTCTCCTGGCAAACATCCCATGTCACTTGCACTGTATATTTGTCACTCTTGGGTGTAGAATTCTGTAAATATGAATGGAGTCAAGTTGGTTGATAGTACTGTTAAAATCTTTTATGTCTTTTGTCTAGTTATTATAGTTATTGATGAGAGTGTTGTTAAAATCCCCAACTCTAATTATGGAATTATGCTTCAGGTATTTTGAAGCTCTGTTATTAGACCCACACATATATATAATTTTATCTGAAAAGAAAAAAGAAATAGTATTACTGACAGATTAAATATCAGGATATTCTGTCGATACAGCTATTTTGACACAGTGTATCTTTCCCTTTTCTACTTTTTTCCCCCTACATTGTTCCAAAAGATTATGAAATCAATTTGCCAATCTTTTCCTTCTAAGGCCCATAATTTTTATTTTCTAAAATTTAGGAGAAGAACATATATCATTTACCCTAGACTCATTTTGCTTTTTAAAAAAAAATCAGTTTTGTGTTCTAGTTTTATTTTTCTTCCTATCTCTTTTTGATTTACTTTTTCCATTGCTAACAAGTATCAAAGCTTCCTCTGTGAATTTTAGGTAGACTTTGTCTTCACCTATTTCTTTAAGTATAAAAGTAACTGTGGAGGTAACGTCTTATACTTTTTACCCTACGTAAACTTTACTGTAACACTTTCTTTTCCTGGTACATGAAATGCTTTAGTTGCTGCTAAAAAGGATTTTTTTTAAACAAATACTTTTTAATTATAAATGTAAAAAGATGAATAATTCAGGTCACAATTCAGACCTCTAGCAGGTCACACACAGTACCTTTCTTTCTTATTATAGTCTTTTCTTATCATCTGAAACAGTGGTTCAAGATCTTTTTGATTATAAGGATCTCTTTCAAACATTTCAGAGATTATTTCTGGATTCCCACATGGTAGTAATTGTAGTTTTCCTTTTAGTATCCTTTGATTAGAATGCTGTGCAATGATGACATGCTGATGTAATAATTTAGCAGTATTTCTGAATAAATTTTCATGTTATTAATCACAACTCCATATAAGAATTTGGTGCATAGTGTAGTTCATCTCAGTATGGGATAAAGATGATTTCAGGTTTAGACAGTAGCTGTTGTGTACAATTTCTCCTTGACTTGCTCTGTTGGTTCTATTTGTTGTTAATAAAAAATACTACAGGGACTTCCCTGGTGGTCCAGTGGTAAAGAATCGGCCTTGCAATGCAGGGGATGTGGGTTCGATCCCTTGTTGGGGAACTGAGATCCCATGTGCGGCGGGGCAACTAAGCCCACGCGCCACAACTACTGAGCTTGCGTGCCACAAACTACAGAGCCCACACGCTCTGGAGCCTGCATGAGACAACTAGAAAGAGAAAACCCGCATGCCACAACTAGAGAGGAGCCTGCATGCTGCAACGAAGACCCAACACAGCCAAAAGAAAAAGAAAAAGAAATAAAATAAATAAATAAATAAAATATAAAAAAAAATACTATCTCTACCTCCCCTTTCTTTTCCTTTTCTTTTTTCACCCTTTTTCTTGCTTTCCTTTTTCAGTCTTCTAGGTTTTGGTATTCCTCTTTTAGGCAATAGATTGCTAGAGTATATGCTATTAAAGAATTATTTTTCAGATGTTTCCTTGTCTGAACGAGAAATCTCTGGGCATCCCATAGTCAATGGGAGTTCACTATCAATAGTGGTCTCTTAAATAAGGATTTTATCACTATAAAGTTCTTTCTGCATACTGATGAGCTAAACAACTTTATCTTCACCCTGAATTCTTTATAGAAGTTTTTATTCAGGTTAACTTCTTTATGTAGCTAATTTATTAATACTTTGATTTATATTATTTGTTAGCCATAACTTTTAGTAGATGTAGACCCCACGCCTATTTATCAGAGTTGATATCAATTTTATGACATATTCCCTGATTTGAAATCTAGACTTGGTTTGTTTTTGCATTAGGGAGAGAAAATAACAAATGACAAATAAGGACTATATGTTTTAAACACGTTATAGAAAGATTATACCAAGAAGTCCTGGAATTTATTAGAGAGGTGCTCCATTAAAGGGGGATAATATATTAAGAACACAATATTGAAATTATAAATATCCCCGTTTTTATGAATGATGGGTTTCACATTTCTTTTTATTGGTTCATAATGTAGTAAAATTCAGGCAGCATTTCACTATGGGTTATTTAAAGAATGAAGTAATCTCATCTGAAGGCCATATTAAGATAAGGCTGAAATATTTGTCCAGAGAAATATTTGCTCGGATTTCTTATTTTAGGATAAAAAAGCAAGTGGACGTTTCTTATTTTAATACGATTTCCTGAAGACAAGGCACACAGTGAGGTCCACATTCTCCTCCTTCTCAACTGATCTCCATTTCCATTCTTACGTCTTCGAAATGATACAGATCTTAACGGAATTGGCCGCCATGGTTTCTAACCTAACACCTGGGATTATAAATATCTCCCAAATGTCCATTAATATCCTATTATTCCAAATCTTTCTCTGCTCCTTTGACCCCCTTTTTCTGATGCCTGAGCCTCTCCGGAGTCCCCTCCCTTTCCACCACAACCTCCCCTGAGCGAAACTGGCCAATCTGTCCTTCAAGAAGTTCCTGGGGGCCCTGTGCTGAGTCGTGGTCACCAGTTCTTTGTTTCTCGGCCTTTATCTGACCTAACTCGGTGTTTTCCTTCCAAAGTCACATCTTTTCTATATTCTCCTCTTCCTATATTTCATGGGTATTTTCCCAGTCATTCTGTTTAGAAGTTTGTCTCAATCTTTTCCTTGTTCCTTTAAACAGTAATCAAGTTTTAAAAAATGTTTTCTCCAAAATCCTTTCACATCCATCCTATCCTTCATTTTCTTATTCTTTGTTTCTGCATCTCCTATATTTTTCTTTCTCAGGATATTTTTTTTATCCCTAGAAGAGTGACATTATTGAAATATTCTCTTGATAATGTCATTTCTCTATGAAATACGATAAAAGATCCACTCTAGGACTTTCAAGGCCTTCTATAATCTGGCACTATTCTCCATTTCATTCATAAAGTTGCTAATATATCAGGATAAAGAGGCAGGTATACTACTAAATTTACTACAATTTGATACATTCTGTGTTATTGATGAGCATGAAATGCTATGGAAACACAGAGAATGGTGTCAATATATGCTACTTCAAGGCTTGTTTTTGATTGATAAGTTGACATAACATTTGATTAAGAATAAAAAAATAACTTGGGAAGATGATTTGCCAAATTAATGCCCATAGGTATAATTAACTGAGTTTAGGGCGATGTTTGAGAAGATCTTGGATTTTTATGTTACTTTTCACTTCCAGGTTAGAAAACGTTAAAACCTATATTAACTTTTAAAACATAGTCCTGTTAATTAGTTTGCTTCAGGATAGAGGATAGTTACAATATAATAGTAATATATATGTATATATATATATATGTAATATTGTTTCAATCTGCAGAAGTTATATTTTACTAAAAGCCTTTCTTTCTAGGAGAGAGTCTCTTAGTTCTTCAATATTAAAAAAAAAAAAAAACAAACCCAAAACTCCACACCTTTCAGGAGCCTCTGAAATGATGCAACTGGCGGAATATATATTTTTCAATGTTTTAAATGATTATTGATACTAATATAGTGTTTACCGTATTCCCAACGCAAGAGCAAAGAGAACCAAGTACATCTTTCATTATTAGGATAATAAAAAATGTAAATATTTATTTTTTTTAAATGTTAAGTGTTTACACACATACTACCCGCTTTCAATAATTCTTACATAAGAAGCAAGTACATGGTATTTCTTCTACTCTTTGAGTTTTAAGGGGACCTGAGGGGCGTTGAAAGTTATTGGAGGGGGATTTCATCAAAGAGCAGTGATTGTAGAACATTTCACGGGAGTAAAAAGCAACTTGAATTCCTGTTTCTGTCCGGCAGGAATCTTCTCAGTGCTCAGCTTGGCCTCTGAGTGCACAACCCTGGCTGCGGAACTTCCCAAGGTGTCCTACGTGAAGGCTTTGGACGTGTGGCTCATCGCGTGTCTCCTCTTCGGCTTTGCGTCCCTGGTGGAGTACGCGGTCGTCCAGGTGATGCTCAATAACCCCAAGAGAGTTGAAGCAGAAAAAGCCAGAATTGCCAAGGCTGAGCAAGCAGACGGGAAGGGGGGGAGTGCGGCTAAGAAGAACACCGTGAATGGCACAGGCACACCTGTTCACATCAGCACCTTGCAGGTAAGGATGACGTCGGCCAGCAAAGTGCATTCTGCGGGTTTAAAGGTTTGGTAGAATTGGTCCTCACTCGTTTTTCTCTCACAGATGAAAAGGGACTAAGCACAACCTACTTTTTGGAAAAGAATAGAAAACACTTAGGTCCAGTACTAACCGAGAAAAAAATCAACACTTTATCAAATTACTGGAGAACTTTCCGTGGAATTTAAGGTTGCTTAAATTCCTTTGCTTTGATGGTCACCATTGAATGTGGAGGCCTTGCCCAAATGACAGACCTTCTTACTCTTTCTCATTTGACAAAACCTTCGTGAGTGGCCGGGGGGCTGAAGGCTTACGGGGCGCACGTTCTTGATTCAATCTCCCACCCATTCCCCATCAAGTTGGAGAGCTTCACAATGCTCATGTCAGGCAGGCTACTTCTTTATTGGGTGCCTGGCTCATAGGGAAACTATGCCCATGGTTTGGGATTTGTCCAGCACAGAGTGAATAGCTAGAGAAGAACTGAACAGTTAAAACCCATAACCTTGCCTTGTCACTTGGTGATGGGTCTAAGAATAGCGGACCATGCCTCTAGATTCAGGTACTGATAAATCCTGGAGCCACAGACCACATCATGGATTGAGGACAGTTGTCTACTCACCCCAGCTTGCCTGTACTTGATGACCTCTAGTTGAGAAGACCCTAGGGCAGGGGACCATTTCCACTGAACGTAGCATGGTAAGTTCCACAAGAGACTAACAGGTCCAAACCATCCTACAGCCTTGGAAACCTTGCCTACATCTGGCCCCAGACCATGTCCATTTGTTGACTGCCACTCCTACCAACACCTAGAACGTTAGACACGTTTTTAGAGACAGAGGCAAGCAAACTGTTCTTACGTGGTGCTGTCTGCAGGTCTTTGTTTGTTTGTTTGTTTTTCTTTTGAGTCATTCATCTCATTTTCTGAGCCCACAGCCAAGACCCCCTGCAAATACTTTGTTGCCGCCTTGTAAGGAGGTTCCTCCAGCCCTAGAGCTCTTTATACCCTAATCCTCTTCATGAAGGATATGTATAAAATATCCATTAATGCAGAGCTATCATGGCCTTAAAGAATCATGTCTTCGGCATATCTCTTTCCATTTCCATGCAACGTGTCTATATCATTCCATGTGAAGTGAGTTTCTTGTAGGCAACGTATCATTGGTTGATGGCATGTAATCTTCTCTGCCATTCTCATGTTTTAATTTGTATATTTAGATCATTTAAATTTAATGAACTTATTGATATATTTAGGGCTTCAGTCTATTTTATTTTTATTTTATTTTTTTTTTAATTTTATTATTATTTTTTATTGGGGTATAGTTGCTTTACAATGTTGTGTTAGTTTCTGCTGTACAACGAAGTGAATCAGCTGTATGTATACGTATATCCCCTCCCTTTTGGGCCTCCCCTCTCCGCCCCCATCCCACCCATCTAGGTCACCACAGAGCACTGAGCTGATCTCCCTGTGCTATACTGCAGGTTCCCACTAGCTATGTGTTTTACACGTGGTAGTGTGTACATGTCCATCTCAGTCTCCCAATTCATCCCCCACCCCCCATGTCCACATGCCCATTCTCTACGTCTGCATCTTTATTCCTGCCCTGCAAATAGGTTCATCTGTACCATTTTTCTAGATTCCACATATATGCGTTAATATACGATATTGGTTTTTCTCTTTCTGACTTACTTCACTCTGTATGACAGACTCTGGGTCCATCCACATCTCTACAAATGACCCAATTTCGTTCCTTGTTATGGCTGAGTAATGATTCCATTGTATATATGTGCCCCATCTTCTTTATCCATTCCTCTGTTGATGGACACTTAGGTTGCTTCCATGGCCTGGCTATTGTAAATAGTGCTGCAGTGAACATTGGGGTGCATGTGTCTTTTTGAATTATGGTTTTCTCAGGGTGTATATTTTGTGTCCTGTTTGTTCTATTTTTAAGCTCTTTCTTCTTTCTCCTTCTTCCATGTGACTGCCTGAACAGCTTCTAGAATGACATTTCGAGTTTCCTGTATTGTTTGTAAGCATGTCACTCTCTTGCTTGGAAGCTGCTACAGGTGTCCCATTATATACACACGACTTTATCGGTCTCCTGGTGTCACTCTGTTGCCACTTTGTGTGATGTGTAGAAATGTTACCTGCCTTTAACACCTTTTGCTTTCCTCTTCACATGACAAAATTATTATAAATACTTCTTAGAACCTAATTAGAAAGTGTTACAATTTTTGCTTAACCATCAAACATAATTTGGAAAACTCAGAGAGAAAAGGAAAGTTTATTGTATTTATGCATATTTTTGTTTACTTTGATCTTTCTTCCATTCTGATATTCCAAGGTTCTATCTTTTATTGTTCTCTTTCCTTGTAGAGAATTGCCTTTATCCATTATTTTGGGTAGCTCTGCTGGTAACAGATCCTCCTAGTTTTCCTTCATCTGGGAATGTCTTGCTTTCCCTTCATTCCTGAAGAGTGTTTTCACTGGGAATAGGATCCTCGGTTGAAAGTTCTTTTCTTTTGGCACCTAAAAAGTATTGTGCCCATTCCTTCTGGCCTCTGTGGCTTCTGAGAAGAACTCTGCTTCATTCACACTGTTTTTCTCCTTTAGGTAAAGTGTCATTTTTCTCTGGCTGCTTTCAAGATTTTTTTTTTTTTTGCCTTTAATGTTCAGAAGTTTAATTATATATTTTGCAGTGGCTTTTTTAGGGTTCATCTGGTTTGGGGTTTTTTCAGCTTGTTAAAAAAAAATGCAGGCTTATGCTTCTTGCCAAATGGGAAAAGTTTTCAGCTGTTATTTCTTTGAGTACCTTTCCCCCATCCTTCTAGGACTGTGATGACATAGATGTTAGATTCTCTGTTACAGGCCCACACGTCACCACCGAGGCTCTGCTCATTTTTCTAGTAAGTTCTCTGTTGTTCAGGTCGGGTAATTTCTCCTGTTACACCTTTAGTTCACAGATTTCTTTCCCCACCCCCTCCTCTTCCTGTTGAGCCTATCCACGGAGATTCATGTTTTGATTAAATGTATTTTTCAGTTATAAAATTTTCATTTGGTTTTTCTTTTTCTTTTTTTACTTTATTTTTTTCTTTCCCTCCCTTCCTTCCTTCCCTCCTTCCCTCCTCCCTCCCTTCCTTCCTTCCTTCCTTCCCTCCTTCCCTCCTTCCCTCCTTCCTTCCTTCCTTCCTTCCTTCCTTCCTTCCTTCCTTCCTTCTTTCTCTCCTTCCTTTCATCCTTCCTTCTCTCTGTCTCTCTGCTGGGATTTTGTACTCCTTTTCTCAGGCTTTCCATTTCTCATTTGCTCCAAGCATGTTCGTAATTGCTGATTTTGCCGTGCTGCTTTAAAACCTTTCCTGGATAATTCTAACACGTTTCGTCTTGGTGTTGGTCTCTCTTGACTGTACTCTGAGATCTTCCCCAGTTCTTTGTACCATGAGTGATTTTTCTGTTGCCACCTAGACAGTTCATATTATGTGATGAGATACTGCACCTGTCTAAACTTTCTGTTTTTGCTGCCTTCTCTGGCTGTTTGTCCGGGAGAAGGAAGGCTGCTCCCTCCTTGCTGCCTGGTGGACGTGAAGTCCGGGCCCCTCACACAGTGGGGTGGGAGCTCCCATTCCTGCCTGGTGACCTCAGCATCCTTGGTCCCTGTGTGGCCTGCCTGACACGGGGTGCCTCAGTACACTGGCGATGGGGAGCAGCTTGGTGCTGACATGCAGAAAGGATGAAACTCCAGTGCCTCAATCCCCATTCCTACTTATCAACATTGTCTTGTGTACTTTTGTACAATTATACTTACATAAACATCCTTCAAAAGTTCTTACCCAACAGGATGTACAAATATCTATGTGGTATAAAGATATAATAATAAAGCCAACATTCAGAGACCAGCTTCAAAAAATAACATTACCAGCACTTGTTCAAAATTGAAAAAAAAAAAGGAAACAACCTAAGTGTATAAAGCCAGAGGACGTGGTAACACATTTTCATTTGTTTTTTCACTCAGTCTATGTTGGTTTTCTTCGCTATCCATCTCTGAGCACTGCCATCTGGCTTTTGCCCAGAAAATATGCCTCAGTGTTTGTGCGGATAAAGGATACCATCCTGGTACCTGAAGGGCTGCTGGGGAATGATTTGTTTTACATCTTACAGTAAGCATCATTTTTACCCAGCCGTAATCTAGTAAATGTGAATAGAATCCACATAATCAGTCAATGTATTATTCTAACTAAGGCAAAAACTAGAGGGTACTAGTAGTGTACAATGACATGGTTTCCTTTTTCGGTAAAACAGTAAATATTTTAGTGAAGATTCCCAAGGTGAATCACAAAGGTCGGGAGTAAGAACAGTGGAAGATTAAGCAGTGGAATCATGGGCTCCCCCTTCTGTGGCCTTTCCTTAAGCCACTGGTCAGCCCTATACCTCTGTCTTTTCCAAGAGCTTTTCTGACGGCCAGAGAGAGTTCAGTGTGAAATAATTATTTTGTATATTGTAGGGAATTGAGTCAAATTTAATAATTCAGAGATGATCAACTGAATAATCTCTGTAGCATATGATCTGGCTGAAATATCCACAGCGTCTTTGGATTTTCTGAGTTTGGATTCACTGGCTAATTCATCTTCACGCAACAAGTGAGGAACCCCTTTCGTTGGTCAATCTTTGGTTCATGATCCTTGTGACCATTTTTAGTTCTTACTTGTGAGTGTGGTTTAGAGACACAGTCTGTCTCATTGCAGGGATAAATGCCTCAGTCTTTTATAAACAACCCAATTTGGCAGTAGGATCCCTGGGGAAATCAAAGGTCAGAGGTACCAGAAGACGTTTGTATTCTGTATGTTCTGCTAATGTGATCTGTGTCATGGTTAAATGTTGGATTTTCATTTATTGGTCAGTCTTTCAACTGAGAACTCTCACAAGCCTGGGAGCACCTAAGATAAATGATGATTTGTGCCTTGATCCCTTAATGTAAAATAACCTACCAAAAGTTCATTCCATGACATAAGCCTTGTTATATAGGAAACATTTTAGAGCCCTAAATGTTCAGGTAATTCCGTGGTTTAATCAGTTGACTATTATTTCTGTTTGACAAAAAGACATAATAGTCAACTGAATAAACCATCATATTTTTAAAATATCTTTTTGAAGACGTTTTATAAATAGAAAAATTCTAAATAGCCTGTCTTTAATTTTTATTCTCAGGTTGGAGAGACCAGATGCAAAAAGGTTTGTACGTCCAAGTCTGATCTGAGATCTAACGACTTCAGCATCGTGGGAAGCTTACCGAGAGATTTTGAATTGTCCAATTATGACTGCTATGGAAAACCCATTGAGGTCAACAATGGACTTGGGAAATCCCAGGCCAAGAGCAACAAGAAGCCGCCTCCTGCCAAACCCGTTATTCCGACGGCAGCGAAGAGGATCGATCTTTACGCAAGAGCGTTGTTTCCTTTCTGCTTCTTATTCTTCAACGTTATCTACTGGTCTATATATTTATGATAAACCTTTTCCATTCATATAAAGTCAAGTCCCATTGCATTGTGAACAACCTCGTTCATTAATGCCAATCTGTGAACATTCTTTGCATTTTCATAGCAATATATTGCATTTTGGATGCCATTGGAGTGTGATACAAATATGGCGCCTTCATCATGGGGAATGGCAGCATGATCTTGTTACATCTGTGCTCTAATCATGATGTGTTTATGTAAAGCAAACATAATTTCTTTAGGACTAAATGAAGGATAAACATACTACATAAAATAGAATCCGAACATTTCTCTCCAGTTAGTGTAAATTGCAAATATGCCGATAATTCTGATAATAAAATGGGGTGCACTCTGAACCCTGTTATGTCATCATCGCAATGTATGTAGTGTTTCAAATCCCTTTCCTTGTAACTTTCAGAAAAAGCCATCTTATTCTTGTACAATTTTAGATGGTATTATCATAGATAAAGCAAAAGTATATTACATATGGTATAACTTTATACGTAGAAGTATATCAACTCTAATTACATGAGCTCTGTGGAGAAATAAAGTTCAAACAAATTCCTAATTTGTAAAAGCAGCTCATTTTAAAGTGTGCCTGTGTTGTCAAATGCCAGATAATAAAACCCAGTAAGCATTTTTGAAACAAAGGGAAATCTAGATTTACCTAAATTCGTGCTGAATTCTGGTTTCTCATAAAATACAAATAAAAATAGATATATTGATTAAATATTTCTGATAAAAGAAATTCTATTTAGTCCACTTTAAAACCTAGATATATTTTCATGGATTTTATTTTGTTGATACAGAGTATACAAAATCATTGTGCCTTAAAAAGAGTCATAAATATTTTAAATTGGAATACAGTAATGAATATGTGATTTCATACCATTTGTAAGAAACCAAGAGGAAAATACCTTATTACTAGAAGTAACTTGAGTTGGGAAGAAAAATCTATAATCATTAGAGGATTTTAACTTCTTTATTTTATTAAAATGCTCACATATTTTAAAGTAAAATTAAATTTTTTTCCTGAATTTCTTTTTTTCTTATTTGAATAGTGTTTGCTTTTGTTACAAGACATTTAAAGGTTAAATAAATGATTACTTAGTTAGGTCTCACCTCCATTTGTATTTTCTTTCTTGCTAAAAGTCCAGGCTACTTGGATTTACTTGCTTTGGTCTCATTCCAACTTGCAAATAGGTACTTTCTGGTCTATAAGACTTGTATTTCCTAGTAATATCAGAGCCAATGTACCTTTTTATTTCTCCATAGCTGATACTAGGACTATCAGTCATCCATGTAACATAAACATAAGACCAAATAAGTATATTGACATTACTTGGAGAGTTTGCAGCAGCTGAGGGTTTGGATTGTCAATTCAATAATAAAATGTGTTTACATATTGTTTATGCAAATTGCCATCTATAATTCAATGTGATTTTATTGAAGACGTTAATTTGTAAAAGAGTCACTGATTACTAAGTCTTTAAAAGACGAGATATATCTAGTCCTCTGTGGTACTTCAGCACCCTCTAGTTGCAAAAGTATAGTTAACTGAATCATTTTTAAAATGCCACAAGTCACCCTATTGATGGACTTCAACATCCTGCTAGGACCCGGACAATAACATCTTAAACTCTGAGAGGAAAAAAATGTGTTGAATAATACTTAGACCATTTAAATTTGTATTTATAATAATTATATTTGCTTATGATCTCTGTTCTTCATTCTTGCAAATTTCATTCATTTTAGGGAGTTTGATTTAGATATAGAGTTTTAAGTGGGAAATGTATGAAATGGAAGACAGTTCTCATTCTGTAAGAATTTATTTCTTGAAAATAGTGTGAATGAATTCCTTTCTGTAATATAATATTGTAGCCTCTTCAGATCCATTTTAATACCCAAATGTATATAAATAGCTATCCCAGGATTAAGTGTGTATATATAACTACAAATGGAACATTACACAATGACCATACGGGAGTACAACTGGTGTCCACTAACAGTTGCTTTCTATTGTTATCTCGAGAATTTAGTCACTTAACCCCAGGGTAGTTCTGATCTGTGTACTTTAAATATTATGTCTTTCTAGGAAACTTGCAGTATATTTATCTGGATGTCAGTATCGCAAATTCCATGTTTCCAAAATAAAAAAGATCTTCTCCTTACAAATCAGCCGCTTCTCTTATTTTCTGTTTCCAGTAAAGCCATCACTATTCCAGTCCCCCGTGGGCCATCTGCCTTCCTCTGTCACACGGTATACCCTGTCAAGTTCCAAGTCCTAAAATTTCCCCCCTTACACCAACCACTGCTTCTCCATTTCTGCGGACACCACCCTAATTCAGTTTCCCTTTCCCGTGCATCAGACGATTACAGCAGTCTACAAACTTACTTTGTGTTGTTTATTTTGTAATTGCATAAGTAATACATGAATATCTCGACGTATTAGAAAAACAGGTGTGTCTAAAATAAGTAAGCCCTTAATGTTGTCATAACCTTCTATCTTCAAACCTTTCTCTTTTCCCAGAGGTCACCACAGTGACCTCTAGGCATCTACAACCTCTATCTACTTTTTAAATATAAAAGATAATGTAATGGGATTTAACGTAAATGAGATTTTACCATATGGACGGTTTTGCAATTTATTTATTTTTCATCTACTATATTTTGGAGCTCTCTCTATGTGAGGATAAATTGGATGCTAATAAATCTTTTGCCTCCTATCATTCTATAGCGTGAATGTGCCTGAATTTAGCTTCTTTTTAAACATGAATTTTGATTGTTTTTCTTTTCTAATACAAAATAGCATTGCACTAAATATTTTTGTGCACACATGCGTATATTTCCATGAAGTGGATGCCAGACGTGGAGTTGCTGAGATGAAAGATGTCTACGTTTTAAATTCTGGTAATGTCTTTCAAAATCCTTCCAAAATACCTTTAGATTGTCAAGATGCTGTGTGCAGACTCTCACAGCCTGGTCATCTCTTAACCTGTTGTATGTAGTGTACGTATTACTTTTCTTTTTTAAAAACTTTTTTGATCTTGTTTCAGACTTCCAGAAAAACATGCAAAAATATTACAAAGAATTCCTGTGCACCATTCATGCCAGTGCCCCAAAGGTTAGTACTTCATCACACTGGGTTTATTTTCCCTCTCCCACTGTGTGTGTGCTCACATGAGACACTTTTTTTCTGAAACATTTAAAATACAGTTGCAGAGATGATGGTGACCCTTTGTATTTACACACTTCAATGTATGTTTCCTAAACAAGGAACATCCTTTCATAACCACAGTAGTACCAGGTACCCACATCAAGAAATTGACATTGATAAATTAATCTAGAGACCTTATTCAAATTTGCCAATTGTCCCACCTTTTTTGTTTGTTTGTTTTGGTTCTGGATGTAATCCTGTATCACATTCTTTATTTACTTGTCACGACATTGACTTCTTTAAAATGAAGCTGAGATCACGGCATTCTGCTCAAACATCTTTAGAGCTTTGTATTGCCCAATGAACTAAGTAAAAAAATCCTCTCGCTGACATATAAAATTCTCCTTGTTAAAGTTTAACTTATCTCGTAGCTGTTTCTCACATTGTTCACATCTCAAACTCCAACCAAACTGAAGCTGACCTTTGCTTATCACACTTAGCAGTGACAGGATTGCTAAGTCCAGCGAGGCACCGTTCCTTTTAGGTTAGTGTTTAATTTTACGTCTCATTATTTCTCTTAAGTGGGTCAGTCTTGGATGGTTTGTCTTCACATACTCATTTTAACTGATATGATTTTATTCAACATTAAGCGTTTGTCAGTTACACAGTTTCGTCTCTACTGAATAATAAAATTAAAAATATTTCCCATTGCATATGCAGCGTTCAAATTAAGCTGCTTTAAAAACCATTCAATTTATCATCACCCATATCATGGAAAATTTCAGTTTACATAAATAGCTGGATATAAAAATTTAAAGTACCAGGCCTAAGATGAGAAATAGTTTGAAATCATTTTTTTATAACCTTTAATAAGGATTTCTTGTTAAAATTTTATTATCTTGTTTTAGAAAAGCAGATTTATTCCAATTATATTTTCAAATGAAGTGCATATGTTTACACAACCTATCAATAACCTAGCATTCACTAATTCCCCCCAACCTTTTTTTATGAAGCTGGTCGTAACCTTTTAAGAGGTTAGGGTCCAGTTCTTTTGAAGCATTGGAAACATCAATGGAGTAAATATGCTTTACCGACTTTCTTGTGATGGATATGAAAGGATAATATGGATGCCATATTCAAGGGTGGTTATAATCTTAGGGTGTTTATATACACATATGCATAAACTTCATATTTTGTATTTTAATACATTTTGCATTTTCTCCACATACATACACACACATATATACATAGGTATTTTTTAAAATGTATTTATTTTATTTATTTATTTTTGGCTGTGTTGGGTCTTGTTGCTGTGCGTGGGCTTTCTCTAGTTGCAGCGAGCGGGGGCTACTCTTCGTTGCGGTGCACGGGCTTCTCATTGCGGTGGCTTCTCTTGTTGTGGTGCACGGGCTCTAGGCGCAAGGGCTTCAGTAGTTGTGGCGCACGGGCTTAGTTGCTCTGCGGCATATGGGATCTTCCCGGACCAGGGCTAGAACCTGTGTCCCCTGCATTGGCAGGCGGATTCTTAACCACTGCACCAACCAGGGAAGCCCTACATATGTATTATAAAATTTTGTCCTTAACCAGCAAGAACAATGAGAAAACTCGTGAATTCTGTTCCAGCTGGTATTTCTGTACTCTAAACAATAAGTGCATTTTCACTCTCGTAAGTATTTTTACAGTTTCCAAATCTCATGTATCACACCCAAAACAAGTCTTTCTAAATCCTCTCAGAGTAGAATACTAAATAACAACAACAAAAATGTAAATCAGTAAATGCTTCTTGGGTACTTAATATTTTGAAGGTCTTGTGTTAGCCCAAAACCGTGAAGATGAAGAAAACATTTAAGAGTGGAAGCTCTCTTAAATGATAATCAATAGTGTGAGGAGGAAAAGTATGCTGATTATACAAATCTCTATAATGCAAATCAGAATGCATAATGCATGTCATTAAAAAGCATAAGAGAAGGAAGAAAATCAGTGATTTGAAAGGAAAAGACTTGTCTTAAAGAAAATGAAGTAAATTAAGTAAAGTATACTTTACTGTAGTTAAATAAAGGCCATTTTACTATGGATCATAGAATTTTGAAGCTAGACATTAACTAAAAGAAAAATTATGAATTGTAAAGTGCAGAAACATTGCCATAAAAAAAGTTAAAGTGCTATTTGAATTTTATTTCCTAGTGAACATTGCTCAGGAAATAATGAAGAAGAAAGCAGATTTTCCACAGCTGATGATGGAAGGCACTTCACCTGGTGTTTGTTTCTTAACTAAAACTCCCATCTGATCTTGATCCTATAACTTGAAAGATTTTTCAGTAAATCTCAGTTTGCAGCCCGAGGCAATGGCAGTTCAATTAATATTATGCACAGTGAGGTGACCAGAAGGGGTCACCTCCTGGGCTCCGTGATTTAGCGAGAATGCAGTCAATTACCACATCAAATAGGGATTTTATTAGTCAATTAGCATTGCCTTGCCCCTAAGCCACTGCTGACAGGCAAGAGAAACCCTATTTTGTGAGATGGTAAACTAGATGAAGAGGCAAAGGATTTTAGCTTTTGAAAAGCTCAGCTGAGTTTCCTGTATGTTCTCAAGGGATGTTCTTTTAAGTGTTTCTTGGAGCTGGCAACGTAGCAGGAGGAACACGGCATTTAGCAATAGTAAACACTCTGGCTGCAATTCTTCAAGGACCACGACCTCGTGCCATAAAGCTTTTAGAAACCTGCGGAGGACAAGAATTTAGCACACGATAGCAGCATCATATCTGCTGACTTACTAACAAGCTTCAGCATTTTTAATAAATCTGAGTCAGAATCTGCAGGCTTCTCAGCTACAAAGACGATCTTTCACTTATTAACTGAGAGAATATTTTATGGAACTCATTAGAGGGAATACTTAATAAATTCTGCCTTGGACTATTATAAAGCCTCTTTCTAAACACAGCCGCCCTTCTCTGGTTTATTCATTTGTATACTCAAAAGCCCTTTCATTCGAAAATCTCTAGAGTTTCCAATCAGTCCACTGACATCTTGGAAGCTTTCAAATTTTAAATGTCCAAATAAAAATGTGAAATTTCCTAAGGCATATACATGGGAGGTGCATCCTACAGAAATAATCCCAGGACCTACGCTAAGTCAGAAGCCAATCCAGTATGTAGACACAGAGGGAACAGGAGAGGCTAGAAAGACTTGGGCTGGAAGGAATAAGAATACGTGGTTATACTTCTGGGTTTCCTCTTCACAGCCCTGCAAACCTTGTCAAAGGACGTTTTTCTCAATTACCCTATTTCTGAAGAGGGAGTAAAAATAATCTAAGAATTACAGATTACAACATGTGTGTCTTTTATAGATGTTACAAGCAAGGATTTTCAAACACACAGTCTAGGCTAGAGTCCCATTTACTAGGGTAAATCTTGGCAAATTTTTTTAATATCCTGAGCCTCAGTTTCCCCAGTTATAAAACACGGTAATAATGACCACCTCGTAACATGATTGTGAGGATTTAATGTATTATGTAAACTGCTCAGCAAAATTCCAGCACATAGTAATTGTGCAATAAATTGGGGTTATTATTATGTCCTTTTATCTCTTAGTACTGCACTATTTCTAGCACTACAACTACTTTTTTTTTTTCTCTTCAAATGAATTTATTAATTCAGCTCTTCATGTTCCATAAATTCACTGATTTGGTAATTTGTTGAAAACATTTATATACAAATATTCCACTAAAACATAAAACTTTAATCATAAAGAAAATAATAAACCTACTTTTAATGAAGTTTGTCTTCCAAATAAAAAATGCATTGACATCCATAATCACTGAGCTCAAACTTCTTTTTAACATCTTTATTGGAGTGTAATTGCTTTACAATGGTGTGTTAGTTTCTGCTTAATAACAAAGTGAATCAGCTATACACAATTTTGAATATAAAATAATTTAAGGAGAGGAACAATAGCAGAAACTATCCATTGCATATTAAAATATTCTTGGAGTGTGTTAAGGAGTCCTTAGAATACTTACTTGGAGGTCCGAAATTTAAGAATTAGGTTGTGGGCAATGGAATGCCCAAAATTCAGAATCCACATAGTTAAGGGTCATATTTTACATTTATCCTTTAAAAAGAAAAATAAATGAGAATACTTCAGAATTTTAATAAAACGAATAAGGAAAAGAATTTCCTAGGTGTATTAAACATGCTGCACAAATCAAGATCATATTAACTCATGCGTGTATGGTAGTGATGCACGTATTGTAGGATCTCTTATGACTCATGTGTGTATAGTACTAACAAAAGATAATTAATGCTCATAATGATCATCCTGGAAAACTGCATGATTGTGAAATTCTTTCTGAAACAGAGAGAGAACACTAAATTGTGTTCAATAGAATTGTCATGTTAAAATATTTTATTGTATTCTCATTCTCTGAAGATTGGTAATGCAACTACTGAACATAACGTTTATTCTCAATTAATCAAAATATCCAATTAACCCAATTCTGTATAAATGGCAATGTATTGCATTCTGAATTCATACTAAAAATGTATGAGGTCAACCTCTAAGTAATAAAACCATATTTAACTCTCTTTAAGGCAATATATTTTGTATTATAGTAACAATAGTTATCCATTTATTGAAGAAACATGGTTAAACACTTAAAACCTAAGTATAATACTGGGAAGATATTAGATTATAAAAAGTACATATATATATATATGAATGTGCATATATATGTGTGTATATGTATATGAATGTGTGTATGTATGTGTGTGTGAGTAGGTTTAGGTAAATACAGGTCTATATTTGTATATGTATATACATATCTGTACATGTATACATGGATACATGTAGTATGTAACATTAATTGGTGTTTTATCTGCAACTAAGACATACCACATTTTTGCCCTTTTGGAAGTCCTGCAGGGCAGCCTATTTTATGTATATCTGGAACAGTTTCACAGGAAGGTTACATTAGGAGCTCTGGAGGGAATGCCTATTTAAGGGTCAAATAAGTGTGTGCTAATTGACATGAACCAGACGGCGCCCAGAAAAAATCGTAGCCTCAACAGATTGTTCCATTTATTCACTTACAAGCAATTCATTGAAGACCACTCCCATCCTTGTGTATAGGCCAGATCCGTTCTGCCCCCCCCTCCAGAAAACGCGCCATCCGCTCTCCCGCCCCATCATTCTAGACGTGGAGAACCGCTCCTCTTTCCTACCTGCCAAGCGGCCCTGGGAGGAAACGCGCCCAGGTGCATCCCTGCTCACTTAGTCTCGGTCTTCTGGACTCACGCGTAGTTTAGGCTGAATCTAACAGCTTCCACACGCGCTGGGTCACACCTGTCCTCCAGGGCGGACTGGCGCGTGCAGGATGCCCCACCTCGTGGGCATGGACCATCTTAGTACCTGAGAACCGTCGGCTTGATCACAGCCCACGCCCCCGCTCCTCTGGTCCTGTCACTCGTCCTTCCCCAGGAGCGGCCCTCCTCCCGTTCCCTCTGTGACTTCTGGAGTCTCCATCCTTATAAATAAAACCTTAGCGTCCTGAAACTTCACGTGTTTTATTCCTTCTCCTGCCTCGCCTGCACTTAATCAGAATGCTCCAGAGAACTGTTTAATTTAGATATCAAACCGTGAACTAGATCTCAAACCGTGTATGTTTCAAGTGGCCCCTGTTCATTTTCCCTCACCATCTAGGGATGTGGGACTCGAATTAGCATTTTTCTGGCTCTCTAATTATGCTCCCAGATTATTTCTCTACCCACGTGTCTTAGCTGGCCTGAGCTGCTTTAACAAATTGCCGCAGACTGGGGGGCTTAAACGGCAGGCACTTATTGCTCACAGTTGTGGAGGCTGGTGGTCCAAGATCAGGGTGCCAGTGTGGTCGGGTCCTTGGTGAGGGCCTCTTCCCGGTTTAGAGAGAGAGGTCTTCTGGCGGCATCCTCGCATGGCAGAAAAAGAGCTGGCCAGCTCGTTCTCCTGTATAAACGCACTAATCCCATTCAGGAGGGCTCCACCCTCATGATCTAATGACCTCCCGAAACCTCCATCTCCAAATACCATCCCATTGGGATCAGGGTGTCAACATTTCAACGTATGAATTTAGGGGGTAGCAAACATTCACAACATTGCACTATGTAAAACTTTTCTTCTGAGCTTGAACTATCTTCCTATATTATGCTTTTAAGTGTGTGTGTGTGTGTGTGTGTGTATCTACGAGAGAGACAGATAGAGAGAGAGAGAGAGAGAGAGAGAGAGAGACAGGGGCGGGAGTCAATAAAAGCCAGAAAAATGGTAAAGGAAATATAATAATTACCTATATTCCAACACTGAGAATTAAATCACTTTAACTTTCTGACATATTTGATTGAAGTTTCACTCTTTTTATCTATTAAGTAATATATAACTCTGTCTTTTTTTAAAAAAAATTAAACCTTAAAGATAAACTTGAAATTGTCATCACCTCCAAGTCTTTATCTTGGTCTTCTGCAGTTATACCTTGAGGCAATCATGGTTATCAGTTTGTTTGTATTTTCCCAAAAAATTTAATAATATTTTAAAGAAAAAAATGTACAAATATTAGTGTTTTTAAATTTACATTAATGCTATGTGTGTCATTCACATTAGGTTTTTTGAGAGCTATTCACATAGATATCCGGATTATTTCATCATATGCATGTGTCACATTTTATTTAATAAAGAATATTTATATTGTTTCAAAATTTTCATTATTTCAAGCATCGCTGAAATAAACATTCTTGTGTATCTATTCTAGTATTTATGGGAGACTGACTGTATAGTAGATAACTACAGATAGAACCGCTATGAAGTTAAAAAATTAATTGGTAATGCAAAACTTTTCTACAGTAACAGTATCAATTTACACTCCTGCCAAGATTGTAAGAAAGAACTCATTTCCCACCCTCCATTCAACAAGTGGTGTAATCAGAATTTAACATGCAGAAATTTTGCCAAGCTAAAATGCTGAAGAAACTCATCTCAATTTGCAACTATTGACACGATATTGTTTTTCTCCTATAAACTGTAACATAGTTACTGTGTTAAAAGATTTTCTAACTTGAAATAATTCCTGGGATAAACTGGTTTTGCCTGTGATGTATTAATTTTAGCACATTCCTTTTAGTTTTAGTATAGTTTTTCAAGAGTTATGTAAATTGTTATATCTGTATTTATAAGTGAGATTGGCCAATAATAGCATGTTCTTATGTCATCCATATTCTGTTTATGCATCAGGGTTACATTTGTCTCATAAAATGAGTTGTGTATCTTCCTATTTCTTTCTGGACTCTGGAAGAAATTAAGTAAGGCTGGAGTTAATGGTTCTTTGAGTTTTCTAAAACTCCTATAAAACAGATCCAGCCTTCTGTTATTGAGGGTAGATGTAGGGACATTTATTATTCTGAGCACATTAAAAAAAAGAACATATTGTTCTATGCAGACTTTTTCCTTCTTAGATGAATTTTGATAACTTATTTCTCTCTAGGAAATTATCAGTTGTATATGGTTTTTAAATTATTAACAATTATCCATGAAATAATGTCTTGGGACATCTAAACGTTCTGTTATAATCCATACCCCTCTTTTTTTAATTAATTAATTAATTAATTAATTAATTTTTGGCTGCGTTGGGTCTTCATTGCTGCGTGCGGGCTTTCTGTAGTTGCGGCGAGCGGGGGCTACTCTTCGTTGCGGTGCGCTGGCTTCTCATTGTGGAGGCTTCTCTTGCTGCAGAGCATGGGCTCTAGATGTGAGGGCTTCAGTAGTTGTGGCTCGCAGGCTCTAGAGCGCAGGCTCAGTAGTTGCGGCACACAGGCTTAGCTGCTCTTGTGATTTCTCTTTTCTTAATCACACTTACAGAGGTTTTCAATTTTGTTAGTCTTATCAAAGAATCAGTTTATTTTTTTATTGATCAACTCTGATTTAATGTGTGTGCATTCTACTTCATTCATTTCTCCTCTTCAGTGTTGCCTTTCTTCTATTTTCTTTGGATTTATTTGGTGTTCTTTCCTAAACTTCTTGATTCAAATGCTTAGTCCATGTTTTTCCAACCACTCATATTCTCCAAATGCATTTAAAGCTATAAATTCCTCTTTAAGTACTGCTGGATGCCACAAATTTTTATATGCATTTTGATTGAAGTAGAGTTATAAATGCTTTTAAGTTTATTTTTAATTTATTCTGTAACCTGAAACTATTTAAGATTGTGACTTCTAGAATCCAAATTCATGGGATGTTTGGCTATCATTAGGGATATCTCTTTTTTTGGCTACTATTTTATTATTGATATCTTATTTTACTAGATGTGATTGCTGAACATAATCTATGAGAAAAATGCTTAAAATTTGTCCTTTTCTTTTCATAATTCTATTAGATTTGCCTCTCTATAGTTTGAGGCTTTATGAATATTTCTCTTTATATATATCATACACACAGACACACACACACACACACATATATGTATATAATTTGCACACATTTGAATGCAAGACTGGCATTTTCTGATGAATTACTTCATTTGTTTGTATGAATTGTGCTTTTTAGTCTAATTTCACACCTTTGTACTTTAATTCTACATTTTATTTTGCCTGATGTTAATTTTGTCGTGTAACTTTCACTTTGTTGATTTTTCCATCTCTTTGGCATTGTTTTGCCTTAGGTGTGTCCCTTATGACTTGCCTATGTCATATGGGTTATTTTAAAATCTAACTTGAACGCTGGCTTAATCATAATAAAACATTAGAGAAAGTCAAATTGAGGGACATTCCTCCAAAGGCTTGACAGTCTTCTTCGAAAGTGTCAAAGTCATGAAAAAACAAGGAAACTCTCATGGTTTGGAGGAAACTGGAAAGACATGAGAACTAAAGGCAGTGTGGTATCCTGGGCGAGATCCTGGAACAGAAAAAGGACATTAACGAAAAATTTGGGGAAAGAGAATGAAGTCTGTAATTCAGTCACAATACTGTGCTAATGTTGCTATTGTAGCTTTGATACATATACGGAGTTTATTTTCTACGTCAACATGAGAGAAAGCTAGGGGGGAGGTATAGGGAACTCTGTATTTTCCTTGTTACTCTTCTGTAAATAAAAATTTATTTAAAAGTAAAAGTTTACAAATGTAACTTGAGGCAATCCACTGGTTGTGTGGAGGTTAATTTTATTGAAGTGTAGTTGACTTACAATGTTGTGTTAATTTCTGCTGTACAGCAAAGTGATTCAGTTTAATATATATACATATATATATATATATATATATATATATATATATATATATATACACATTCTTTTTCAGATTCTTTTCCCTTATAGGTTATTACAAAATATTGAGTAGAGTTCCCTGTGCTCTACAGTAGGACCTTGTTGAGTATCCATTCTATATATAATAGTGTGCATCTGCTAATCCCACTTCTATTTTATGAGAGAACTTTGCTGTGTGGCTCTCTCCCTATGAGGATGATTCTATGACGTCACCTCAGTGGTCATCGATATTTCTGGCCTTAGATTTTCGAACCCCGTCTGCTGTGGGGGGAGTTTGGATTAACATCCGGCAAGGAGTCAACACTTTCCTTTCAAGCAGGTGAGAATGAACGGCGGTTTTAGGAAGTTCTCAGATCCGAAACCTGCCAGGTCTCATCTGGGGAGCCGGATTCACCTTTTGCCAAAAGGTCTAGTCTGTGTGTGTTTGGGCTGCAGGTAACTCCAAGGTAATGTGAGCGGCTCAGTCCTCAGGGCTCAGCGGGGGGCAGCACTCTGTAACACTTCAGTGCCCCTTTCGGCTCAGAGCCCAATTCAAATTCAGATTTCCTTAAAACAGTTAACCAGCAAGGACCTACTGTACAGCACGGGGAGCTATGCTCAATATTTTGTAATAACCTATAAGGGAAAATCATCTGAAAAGACTATATATATATAAAATATATGTATCTATAAAACTGAGTTGCTGTGCTGTACACCTTAAACTTACATGATGTTGTAAATCAACTATACTTCAATAAAAATTTTTTTAAAAAATCCCCTCCCTAAAAAATTTAGATTTCTTTCTGTTGACCTTGTGATTAGGAGCCAACAGGAGTCCTGAAAGAGAAGCAAGATCTTGCTTTACATATCAAGTAAACTGAATGAATCGGAGGATTCACCACATTTAACCCTTAATCGGCTACTGTTCACCTTTTGTTCCTGCCTGACATACTGGCTGGACAGGATTGTGACAAACAGAATAAGCCTTTAACCGGTTCCTTAATCAGAGCAGTGATCCTTCATTGCCCTTCTGGATTTTTATCTTGCTTAACAGTTTACTACCGAGGAGAGCTCAGGGGATTCCACAGTTCCCGTTCATCATGGCCAATTTAAACTTGGCCAAAGGCAGACTTAATTTACAACCCTCATGAAAACCATCCCTGTGTCCCATTCACATGTAACATCTATCCCAGTGATGATGTCTTCAAAGGCAATGAGGCCCCAGACGCATCCACCCGGCCACCGTTTCCAGGCTGCAGTTCCATCCCCAGCTTGGTTTTCCTAGCTCAGTGTCTTTATACCCTCCCACTCTCAGCCTTGGGCCTTTGAGGGCACCACCCCCACCCCCAAGGGGATGACTTTGAGCCCTGGGCAGGGAGGCATGTGCTTGGCATCTTAGTCCAGAAGCTTCATTCACTGTCAAGCTCTTCTTCCTTGTCCTATACAGCAAGTCCCCTACATACGAACCTTCAACTTGCGAACTTTCAAAGATGGGAACGTGCGTTCCATCAACATCAGGCGTGAGTGAAATTGCAGCTTGCCCTCCGCCTCCTATTGCTGACAATCCTTCAGCTCTACCATCTCCCACCTCCTCTCCCTCCTCCAGTCAGTAACTCTTCCTGCCTGGTCCCTCGATGCCAGCCCCTGGAGGCCAGCTGTTGTGCTGTACTACTATACTTTTCCAGGTGCTGTACTGTAAGACTAAAAATGTTTTCTTCATTTTCTGTGTTTGTTTTTTATGTATTAGTTGTGTGAAAAGTATTATAAACCTACTCCAGTACAGTACTATATAGCTGATTGTATTAGTTGGGTACCCAGGCTAACTTGGTTGGACTTAGGAACAAGTTGGGTACCTAGGCTAACTTGGTTGGACTTAGGAACAAATTGGACTTAACAAACGTGCTCTCGGAACTGAACTCGTTTGCATGTAGGGGACTTACTGTATTGATCTCCTGGTCACTCATATTTATTGAGGAATTTGACAAGTGCTATTGCACTTGAAAGTTCGAAAGTTGAAGGTTGTTCTAGCTTTGGTCAGTGCTACAGTCCAACTGACGCAAACCATCAAAATTATCCTTCAGTTGCCATTTCCAAATATTAAAAGAATTTCCACCATATGACCCTGCAATCCCACTACTGGGCATATACCCTGAGAAAACCATAATTCAAAAAGAGACATGTACCACAGTGTTCACTGCAGCTCTATTTACAATAGCCAGGACATGGAAGCAACCTAACTGTCCATCAACAGATGAATGGATAAAGATGTGGCACATATATACAATGGAATATTACTCAGCCATAACAAGGAACGAAATTGGGTCATTTGTAGAGACGTGGATGGACCCAGAGTCTGTCATACAGAGTGAAGTAAGTCAGAAAGAGAAAAACAAATACTGTATGCTAATGCATATATATGGAATCTAAATTAAATCTGAGTCTATGCCCTAGCTTCCCAGCTGGTAAGAAATTCAATTTTGTCATAGTTTGAGGGACCTTCCCTTTCGCATAATAAACTGGAGAACTTAGCAATGCCTGGAAAATGGAAGAAAGAATTCCAGTCTCCAAGGCATCAAGCCATTTTCTGAGTCCTGTGATCTTTCACACTGTGTGAGCAGCTCTGTCTTTCTGCAGAAGCCTCAGCACAGAATGTTTGCTCAGCACCAAGCGGTGTTGCTTAGGGCTCTCCATCACTCCAAGTGTCCACATGCCACCCCGTTTGGGCTCCTATCAGCTCTCAAGCTCTTCCATATTTTTCCATGTCTTGTGAAGAACCGCATTCCCCACAACTCTCATGACAAATAATCAAATCCAAGGTAAACAAAGCACCCATCTCTATCCTTCAGGTCAGAGAAATTGTCTAGCGGTTTAGACTTTTTCAGCCTTAATTTTCCACCCTTCAGTGTATAACAATTTAATCCAAAACCCATTAAACCTGACCCTAGGGTAAGGGCAACCTTCTGCCTCTAGGACTCAAAGCCCAGCAAAACATTTCAAAGGGGGTTAGCGATGAGAGAAAGAAAATAGTTCTCATTCTTCAGGATTCTTCTATAAGACAGAGAACAAAAGACTTCTTGTCATTAATATCCGCGCTGCGAAGCCTTCCAGTGAAAAGGAAGGTTAATGGCACATCTGAATGAGGCTTTTGTGTCTAACCTGGCAGAAGTACTTTTCCAAAATTAATAATGAACTAGACAGATTGTGCAAATTTACAATTAACTTTCAAAACTTCAGGTGGTTGGTTTCCTTATTTCAGTGTGTAGCTTTGATCCATAGGTGAAATGAAGTGTACTCGAACTGGAATTTTTGCTTTAAGGTCACCATCTGAAAAACATTTTTTGGTTGCAAATTTAATGGTTCATCCATACATGATATAGAGCAGCAAAAATCTGTCATTGGTACTAAACCAGTCAGACATGGCTCTGTTTTAATGCCGGGTGAGGGGAAGCAAGCAAACAAAGAAAAAACAACCGACAACAAAAACAAAACTCTGTCTTTCTGTTATGACAGTGTAAGATTTTGTTTTTTAATTTTTAAACATAGCTATCCAACCACGATGTGTTTTAGCACAGTCACATAAAATACCTAATTAGTGTTGCCAAAAGGACTCTGAACTAGTATGTTTGTGGGCTAGGAATTCTTTTATGGAACTCATTAGTGGTATCAGACACATAAATATTTATGATGTTATAAAACTGCTGGGAACAGAGAGGGCATTCAGGCCAGTTGAGGGTTAATTTGCGCCTCAAAGCACTTTCACGGCCTTGAACTTTTCTCAAGCTGTACGTGTGGTAGCAAAAGATGCTGTTTCAAAGGAGTTTACAGTGTTACCGGAATTTATACAATGTTGAAAGAAGAGCCTTTGAAGTGAACGGAAGGCTATAGTCATAGCACATTCTACTTAAGTGACCGAATCAGTGTAAATGTTTCTAAGATGAGAGAAAGCATGTTTCTGTATAAAGTCATAAAATTTCTCCTTGATTAGAATTACCCTTATTCTCCCATATTTATGCTCCCTGGTGGACAGGCTTGTCTCTGTGCTCAGCTCTCCTTTCTCCCTCCTTCCCACTGGTAATGGCACCCACTAACTCCTGGTTGTAATGGTGGGTCCCAAATCCAACCTCTGTTATTTCTTCCTTCCAGACACAGGCATTGGGTTAAAGCTGGAATGTGACCTCGGCAAGCTGATTAGGATAAACCTCAAATCTTAGGATGTCTTGTTGGAAACTGCTTTCTTTCCAGCTGGAAACACCAGTTGCTACCTCCATGAGAAGAATTCACTTTTTTTTTTAAACTGAAGTATAGTTGATATACAATGTTGTGTTAGTTTCTGGTGTAAAGGAAAGTGACATATATATATGGTTATTTTTCAGATTATCTTCCCTTATAGCTTATTACAAAATATTGAGTATACTTCTCTGTGCTATACAGTAGGTCCTTGTTGGTTGTCTATTTTATGTATAGTAGTGTGTGTATGTTAATCCCAAGCTCCTTATTTATCCCTCCCCGCCGCCCCGCCTTTCCCCTTTGGTAATCATAAGTTTGTTTCCTATGTTGGTGGGTCTATTTCTGTTTTGTAAATAAGTTCACACTCTGGTCAGAATAGCCATCATCAAAAAATCTACAAACAATAAATGCTGGAGAGGGTGTGGAGAAAAGGGAACCCTCTTGCACTGTTGGTGGGAATGTAAATTGATACAGCCACTATGGAGAACAGTATGGAGTTTCCTCAGAAAACTAAAAATAGAATTACCATATGATCCTGCAATTCCACTCTGGGGAATATATCTGGAGAAAACTCTAATTTGAAAATGTACATGCACCCCAATGTTCATAGCAGCTCTATTTATAATAACTAAGACATGGAAGCAACTAAAATGTCCATCGACAGATGAGTGGATAAAGAAGATATGGTACATACCTAAAACGGAATATTACTCAGCCATGAAAAATAATGAAATAATGCCATTTGCAGCAACATGGATGGATTTAGAGATTATTAAACAAAGTGAAGTAATTCAGAATGAGAAAGACAAATATCATATGATGTCACTTATATGAGGAATCTAAAAAAAAAGAGAGAGAGAGAGGAGACTTCATCTTAATCTTTGACTAAAACTGATTGAAAGAAAATCAGAGTGATTGGGTCAATCAAATCCTACTGTAACTCTGGGATTATAGTTCTATGAATCAATATATTTAGCTTATTTTTAAGGCAGTTGGAGCCGAATTTTTGTTGTTGCTATTTGCATAAAACTTCATGTACTTAGCAACCAAATTACTCTTTTTAGAAAAGGAAACTTTTATTCCCTCCCACCGCATTCAGGTACAATAAGAACTTAAGTACTGCCGTATTAAAATTGATTAAAGTTTTCTGTAGCCTTCAGTCTCCAATAGTTATTTAAATTTTTTCCCCTTAGAAAAAATATTGTTTCTAAAATGTGTGACGTGGCTGTAGATATTCCTCTGAATATCCAAAATCCTTGCAGTAATTTTGCTCTGCTCTCTGCTGATGCAGAAGTGAAACTTTTCCCCACAGCAAGGTTTCATGGAATGTTAGGGTAAGGAAGAGGGTTACAGCCTAGCAAGACAAGCTAACTTGGAATATTAGATCTTCATTTTTTAGTAAGTACTTTATGTCCTTTTTCCCATGAATTTCTGACCATCTCCTCTGTAGGATCCTGGTTCCTGCTGTGCTGTGTTTCTTTGTGTCTGTTTTCCAGGCCACTTATATTGGGTGTCTTCTGGAAATTCAATTCTCCTCCTTTTAAAAAAAAGTGTAATCTAGCTGTCTCTGCCTTTCCTTAGCTGTAGATCCACTTCCACAGGTCTCTGTGGAAAAACTGATTTACCTTCCCTGTCATGAGCATCATGCCTCCTCTTTTTTCCAGAACACCTTATCCCCTCAATGCAGGAGTCTCTCTCTCTCTCACTAGAATGTGTGCTTTCTGAAGGCAAAAACTATCACATTAACCTCAATTTCTCGGGACTTCCCTGGTGGTGCAGTGGTTAGGAATCCGCCTGCCAATGCAGGGGACACGGGTTGGAGCCCTGGTCCGGGAAGATCCCACGTGCCGTGGAGCAACTAAGCCCGTGCGCCACAACTACTGAGCCCGCGCGCCGCAACTACTGAAGCCTGTGCGCCTAGAGCTCGTGCTCTGCAACAAGAGAAGCCACCGCAATGAGAAGCCCACGCACCACAATGAAGAGTAGCCCCCGCTCGCCGGAACTAGAGAAAGCCCGCGCGCAGCAACGAAGACCCATCGCAACCAAAGATAAATAAATAAATAAATAAATAAATTTTAAAAACCCTTCAATTTCTCTAGTACTCAGCATTTACATGACCAATAAATATTTGTTGAATGTATTAAAAGGTAACTGAGCAATAAAAATAAAACTTTGAATATGTAAAGAATTTAAGCCAACCTGATAATCAGACATGGGCACTTGCACAATCCCATCCAAGTATTATATCCTCTTATTACTCTCCATGTGATATTTTTCTAAATTTAGACTATTCAGTCTTTAATATTATTTGAATTAGAACCCCTTAGGATAACTGCCCCATTTAAAAAGCTTTGTATATATTATGTTCGTTATATTCCAGAAAAAAAAAAAAACGCTACCAGAGGGTAATTTCTTTTACACTTCTTATTAGTCAGTGTTGAAAACAATAGCAAATTCATGTCTAAGTACTAAGCTAGGATTGTACACCTATTAATAAAGTTACATCTAAGAAATTAATTTCAGAAGATCAGACTGACTTCTAGTTTGGTCATATCGGAAAGGTAACAAGGGAACCAATCCCCTAAAAACTGATCTCAACAGTGTGAACAGTGTTTCCCCGGGTCTCCTCAGGCTGTGAATTCAAAATGGGTAGTTTTAACATAATGCTCAGAATTTCACTGGCTCTTGTCTTCTGCAAAATGCAGTACTTAGCCCCAAGAAATTCCTCCCCCAACTGAGGAAGTCTCCGGAGCTGCCTCACGTGTGCTCACAAAGTCCTCCCAGGGTCTCCGGCGCTGGCTTCTCATCAGTCCCTCTTGGGTACGAAGCCACTTTATGAAGTGCCCTCCCCACCTCTGACGCTAGTGCCCTAAGTGAGAACGTCCATGTGTTTTATGAGGTGTTCCTGCAGTGACAGAGACCTCAAGCTGCCAGACTTGCATAGATCTCCCTAGCTCTTCCTTCTGACATAGTCATGTCACCATCCAAGCAGACCCAGGGCAGGGCTAATACAAAATGGCACTAAGGTGCCACCCTGGCTCCTAGAGACTCTTGTGGAATCGTTTCCTTCATCACCTTCTTCTCTCTCTAAGTGTATACGAACCCACGTCAGGCAGCCATTATACTGTCTGTCCCTTCCCTGCCTTTCCTCTAGGGACTCTGGGAAACCGAATAAGCAACCAACCCGTCTACTCACCACCCACTGAAAATGGGAAACAACGTCCTGCCCATAGAGAGCTATTACGAAGCTCGACTCTTGGTGTCTCTGCCTTGTAGCTTACCTCATTTTCTATCACTCATCTGAATCTTGATTAAGTTTAAGAAATAATGGTTCGTGTGTGCTGGATATATTTCCATTTCTTCGTCAAATTCACTCTCTTTTCTTCTTCATCCTGCATGAATGGCTTTCTTCACTCTGACTTTCTGTTGACTTTAGCCAACAGGGAGCTTGGTCAGGTGACTAGAGGAATAAAGCAGAGTAAGGTTAAGATACTCCTTCCTCTGGCTTCCTTCTGATAGGTCACCTCAGGTGATTTGTGTCCTTCAGCCAACGATCACTGCATCTTTCAAGACGGCCTTCTCCTCATGACTCTCCTTTTGGCTTCAGGTTACCTGTTTCCTCCTTCATCTCCTTCTGCCAAAAGATGTCAACAGGTCTGCGGCTACTACCCTGGATTGTTTACTAAATTTTGTGGTTTCCTTCACTTAGACACGCTTTGTAAGTAAAACACCCTTGGGACATTGTGTTAGCAAAAGTCCTCTGTTTTATGCTGGGACCCAGATAGAGAGTAATCGGGGTTGCCGAAGGCCCTAGGGAACAGAACGTCACAATGGAATTCGACGATTAAGTTGCTCATACATTTGAGGAGCAGGGGATGAGCTCTTGACAAAGTGGGGGATGGCAGGACTTGGGTAACTTCTGGCCGATGGTGCATCATGATTACCCGCATTGTCACTGATGGTGGCAAGGGACGAAGGGGAGCTGGAGGGAAATTGGGTAGCTGTGGCATTTTGTGGCTAGGACAACAGGAGTGGCTTGAAATATTGGAGCATTTCAGCTTCTTTTTCTGACCTCGAAGGACAAACACAGAGGACTTGAGAAATTAAAACCTATGAGCGTACAGTTAAGAGTATGTGTGAACCAGAAAGACTCCTTGATGTTTGAATGAGTTCCTCCTCTCAGGTAGTAGTGGGGAATTTATGGCTTGGGGAAACCTAAGTAAACAGTGTGCACTGCCCATTAAACGCTCTAGCACGGGTCCCTAATGTAGTGGTACTGGCAGACAAAGTGGGGAATACAGGTGCATCCAGTAACGACATTTGTACAGACTTGGTTGAGGCTGGAAGCCTAGAAATTCCAAACTGCCCAGAATTCCCATTTCTTCCCAAGCAGAAGCAAACCTTTTAACTCTGCAAGGGAGCCATCCCCTATGCGCAAATATGTATATTTTAAATACATATTTAACATATAAGTGTATATTAAGATGTGTATTCATATAAAATATCTAATAGATAAATATATATTAAAATATATACATGTATTTTAATGTCCATACATGGAACGGTTGCTTCCCAAGATGAAGCCAATCCTTTCTCACGCCAACATCTCTCATTGTCTTTAGGCCAACAGTAAGAGTTTTATCCCACCGTATCCTCAAAAGAGGTACTGGAACTACTCTGGATGTGATGACCTCTACAGCAGAACACACTAAACTGGGTACATTATATTGATGGCATCATGTAAATTGGAACTGATGAGCCAGAAGTATCAATAGTAAGTCATTTAGATGCCTTGCAAGACTATGCGTGACCGAGTGTGAGAGATAAACCCCTCAGAAGTTAGAGGGTCTGCCTCACAGGTAAAGTTTTTTAAGCATCATTGATCTCAGGCTGGCTGCACCTTTCAACACCTATCACACAGAAAGAAGCAAAGTCTGGTAGATCTGTTTGCATTCTACAGGCAATGTGCACCACATTTGGGCTTACTGCCCTGTCCCATTTATTTATTGGTACTCACCTACGAGGCTGCTGGTTGGACCCAAAGAAATAAACTACAGCAGCAGTTTCAGGCTGCAGAACAGGCTGACACTTGAGTCTTGAGACCTAGTAGACCCAGTGGTATTTGAAGTGTCTGGGGCAGACAGCTGCTGATATAGACTGTGGCAAACTCCAATAAGGGAATCACAGCACAGATGCCTAGGGTTTGAAGTAAAAGCTTGCTCCCCGCTGCTGGCAACTACTTTCCATTTCAAAAGTAGCTTCTGACTTTCCACTGGGCACTGGGACTGGGCCTCTGTCCAGAGGATTTGACATGATTCTACAACCCACTATTCCCATCCTAAAGAAGCGACATTATGTGATCCACGGAACCATGAGATTGTACACGCACAGCAGCGTACCATTGTGCAGTAGAAATGGTGTGACCCGAACCAGGGGAGAGGAAATGCAATGGAGGAGAAGTGATTAACAATCCACTGCAGTGCTTCTTGTATTCTCTTGTCCAGTATTCATGCAAGAGACAACTCCAGAAATCCCAAAAAGAAAAGACCACAAGGGACTCAGATCCTGCAGGAATGAAGGTTTGGATCCCATACACCAAGGAAAGACTTCCGTCTAGCTGACGTGCTGACAAAATAATGTGGAAATGGAGCCAGTGCTTGAAGAAGGTGGCTGCGATTACATATTTAAATCTTGTAACCGTCTGCAGATTGGGAAATGGTTGTGGCTATGGTTTAAGCTATTTATTTGTTTCTTTTCTTTTCCTTTTTGTCCCCTCTTACATGATATGAGAACCACAGGGGAGGCCTGCTGAATACTTTTGGCTAGCAGCTTGCCCTTCTATTTTCTGCTGTCACCCATCGACTGAAAGTCAAATGCATTAAAAAAAAAAAAAAAAGAAAACATTTTATGACAGTTGAATTTGATACTGTGATTATGTAATTTAGTTAAAATACCTTGTAAATTGACAACATGTGAAAGGAGAATTGTTGAAAACTCTGTTGAATGTTCTGGAAAGGATCAGTCATGCAAATAGGCACAAAATTTTATTCTGGTTAGGAGTGAGTGAGACTATCATATAATATTAGAAAAATCCTAAAAATGGAAAAAGATTTAGTGTTAAGATTTCTCCACAGATATTCTTAAATTCTCGTCCCACTTTAAACAGACTGAAATGGGAAACTATTCAGTAGAGCCATGTTCAAGGTAATGGCCTGGTCCCCCTTCAAATAGGAGGAAAGATTGTATGTTTATCAGAATGAAGTGAAAGCAGGATTTTTAAGGTATGCATATGTCTTCTCTGTTTTAGATTTTTTGCTTTAACTGCCTTTTTAAAGAAACAGTAGCTATCATATGAAACACCAAAGGCTGATAATACTCAACTTTAACCTCTGGGTTGAGACCTCTTCCCCGAGTTTCAGAATCATTGTCAAGTGCTGACACAACATCTGGAGAGGGCGTGTCCCACAGACCCTGTGAACCCAGCACATCAGAGAGTGAACAGACCACCTTGCGTGCTTCCCGGCTTCTCTACAGCTCGTCCTGGGATGAGGTAGCATTTTCCTGGGCCCTCAGCCTCCCGTCTTGCGAGACGGCTTGTCTCTTCATCACCTGTATCTCCAGCACATACAAGTTCACTGACAAGTTCTACTGAGTTTCCATCCTAAATACTTCCTGAAACCAACCTTTCCTTCCTCTCTGCACCCTTACTCTCTTAATCCAGTCAGCCCCACCAGGAATACAGCCATTTACCCGCTCCCTTACATTCAATGTTTCCCCATAAATACATTCTCCCCACAGCCTCCAGAGTGTTCCATTTAAATGCAAATCTTAAGAACTCACCTCCCTACTTAAAACTCTCAAATGGTTCCCCTTTCCTATGGGATAAGCTACATATTTCTTACCACGGTCTGGCTTATTCCTGTTTCTCCTTGTCTCACACTCCCCATCCTACAAACACTGCACTGCGTGTAATTCCTGGATCGCACTCATGCCTGTCCTGATGGGACTGCACTTAAATGAGGTGTTCTTGGGGTCAAGCAAGATGGCAACGTAGGAGGCTCTCTGTGGTTCTCCCTCTCAGGGCTCAGCACAGAGGAAGCAGGCAAAAATGAAAGGGACCCACTGAGTCCTCAAGGATATACTGTACAGCAACAGAGAATATAGTCAAGATTTTATAATGATTTTAAATGGAGTATAATCTATAAAAATCTTGAATCACTATGTTGCACACCTGAAGCTAATACAATATTGCAAATCAACTACACTGCAATTTTAAAAAGGCTGCTATCTGAGGGTCAGGCTTCTGACTTAGCACGCATCTAGGGGCTGGCCAACCTCCTCCCTGGAGACTGGGGAAGCCAAGCAGACACCTTCCCTGCTTTCTCCCTCCAGTCCTCTCTAAGTTGCTAAGTTGCCAGTATCCCCCTAGAAGGATCTTGTACACATGTCTGGACCCCCAGCTTTGGGGCTGCTGCCCAAGGGACAGGCCCCAAGATCGCCAGCTCTGATGGCCAACAGGGCTTGCATTCATCAAGAAGCAGTTCTTAATGGGTGCAGGAGCCCCCTCCCCATTCCTCTGTGGCTTTACACCGGGGTCCAGCACAGAGAGAGAGCAGGAAAAACACCCATCTCCAAGTTTACCCCTGGAAGGGGCTTAATTACTTACTATGCCAGCTGCTGTCTGAAGACCCACCTTCCAATCAGCCTGCATCTCTAGGTGCAGACTACAATTCTCCCCTTTGGGACACTGACAGGTCTTGGCATGTTCTCAACTGCTAGAACAAATAAGAATGAAGACGGTGGCTTGGACAATCACAAAGGTTTCAGAGACAACCCGGAGCTCGGGCCAGGCTGATTGACAAGGTTTATCTTCTACACCAGACCACTCTGTCAAGACTGGGAGAGGTGGCCATTTTATCTAACATGCAGAGACCAACACACAGAGTCAAGGAAAATGAAGAAACAGAGGAATACATTCCAAACAAAAGAACAGGATAAATCTCTAGAAAGAGATCTTAGTGAAATGCAGATATGCGACTTACCTGATAGAGAGTTCAAGATAGAGGGCATAAAGATTGAATCATGAAGAAATAGAAGATCTGAACAGATCAATTACTAGTAAGAGGCTGAATCAATTACTAGTAAAGAGGTTGAACCAACAAAGAAAAGTACAAGATGAGATGGCTTCTCTGGTGAATTCTACCAAGTATTTAAAGAAGAATTAATACCAATTTTTCTCAAACTCTTCCAAAAATCAGAAGAGGAGGGAACACTTCCAAACTCATTTAATGAGGTCAGATATCAAATCCAGACAAGGACACTACAAGAAAAGAAAATTTCAGACCAATATTCCAGATGAACATTCATTAAAGAATATTCAACCATTCATCCCACCACCACCCACTGTTCATGGATTTACTTCAAGGATGTAAGGATGATTCAACATCTGCAGATCAATCAGTATGAAATACCACATGAACAAATGGAAGGGTAAAAATTATCAATAGATACAGAAAAAACGTTTGACAACATTCAATTCTTTTCATGATAAAAACTCTCAACAAATTGGGTATAGAGGGAATGTTCCTCAACATAATAAAGGCCATATATGACAAGCCCACATCTAACGCCATACTCAATGGTGAAAAGCTGAAAGCTTTTTCTCTAAGATCAGGAACAAGACAGGGGTGCCCACTCTCACCACTTCTATTCAGCATAGTACTGGAAATCCTATCCTGAGCAATTAAGTAAGTAAAAGCAATAAAAGACAGCCAAATTGGAAAGGAAGAAGTAAAATTTTCTCTCTTTGCAGATGACAAGTTACTGTATAGAGCAAACCCTAAAGACTTCACCAAAAAACTGTTAGAACTAATAAGCTCATTAAAGTGTCAGAATACAAAATCAACATACAAAAATCAGTTGCATTTCTGTACACCAACAATGAACTATCCGAGAAAGAAATTGAGAACACAATACATTTACAATAGCATCAAAAAGAATAAAATACTCTACACTGAATTCTATAAGTTACTGATGAAAGAAATTGAAGAAGACCCAAATAAATGGAAAGTTATTCTACATTTATGGATAGAGGAATTGATATTGTCAAAATGTCCATACTACTCAAAGCCATCTCCAGAGTCAGTGCAATCCCTATCAAAATTCCAGTAGCATTTTTCACACAAATAGAAAAAAAAATCCTAAAATCTGTATGAAATCACAAAAGACCACAAATAGCCAAAACAATTTTGAAAAAGAAGAAATAAGCTAGAGGCAGACTCTCTGCTTTCAAACTATATTACAAGGCTTTAGAAACCAAAACAGTGTGTTATTGACATTAAAAACAGAAAGATAGATCCATGGAACAGAATAGAGAAATAAACCCATGTATATATGACAAATTAGTTTTTGATAAAGGAGCCAAGATTATACAATGAGGAAATGATAGTTTCTTCAATAGATGGTGTTGAGAAAACCAGATTGTCACATGCAAAAGAATGAAATTGGACCCCAACTTTACACCATACACAAAAATCAACTCAAAATAAATTAAAGACTTGAACATAGAACCTGAAACCATAAAAATCCTAGAAGAGAACATAGGGAGTAAGCCCCCTGACATGGGTCTTGGCAATGATTTTTTTTTGGATTCGACAGCAAAAGCGAAAATAAACCAGTAGGCTTACATCAAACTAAAAAGCTTCTGTGCATCAAAGAAAACCACCAACAGAATGAAAAGGCAACCTATGGAATGGCAGAAAATATTTGCAATTCTTATATTTGATAAGGGGTCATATCTGAAATATATAAGGAATTTATCACAATAGCATAAAAACAAATAACTTGAATTAAAAATGGGCAAATGAACTGAATAGACATTTTTCCAAAGAAGACACACAAATGGCCAACTGGTACATGAAAAGGTGCTCAATATCATTAATTATCAAAAAGATACAAATCAAAAATCACAATGAGATATTACTTCTCCTTTCAGGATGGCTATTATTAAAAAGACAAGAGATAGCAAATACTGGCAAGGATGCAGAGAAAAGTGAATTACTGTATACTGTAGGTGGGAATTCAAGTTGGTGCAGCCACTATGGAAAACAGTATGGAGTTTCCTCAAGAAATTAAAAATAGAACTACCATATGATCCAGCAATCCCACCCCTGGGTTCTACCCAAAAGAAATGAAGCCAACATCTCAAAGAGATATCTGTACTCCTATGTTCATTGCAGCATTATTCATAATAGTCAAGGTATGGAAACACTTAAATCTCTGTCAATGCATGAACTGATCAAGAAAATGTGATATATATATAATATATATATTATATACTATGTATAATATATATATATATATATATATATATATATATATATATATATATATATATATAAATATTCCACTGTGGAATATTATTCAGCCTCAATATGCATGGACCTGCAGGGCATTATGCTAAGTGAAATGAGCCAGGCAGGGAAGGACAAATACTGCATGGTGTCACTTATATGTGAAATTAAAAAAAAAAAAAGTCATACTTACAGAAACAGAGAATAGAAAAGTGATTGCCTGAGGTGGGGGGCAGGGAAGAGAGAAGTTGGTAAAAGGGTTCAAACTTTCAGGTGTAAGGTGAAAAAGGTTTGAGAATCTAATGTATAACACGGTGAATATTGTTGATAACACCGTATTGTATAATTGAAATTTAGTAAGCAAATAGAACTGAAATGTTCCTACAAACAAACAAGGGTAAAACTGTGAGGCGATGAATGTGTGAATTAACTTGATGGGGACAAGCCTTGCACGATGTATACGTGTATTAAATAATCACATTTTATACTTTACTTTCTATTTTATTTGTCAATTATACTTTAATAAAGCTAAAAAATAAAAAAAAAAGAAGTGTTCTCTTTACCTACATCTCAATCTTCATCTGGTTAACCTCTACTTGACTGAATTTAGGTGTCAGCCTTTAGTGATTTTCCTCTGCCCTGAGCTCCAAGATATAACGTGCATAATAAGTTTTGTTTTTGCCTTGTTATATTTCTTAATCATATGCCTATTTATTTCATTTCTTATTGCCTTTCTCACATGGTCCTAACCATTTACTTACTTGAATGAAGTCTGGAAACTTCTTGAGGAAAGCTTCTGTTGTACCCATGTTTTATCCACTGTTACGTCAAGCTCATTATTTAGAATATCCTTGTCCCATTTAATTTGTCGAATTAATTAATGGATTGAAACACTTTTCCAATAAATATTTCTGCTATAGGATTGCTATTAATTGGGGTAAAATTAATTAAAATCCATGTAATCAGAGCCCCTAAAGGAACCAAAATGAAAACTTCACTTATTCTTTCCATTTTTGGACTTCATTCTAAGTTCATTTTTAAAAATATACAAAAGCTTAACTTTAGATATATGTTTTGAGTCATATAAATTGATTTTATTCAATCAATGATCAAGTGTGTCACAAAAGAAAAGAATAATCAATATTGTCTCAATCTGAATAGCTATTTAGATTAATATTATTCTTTATCTTAATTAAAGAACTGAAACTCCCCGGAATGAATATCTCTTTCTATTTACTGTCCTGAGTGATTAAAATCCTCGTGTTTTTTCTTCTATTTTTTTTATTTTCTCTGTCTCAGCCAATAATGTCTCAAGTTTGGAACCTGGCTTCCTTCTGCAGGACCTGCTACCCTTGCTATTTCCTGCCGAAAGGGGCATGGAGCCACCTTCTTTTTTAATGCTAAGTTGCATCCAAGCCTTTCCGATAGCCTACATGTTCACAGTTGAGAGGATCAATAGAAAGGCAGGTGATGATCTTCACCTTATTGAGACTTCATCACGGGAAACTATGGCATTGACATTTGTAATCCAGTTTTGGTAACGAATTCAGCTAAAATATGCTCTGCCAGTCATTTCAAAGCTGTCCCCCCCCCCCTCCACCGCCCCTGTCCCACCCCCTCACACACATAATGACTTTCCTTAATGTTTTTTCATTACGGAGCACAAATTAAAACTTCACAGAATATGTACGCATATATAAAATCCTAAGCATTGCAAACCAGATTTACAAAGAAAATTATTATTTCCTATATTGAAACAAAGACTGAGTAAAACAGAAATGAAAATTTTATGTATAATGTTTATTTCTAGCCTTAATGCTAAAATTATATTTAAACATACACACAAAACAGCAACAGTAAAAGCGACCTAGCAAACGAACAAATGACAGAATGGATAATATTTTTATTTCTTCCATTTTTACTGTAATTTATCCTTGCTTCAGAAACCCTTACATTTTAGATAATTATCAAAATTGAACAGCAGAGGGCAGAAAATAGCAAACTGCTTCTTTGAGCACACTTTTCTATTGCAGTCCTGGTAGTTTTGAAACGTTCAAATTTGATTTTATTATTGATCAATATGAGGTATTTTCTTGAAACAGAGTTTCTCAGCATTAAAAATACATTGCAGTATTTTTCATTTATTTGCATAACCACTTCCTTCAGCCAATTTAAATTTATCCCATTGATACTGACAGTATTCTATGCCTGAAAAATGTTATGTAATAAATGTTACAGTGAATTTGAAAAAGTTCCATGAATGATAATATAAGTACAGTGATGTTAATTCTGCAGGAGATGTATCTATATACGATGCAAAAGGTACATGCCTTGTGAAAGGCACATTAACAGAAAAACAGTTGAATTACAAGTCATGCCCACTAAAATTATTTCCATTTTATGCATGAATTATAATTGGTCACTAAACAGTAATACTTGCCTTGAGTTATTACATATTATTTACTAGGAAAGGTGCTTCTATGATTCAGCAAATTCTTATTTTATATTGTTTGTTTTTATAGAATGTAATTCAGTCAATTTTGAGTCCATCTTTTTCCCTGACTTTAAAATAGATTAAGATGAAAATAGTTTTTAAAAAGTCCTCTTTAAAAAAAAAATTAATTTACATTGACCCATACTTCAACCATGACCAATTCTCCACATTTAACTTTTTCTCTCTCTCTCTCTTCTTTCATTCCTAGTTACTTGGCAGGAAGTTGAAGTTTTTCTTGTGGAAAAAAATTGAATGAAGAAAAAGTATGGCTGAAAAAAGTATTTTTTATTTTGCCCTGAGCTGTTATTCATTCTTTTACGCATTATATTTTAGAGAATAATTCAAATCATTTTGGTGCCTTACATCACAACTAGTGATTGAATAGATAAGATGTATTTAATTATTGTTTATAGTGTAAATTTGGATATATATTTATGTCTTCCTTACCATTTTTATTCTTTTTAAATTTTTTAAAAGGCTAAATGCATTTTGACGCACGACACCTGTTATATGCAGAGAAGTGTTTATTAATGGACTAAAATAAATTCTTGGTGATAAAATTGGGAGGTATTTTTACCTGTAGTATAATTGATAATGGATATTTTAATATCAATTAATAATTGATTAATGGATGTTTTTACTTCCTGGCCTAGGAAAACATACCGAAAATCAAAAACAGGGAAAGACCGTGATTTGAAATCAGGATTACAGGATTAGAGAGCCATAGAGGCCGCTTTGCTCATCTTTCTCATTTTCTTAAAAACTGAGGCCCAAAGTGTTTAAGGGTCAAGTATGAGACCCTACAGTCAACAAGGAGGCTGTACGAACGATATTAATGGGACGAGTGCACAGGAAAGCAGCACGATAGACTAACTCTTGGCGTTCTGACATATCACCAGGCTACGCCTTCCGTATCGTGGGCTCCGATCTCCTGCCTTCTGGAAACAGTCACTTGTACTCAGTCGTCCTTGATTGCTTTGTTTAAACCGCAAAAGCCATAGTCGGAGAGAGGAATTTCTGCCACAGCAGGTCCCAGGCATGAGTTTGGCAGGCAGTGTGAGGCCCGTTAAGTTCCCACGGGGAAGTCCAGGCTTCCATCCTGCCCACCAGCCCCCTCCCCGCAAACTTTTAATCCCTAGCCTCATCTTTCTTCTCCAGTGGCCTCCAGTTCGCGGGTTCAAAGCGGTGAGAGCTTAGTTTACTTTCTTTGGGCGGAGCTATTTTCAAAACTCACGACCAAAACGCGATGAAGCAGCCTGTTTCTAACTCAGTCTCTGGGAAAGCGTGTGCAGCTCAGCGGCCTCGCAAGACTTGCTTTTAACTGCTTTATCCTACGAAGCTTTCCTTGAAACGGAGTCTCTGCTTTCAAGCTGTGTAAAGACAGACTTCTAAGGAGCCAAGACTACACATGTCTCTACGACGGGGCGGGGGGAAGAAGTCTGCAGTGAGAGGGACCCGCACGCAGCAGGCTGGGCACGGTGTGAAGATGGGGTTTCCATGCAAAGTATTTCACAGGTTCAGTCTTGATCTTCTCCGGTGCGGCTTTGGCCTTCAGAGATAGACCTCGGGGTTCTCCCTGGACCCCGGCTACCTCCCATTTAGCTAAAGTTGACCGTTTTGGAACCCCTCCTCGTGGGTGTTTTGTTCGCTCGCTCGCTTTCCTGGTGGATCAGGGGCGGCGGGGGGCAGCGCTCCTCTATTGCTAGGTGGGTTGTACAGGCGCTGGCAGATAAAATCGGAATTGCTTGTATCGTACGGCAGCAGGGCCTGGCGAGAGAACGCTTCGCCGCCAGCAGCACGGAGCCACTCGGCTTCGCACGGCAGCCGGAAACGGGCTTGGCCGCGTTCGGTCCGGGCTGGAGCAGCTCCCGGCGCCGCAGCTGCCGCGGCGGCACAAAGGTAGCGCCGCGCCGCGCGGGCGGGAGCGGGGGCGCTGTCCGCGGTGCTGAAAGGCGAGCGCCGGTGGGCGCGACAGCTCGCGAGACCCGAGGTCTCGCCCGGGGGCCGCGGCGGCCCGGCTCCGAGCCGCGCTCCCAGCTCCGAGCGCGCGACGCCGGGGCGCGCGGGGCGCGCAGGGGGAGGAGCGCCCCGGCCGGCCTACCGCCCCCCGCGACTCGCGCACGCGCGCCGGGCCCGTCTCTGGGACTCGCGTGCGTGCGGCTGTGTGCGTGTATGTGTGTGTGTGCGCGTGTGTGCGTGTGTGCGCGCGCGCGTGTGAGAGCGGGGAGGGGGAGAAGTGCGCGAGGGTGCGTGTGTGAGTGCATGGGCGCGTGCTGAGTGTGCCGAGGCGCTGGGACCACAGCGGCAGCCTGCTGGAAGCTGCATCCAGCCAGTCTCCGGGCTTCGCGAGCGGGGACCGGGCGCAGGGCGGCAGCCATCCGCAGGACCTGGGAGACAGGGCTTCCTCTGCCGCCACTTCGGGGTTCTAGCAGCTCGGTGCTACATCGCTGTCTCAAAATGCAGAGGATCTAATTTGCCGAGGAGAACGGCCAAAGAAGGAAGAGGAGGAAAAGGGGGAAAAAAAAAAGAAAGGGTATTTTGTGGATGCTCTACTTTTCTTGGAAATGCAAAAGATTATGCATATATCTGTCCTCCTTTCTCCTGTTTTGTGGGGACTGATTTTTGGTGTCTCTTCTAACAGCATACAGATAGGTAGGTACCCTTTGTGCTCTGCTTTTGAATTGTGCATAATTTGGTGGTAATCTTTGTTCACGGTGGACAAATTAATTCATGTCATGTAGACTTATGTCATACCTTGACTGCATTCCAGGTTTAAACTGCCTGGAATATATATGTTTTTCTTAGGATGAGGCAAAGGCAGAAGGCTATGCCTCTGGTACAAGAGACGGAAAGGGCTTCTCATTAATGACCCCCAGATTTTTATTCCTTATGCCGTCACAGCATCTTCCCGTTTGTTCAGCTTCTCTAGGGGTCTGAATGCTCAGCTTGTGATCACTAGGAAGGGAGGACGTTTCTGGCCACCCTCCTTGCCCTCGGGCCCCCCTGTGCCTTGACCCTCGGCCTAGGATGCTGCCGCCCCCCCGCACACGCACACGCGCACACACACCGGCTCCCGGGTCCGTGGATGTGTTTATTCGGCCTGCGAGTGTGGACGAGGGGCTCCGGGGCAGTCGGGCGCTAGCGGGCTCCCCTGCTTTCCGCCGGGCGCTGACACTGTCCTCCCGCTTGGTGTTTGTTCTTTGCAGGGGGGCTGTTTCCCAGGGGCGCCGATCAGGAATACAGTGCATTTCGGGTAGGGATGGTTCAGTTCTCCACTTCGGAGTTCAGACTGACACCCCACATCGACAATTTGGAGGTAGCCAACAGCTTCGCAGTCACCAATGCTTGTGAGTAAGGAATATTCATGCCCTTTCGGGGGGCCGCACGCGGAGAGCGGGCTGGTGTGTGTGTGTGTGTGTGTGAGTGTGTGTGTGTTCCTGCGTGTCCGTGTCGGGGCGCAGTGACTGCACGCGCGCGTGCGTGTGGCAGCGTCGGGGGAAGGTGTCGGCGATCGCGGGGACCCCCGCTGGCTGGGGCCTGGGGGGGGCGGTGAAGAGCCGGCGAAAGGCGGCGGAGAGTGTGCGCCCTGGGGCTCGGGTGGGTGGGTGTCGGAGGTGAGGGGGCGTCCTTGGGTGCGGGGCTCCCGGCGTAGCTGGAGTCTTCGAGGCGAGCTCTCCACCCCTGCGCCCCGCGGGCACGCGGTGCCCCGGGGCGCGCCGTCGGGCTGCTGGGTAGACGCCACGGCCCCGGGCTGGAATCCGCCGGCCCCGCTCGGGGTCCCCGTGCGGACCCCGTGAGCCTGTATGCTCCTCCGAGACGGGACACGTTGTCACAGCGGCCCCGCAGTGCGCTCGGCACCCGAGGCCCCCCGAGGGGCGCGGCGCGGCTGACGCAGGCCGGGGATCGCGGCCCCGGGGCGCCGCGGGCCCTCGCCGGCCAGGGCGCTTGTTCGCGGGTCGCGGGGCTCCCGCCGAGGCAGCGGGAGGAGGAGGACCCGAACGCGGCGCGACGCGCCGAGTTCGGAAGCTGGCGAAGCCGCCGACCAGCCATTTTAGCCTCCGCAGCCATCCTGCTATTCCCGGCGCGGCGCGCGGTGTCCGGGGACCGGCCGCGGAGCTCCGTCCAGGCCTCAGGGTGTGGGACCCAAGCCATTAAGTCCCCGCGCGGTTCCGTGGGAGGGCCGGCGGGCCCGGGTCCAGGCGCGGCCGCCCCGGACCCCCTGCCCTCTGCCAGCGGCTGGCATCCTTTCCTGCCGGCTGGGTGGCGGCGACTCTTTCCGGACTTGACGCCCTCAGTGTTTATTGCACAGTTGACAGTTTCGCGGGGGGACTTGCAGATGGCCCCCCTCCCACGCTGGCTACCTGCAGAGGAGCCAGCGGGACATGACCGCAGAGGAGGGCCGGCCGCGGGGTCCCCACGGTAGACAGGCAGCTGGTGGCCGTCCCGCTGCTCCGTGATAAGCCTTCATCGTAGAGCCCAGGGGTTAGCTTGACTGTGGTGTCCGAAACAGCCTCCGCTAGGTTTGGAGCTCCCATCCACCGAATGAACGAAGGAACGAAACCACTGGCTTTGACCCATAGAGCAGGGGTCGTCATCACGGTCCTGCTATGCTTGGAAGTCAACTGTTCATGAAAACCTGTTTAAGAAGACTTCAGTGTTGTGTGTTTTCTTCACATGTTGGTTCTAAGTGAGAAAAGGAACTGGGCATGGTGGGGCGGAGAGAGAGAGAGAGAGAGAGAGGCTTAAGTGGATTTGCAGTTTAAAAAAAAACTCCATAGAAGAATATAATAATATATATCTTGGAAAATGTATATATATATATATATATATATGTATGTATACAAAGAAACCGGCTGTAGTTTAATTTTTGAAGGCTTTTACGCTTGACCTGTTTACCTATCAAGTAAATTATTTTATAATTATTCATTTTATTTGATATCAGGTTTCCGGTTTTTTTTTTTTTCCTGGATTGTGAGTTTGACACACAATGGTGCTAAGTATCTGACTGTATGTAACTGTATACTAGTGTGAAAATGCTGTGGAAAGTAATGAACCTAAGGCAAGATGATTATTGGAAGGATCTAGATTTTTTAAACAAGGTGAAAAGAATTTGAAAATGGTCAGTGACAGAGAAGTTCACTCATTGGTGAAAATCATGCCAGGGCCTGGCTGAGAGCACAGGAGATAGGTCTCCTGAAAGCAATGAATATGTCTTCATTGCAAATGCTGAATGACTCTGCTGGGCCTTTGTAAAGACTAAAAATAATGGTTAGGTAAGGTGAGGTGACTAGTTTAGGTCCTCAGTCTCAATATTTTTGGATAGATTTATTTAATATAAATTTTATTGAAATAAGATATGCAGGCAGAAACTGTACATATATTAAACATATTTAAATCCATACATTTCCACAGAATGAGTACATCCATGTAGTAAGAGATAGATTTCATTTAAAAAAAAAAAAAACCACACAATTTAATTCACTTGACCACAATTCTGAGAAAATGGGAAAATCAGATCTTCATTTTGCACGAATTTTTTTGTTGTTGTTTTTCTTAGAAAATGGAGCTGAAATAAAAAGTTACATGTCTCCAGGTCCCAAATTTTCTCCTCCATGGATTATTCTAGGACACTAAAACAAATTATGGTGAGGAACTGAATGCATTTTCAAGTTTCCGACCCGGGAATTCAGAGCCATGGTCTCTGCAACTCCCGTGTTATAAGTAGTCTTACTGACTGCTGAGCAGAACTAGTTGAGGCCCTGGTACAGAAGAGAGACTCGTTGAATAGAATTTTCTGGAGCTGACATTAACTCGTCGACCAGGCACTCAATTTCTTCATTCCTTTGGGAATTTTACAATCTAGAGTTTGCAAAATGAAGTGTTTGTATCCTTTTTTTTTTTTTTTTCCCCAAGAGCAATAGAAAATGTAAAATTAGTTTACCTCTTTTCAGAGAGAGAGAGAGAGAGAGAGAGATATGCTTGTCTAAACTACGCTCACAAAGTTAGCAGTCAAGAAATGAATAGAGATCTCTAATATCAAATTTATTAAGATGAGTCTTGATCACTTAAATCGTGCTCAAGGCTTTTTGTCCTTAGCCTTTGCTTCCTTGTCTTCTCAGTCAAGGGGAATCCATGATTCTTTCCTATATGAAGTGGAAGCAGCAGTGTCAAATATGTTGATAGAAACCCAACCGACTTTCTTCCATTTCCTCCAGAAATCTAAGGAATTCTGCTTCTTAACTCCAGTATTAAAATGTGTATCATCAATCAGTGTTCATAAAGTAGCTTGTCCTTCCTCCGAGTTAAACCATAAAAATCCCATAGGGTACATTTAACCCTAAATGTAACGTATAAATTTAATACATTAAGAAAGCAGAGTTGTAAACCTTAATAGTATAATTTCAAAATAGAAAAGATATTAGTCTGCTAATTTAGTTGTATTCCTGAGATGGAGGGACTTCTTTGGAACTGCTGAGACCGATGGGGCTTTCAGGGTCCAGCAGGATCCATGGAATGGGTTAAAGTTATGCAAACGAAATGAAGTCATTATATTCTGAACTGAGTAAGTGACTGTGCAGGCTCTGAACTCCCTCCCACTCCCTCTTTCACAGTCACAGTGGGAATAATGGAAGGACCTACTTGTTCCCATTTGTTTCCATGGGTACCTGAGGAAATAAAGACAGATTTCCAATTGCTTACTTTCTCCTTTTATTTTCTCCTCCCTCCCCACTTCCTTTCCTCCTTCTTTCTTATTAGCTAGAGAGCCTACTAAGGTGAGTTTTTTTTTTTTTTTCCTTGAAGGTTGCTTAAACATAAGACTTCAATATGAGAAAATCCATGAAATCAGAAAAATAAATAAATTAGCATCTGATGTTCAACAGTTGAATCAGTAATGGGCCTCAAGAATTCTTTCCTTCCTTCCTTCACCTCTGCCCCCTTCAGTATTTGCTGAGTGTCTTCTAGATGTCAGAGAATAAATGAATGCTGTTCCTATAGTAATTCATTTTTTCCTAACCTTTCCCCTCAAAGCTCTTTCAAATAGTTTTCAAATCCTTTTTGGCCTGGACGCCTTTCCTGTGCACTGTCTGCTGGGTCTTGTCTAAGAAGTTTAGTCTGAGGATGTGGAGATAGTCTAGTAGTTTTTCTACAAAAGCAATTTATTACAGTAACTCAACATTTTTGTGAAAATAATAAATGTGATATTGGCATATGTGTATACACCACATATTGTGTATAGGTTAACAAGATCAACAGCAGGTTTTAGGCGAATACTACATATGTTTGCATTCTAAAAAGTTTTAATAAAGTTTAATGTACTATTTACTAAAACTTTGTTTTAGTAAATTTGTTTTATTTTAAACAAAATAAAACTGTCTAAAAGGGCTATGAATATGAGTATTTGATCACATAGAGCTTTGGAATTAAAAATAGTAAATGTCCTCTTCAAAATCTTTCCTATTTTTTACTGAAAGACTTCGACAAATAGCTATTAAGCTATTTAAAATTAATTTAATAGTTTCATATTTCAATTTCATAACAATAAATTATAAAAATAATTAAATTTCAAGAAACAGCAGATAAAATCTACTTTTCCTCTAAGCCAGCAGATGGAGATGTTGGAGAAATACTGTTCTTTTGTAAAACTGCTGCGCACACTGCCTTTTGAAGCAACGTAAACCCATTCATTTAGAGAGATGGAAGAAATATGTGTAAATGGCATCTATTTTGGAAAAACTCACTTAAAATGATGTGTTTGAAAAATAACTCCGAATGCCTTTTAAAAAGAGTGCCTTCGATTTTATTTTTAAAATAGATTATCTTCAATCTTCTTGTGAATTTGATTTGGAAAGAAATTCAGGAACATCATTGATTATAAATGCTCTTGGACAAGAGAGAATTCTAAAAGTATACTTTTTCCCTGGAGAAAGAATCAAGGCTTTTTAACCTTGACTCTTCAGATCTTACTTATTTACTTATTTTATGGGAGTAGAGTTGACTTACAATGTCGTGTTAGTTTCAGGTGTACAGCAAAGCAATTCAGATATATATATATATATATTAAGTTTTCCTTTATAGATTACTGCAAAATATTGAGTAGAGTTCCCTGTGCTATCCAGTAGGTCCTTCAGATATTACTTTAAGGTGTATTTCTTATCATTGAATTTTAGTCATGAATTATTGAGATTTTGTATCTGTGTTCATCACATTAATTGGTGCTTGCTAAACCTTTATTACACTTTGCATGAATTTGTGTGTGTGTGTGTATGTATAGTTATATTATAATTATAGATTGTGAGTAATTATAGATTGGCTGGGCTATCATGTTTTGTCATTTTGTCGAGATAATTACGAGAGCCTGGAGTTACCCACTTTAATGTATGCAAAAATTTCATAAAACCAGAATCAACTTGGATGCCCTTAAGTAATTATGAGAATTTGTGGTGTGAAGAAAACTGGGGACAAATGTACCAGAACACAGTACCTTACAACCTGGGGTGTAAATCTTCGATTATAAGCAATTGGAAGTTACAAAGAATGAAGTAGCTTTTAATACGTGAGAATAATTAATTTATCATCGGATTTTTTGGAAGTTACAAAGAATGAAGTAGCTTTTAATACGTGAGAATAATTAATTTATCATTGGATTTTTTGTATTTAAGCTTTTTTACTCCATGTATATCACAAGAGAATTTCAAGAAAAGACATTATACCAAACAGAAATCAAAGAATGGCTTTGGTTGAAATATTCTATTTAGGATGTGAGAAACTGAGTATTCAAATAAAAATTACTGTATGAAACTATAGAAGCTTCATAGTAACAGGGATTTATTCCTGTGCTATTCCTTTTTGAGGTCTCGCAGACTTCAACCTGCTGACTCAAGAGGTTTCCCTTTCATGTCAAGCCTTTAAAGTGATGGGGTCATTGCACCTTGACATTAGGACCATAAAATGCTGATTCATGCCAGAGCCCAAAACACTTACACTTTCAGACGTTCTGGAGTCCTTACAATGTTAAGGAAGGCTGTAGAGGACCAGTTGTTTCCTGGTTATTCCATCAGGTGTTGCCTTATGGTTGACTTTTCAAAGAGCGTGGGCTGTTTTCCCTCCTCTTCCTCTGTTCTCCTCCTTCTCCTCCCTTTTAAAAAAAGTCAGTGAAAGTGCTTAATCTGCAGAGCAGATGCTATTACAGGAAATAAACTTAAATTGAAATAGATTTTTTTTTTTTTTTTTTTTGGTAAGCAGAGGATATACTCCACAGAGCTAAGATCTTGTATTAGATTTAAACATTTTATTGGGATGTTAGTGGCCACTGGGTGAATTATATTTTTCTTCTTTAACTGAATTCTACTGAAGATTCCCCAGACATGATTAAAATCCTAGCTCTTTTATTCCAGCAATTTTCATTCAAATTTTCTGAGGTTTTCTCTAATGTTCTGAATAACTCATTGCCAAATGTCTTAAGTAACTATGCCTCGTCAATACAATAGGAAAATTAGTTGTTGAATTCAAGGTTACCCACGATTTTTTTTCGAATCTCAAAATCACCCACGATTTAAAAATGTTCTAAAACTAAAAGGTCTCTCAAAGCAGGTTTCACTAATTTGGGAGAAAAATGAATGTGATTCTTACAGAGGTGTCCATTAGTAGTCTAATACCTATTATTTTTGGTTACTATTCAGTTCAAAGTATTTTGTCATTTTTGATAATGTTAATTTATAGAATGAAGACATTTAAAAATTAACGTGGAGAATGAAAACATGCCTTTCTTAAAGGCAGGGTCATGCCACTGCTGGCTTTGTATCCTTCACGACTTTTTATCTATTACACAGACTGCATATAGCAGAATTTCTTGTTATAGAATTATACTTGTTAAAGTCAGAATTTTGCTCTTATGCTACTTTTGGATTTCAGAAGAAACAATTTATTTGGTAAAATCTGCCTCCGATCCTATTTAGATAGAGGTGTGATACATTTTTCATTTTCATCTACAACTTAGATATGTTCAGAGTTATTATGTTTATCCCTAAAGCTACATTGCTCTATGTTAAAATGCTTTGCTGAAATAAATGCTGTTGGGGTGATGCAGAAGCCGTGTTGCAGTGGTTAGAATACAGGGGTCCTTTCTCAGGGCCCTGAGGACTATGGGTGTGCCCGGCTTCCATTTTTGTTTTGGACTTTCCACAAAAAGTGACTGTTCATATACCTTGAATAGCCACAAAATTGTCTTATCTCCCCCCAACCCCCCATCCCCAGGATATTATATACCACAATTTTCTGTGAATTCCTTCATTTTTTATTTAAATTAAAAAAAAACCCTCCAATATTTATTTTATTTTATTTTTAATTAATTTTTACTGGAGTATAGTTGATTTACAGTGTTATGTTAGTTTCTGCTGTACAACAAAGTGAATCAGTTATACATATACATGTATCCACTCTTTTTAAAATTCTTTTCCCATATAGGTTATTACAGAGTATTGAGTAGAGTTCCCTGTGCTATACAGTAGGTCCTTATTAGTTATCTGTTTCATATATAGTAGTGTGTATATGTCAATCCCAATCTCCCAATTTATTCCTCCCTACCCCCTTTCCCCCTTGGTAACCATAGCAAAATTTTTACAAAGCACCGAATTACAAAAATATATATTTTTTAGAGATATTTGAGAATGAGAAATTTATAGACACAGTTTCTTACAGACCAGTTGCTTTAATATTTGCACTAATGGGTGTGATTCTTTTATATGCATGCCTTTTTTTCTTTTTTGTATTGGCAGTTTATCCTTAGAATTTGTTTTCCAGTAATTTAGCTATTTTTATCCTATTGATAGTTTGCTTCAGCAAAAATAAAACCCAACTTGTAATTATAGTTTTATTTTTCATGTTAATTAACATAATATTGCAAAAAATCATCCAGAATGCTCAGTACTAATGTGTAGCTTAAGGTTAAAGACAGTTTTAAAATGTAGAACCTTGACAATTATAAGAGTCTTCAACTGAATAGAACAAGTAGGTTTGGGAGATAAGGGTTCATTATAGGAGGGGATTTATGAGGAGATAGTTTCTTAGATTGTTTTACTTTTCATCTCAACATTTCTTAAAGAAATGACATATACCCGTCACAGTTTTACTATTTAAATTGTTATTCAGAATTTTACTTTATAGTTTTAGTTATGTTATTTTAATATCTACATTTTTTCCTGATTTTATTTTAGTATGTACAATATGAGCACAAACTGAATTGAATTGAGAAATACCTGAATTCTAGTTTGTCCACAGTCCTCTGAACAGGGCATTGTATTTCTACTGAGCTATTTACCCTTTGTGTAAAGTTAATTTCAAACTATAAATACTATGGTATTCACTTTATGCTGCTCTGATACTTGTACTCTGATCAAATTTCAGTACCTCAGAAGGTGTCCCTTCAATGCAAATATTTTTCGTCTAATCTTTATAAAAACCCAGTGATACTGATTGAAATGATCGAAATATGTTTATATAAACTGAGTGTATCTATGCTTATTATGAAAACATAGAGAAGTGTTACCTAATTCTTCATCGCTACAACATAATATGGCCTTGGTCAATCATTTCTAACTTCAGCATAAAATTAATTGAAGCTCATGTTATATAATTTGATATAAAAAAAAGGTTTTCTCAACCCCTAAACCTTTTGCAGCTGATGCTAAGACTTTGCATTAAAATACTCTTTCAGAATTAGTATTCATTTTACAATTTCCCTTGCATAAGTATTGGGTCCACTGCAGTAAGAATATGTCAGCAATATGTGATTATGTATTTTTTTATTGTTTATGCAAGAATAAAAGGATAGAATGAGCATTTTGAAATAATTATTTTCATGCCAAAAGGAAAAAAAAATTCCTTTGTTGTAGATTGAAATTGCAAGATTTCTTAATGTGTCAGAAGGGGACCGTGGACAAACAGGAAAAATTCCAAGAGGCAGTGTAACTTGGTGTACTAGGCAGAGGAGTTGGAATTTGGAACTGGTAATTTTTTCCTTTTCTCTCTCTTTCTGTTTAAGCTTCTCGTTGACCTGGTGTTTGCTTAGTTTGCATGTCTGCAGTCAGACTTCTACACTAACATTGAGCTACTATAAAACAGTGAATTCTTATCATAATATTACTTTTGATAGATAGAATTTGATAGATACTATTAACTACTTCCAGAGGGAGAAAAGAAAGAAAAGAAACGTTCTGGATCCCTCATAGGCAAAAACACCACTTTCAGGCACTTTATTTTTCTAGGCTGGTAAAAAAGTCGTTCTTGTTAATTATGAGGTAAAACATTGACCGAAAAGTTTCAGAAAACGTTGTAGCTAAAAATATGTAATGTGGAACATACTACTAGGGTTTGAGTTTATGAGAGTCATAATAAACTTTACCTCCTGCTTGGGGTTCCTGAGATGTTTTAGCAACTCAACAACTGATAAATGCTAATAGGGCTTATCAGCAGAACACAGAAAAATTTGTCTTTTAGTTTTATCTGGTGGTGATTTATTCTCCTTCTTTTAACATCTAGATAATGGTCCTAACAATCCTAGATATATTTTAAAATATGTTAGCATGTCTTACAAGAATATTTAACAAAATTAATGATAATTCTTGAATGATATATAGGGTTTTTTGTCATTGAAGTTAGTCACGCAAAAAATTACTGAAGCGCAATTTGGGACTGAAACGCAGAACACAACGAGTAGTTTCAATCTGAAGAATAAAGATTGTAAGGTGTAGGGGGATCAGCTTAGTCCATATATTGGGGAGTATTGTCATCTATAGTTTAGTGGCACTAATTTGGAACATTTTAAACATATTCCTCGAAGGTTTCGTGTAAGCTGTTTATTGTGAATTGCAGCTATTGAAAAGGACTGCCTGTTTTCAATAATCCAGCTACCACAGAAGTAGCTCCTGGATTCTAGAATGGGAGGAGGACTTCCCTTAAAAAAGTCTCTCCTCCTCTCAAGAATTTGGCAAGGAAAGTTCTGGAAGTGCCGATCTCCAGCCGTGGTAGGGAAAGTGTGTGTTTGCTAGTTTTTCTAGAGAGATACACTTCAATTTAGGGCATGAGTTTCTTCTTTATTCGTATCTTATCTTGTGCTTGGGAGGAATTGAAAGATTTCAATCTCATTTTCAGTTTGTGTATGAAATGGAGATATTGAGCTTTGTAATTCCTGAGCACTTTCATAGTTTGTAGCTTTATTCGTTTTATCAGTTTTTAAGTTTTTACTAGTTTACAGTGTTATTATTAATTTCCATCTGGAGACGAAATTTTAGGAACAGAGGCAACAATTCAGAGGGAATATCAAGGAACAGTAGTGTTTCAGTTTTTTTCTTTATCTCTCAGAACACAGACAAGTCAAGAATTGTCATCTTAATGATAAATGCGCAAGCGTTTTGTCTACAAAAATAAAAGACGTTGATCCTTTGCAGTTTGCAGCCATGGTGTCCTGGGACACAGAAGAGCATTAGTTGAGTCTGAACTTGGAACGGAATTCTGGTCCTACTGTTAGATGTGTGACATCAAACAAGTTGTTTAGCGCAGCTAAGTCTCCGTTTCCACCTTTGTAAAAGGGAATCATACATTATAGGATTATTTTGAAGACGGAGAATAGGCGTAAAAGACTGTGTTTGTCACATCTAAGTGCATGGAAGTTAGTGGGCTTGTTATCACTTTCTGTGTTGAGATCTTTGGATGGTTTTTATAAGCACTTGTTGAGGACAGAGAAAAATGCATTTCTAGTTTCTTGCTGGAATCTTTTCCTGCTGTTTGTATACCAGGGCAGGACTGCTAGGTGACAAAGAAGAGACTAACAAAACAAACCGCGTAAGCCCCTTAAAGATATGTTTAGCACACTAAAATAGGAGAATGGCTTTTAAAAGCCGAGATGCTGAAACTCAAGCAGTATCACCGTGTCGCATGTCACTTCCAGGAGGATGTTGAACAGTTTGGGCTCTTCATGCCCGGTGGGGCTTTCAAGCACATAATTAAGATAGCTACACACATTGTCCTACTGTGCACATTATAGACTCCTCATGGTTTAATTCACCTAATTAATTAAATTATATTTCTTTAAATGAAAAGCAGATGAGAGAACGCAAGCTTTAGAACCGGACAAATGTGGGTTTGAATATGATTAGGAGCTTTATGACACAAAGCGTGTGTTTTTCTCTTTTGTGGAATGAAGCTATTTCCTCATCATGCCCGATATTGTTATGGGGGGTTGAAATGAGAAAATAAGAGCCTTGATTAGTTTGTCACAAGTGACCCGAATATTCCCTTCTTCCCTGTACCCCAGCGTTTTACTGTGAACTAAACAGTGTGCTTGGAGAGGTGGAGGAAAATAAAATGGAAATTCCTGTCTTCAGAGAGCTTATATATTCGATAGCTTTATATTTATGCATAACTTTTGTCTTCTCAAAACACTTTCCTAGCTGTTTGGTCTTCACTGTAGCTCTGTACAGTTTATAGGATAAATGGAATTATTATTATACCCATTTCCAGGTGAGAAAACAAACTGGAGTTGTTCTAAGCAACTCTAAATTTGTGGAGGAACTTCTTTTAGAAAACACATCTTCTGCTTCCTGGGTCAGTTTTTTCACAGTGTCAGAGGGCAACGCAGCCAGTATATTAAAATGAGCAGATGTGGTTTGAAATTATGGCTCCAACATTTACCAGTTGTGAGACTTTGTATATATCAGTTAAACTTTCTAATCCTGTTTCCTCCTCTGTAAAATGGGGGCTGTTATAATACCTGCCTCATGAGGAAATTGTCAGATTCAAATGATAATCATTGCCCCATATAATACAGTGACTGATGCTGCTAATTTCAGTGATTTCCAATCCCCCTGAGGGCATATTAATTACATACACTTAGCTCCATGCTTTTAGAGGCATGGAAGGGAGGTAGCTAAGGAGAGCTAACATAGCTCTCTGTGTAATATTTAAATTAGTAAGCTTCTTTAATACAACCATTTGAGCTAATACTGGAGACTAGGGTTTTATTGTTGTCATTTTTAGAATACTGGTGAATGTGCACATTTACCAAGAATTTTAATGTGTTCTTGATCCCAAAACAGATAAACAGTAAGAGCTAAAAATCATGCATGAGGTAAAAAATGCAGATTTGGGTTATCGTTAAGTGTGAATATGTAATACTGTTCAGTTATCCGTTCCACCATCAGTACATTTGAGCAAATGGAAATGATGGTGTCGTTGCCCATGACGAGGGTGACGTTAGACATGGGACTGGCTCCTTATGGCTTCTTCCCTGTGGATCAGTCGTCTGCCTCTTACTGCATCCAAATCCATCACAGGATTCGCTTCTTTCTTTACCTTTCTAAAATTTTAGTAGATACCTGTTTAATGCCAATCTTTTAGGTAATGTCTCAGGTGACAAAGAACAAGATAAGGTTTCTGTATTGGAAATTATTCATGGGTGCAGAATTATTTTTACGGCAAAAAGTAGAAGTAGTTAATCCAGGTCAGCTACATGATTTTTGTATTATTTTAGAATGTATAGTGTACTCATTGTTTCCAGATCATTTATAAATATTATCGTATACCTTGGAACTAGATTTGGATCAAAGTGTCTTAAGAGCAGAAATGGTAATTATAAAAATTATGAAGAAAATATAAAAGAGGTAGAAGCTGAAAACTCATTGCTTGTCTACTGACTTAGAATATATTGTTGGAAAATGGGGCAGCTAAATGATGAACTAGTGATATTAACAGTGATGTGAACTGAAGAACTTTTGTAAACAATTTTAATTTTTGAATCAGATTTGGAGATGATAATTTATATTTTATTTTGCAAGATTTTCCTTTTTTTTGGCTTCTCTGCCAAAAGTTCTTCAATTCAGTTTGAAATATCATAGACTACAGAAATTGCTGGGTAGTTTTATATAAATTAATTTGATGTTAACTAAATTATTTAATTATTATAAATACTGTTTTAGTTTGTTACTGAAGAAGCAGGTTGCAAGTCTTACAATACTGTAATACGTTGTATAAAATATTTAAAATGTTGATGCATGTAGCTATTATGAGTAATCTAAGAGACACACCTGGCTAGTTCTCTTGTAATGTTAAAACAGGTTTTATATGATCTAAACGATTGTAGTAACAGTTTGAAAATTTCGGGTGGCAAAATCTTGATTATCTGAAAAAAATTGAATCAGTTTTAACATGTAGAAGAAATATATAAAAGGATTAAAAATTTGTCAACAATAACATTTAGATATTGTGGGTGATTTAAAACCTAAAACATGCAAAAATTAGAATTTAGATTCTTAAGGATTGTGTTTTGAGGTTTAAACATTATGAAGTAAGTAACTCAGTCACGTGTTAATTTTTAAACATTACAAAAGGGGATATAATAAATACTATCTATGTCTTTTCTCCCTCAATTCCACTTCTCTCACATAATCACCATCAATGGTTTCCAGAAGTACTAGTGTCATAAATACACTGTTCTTTCCGTATCTTGATAATTTGCTATATTAACATAAACTGGAGACCTCTTTTATCTGCACAGTTTCCTCCTTTGGAGTTCCTGCATGGTATTCTGTTGTTATTTAGCCTGTCTTTTGTTGATGACTGTTTCCATCTTTTCCTGACTATATTAATAATGTGTGCCAGTGGGTTTTCAGAATAGATTTCTATGAGTGGAATGACTGAGTCAAAGGATGTTTGCATTTAAAATTTTGCTACATATTCAAAAAAGGTATGCGATTTACATTCCTACCTAGAGTGTAGGAATATGCCTGCTTTCACCTACTCTCAGGACTAGTGTACAATATTAAACTTGTTTAAGGTTTGCTATTGCTATTTCACTGCTTAGATTTACAACGATACGTTTTGACTGAAGGTAAACGTTTCTCACCACATTATTTGCATTTCTGTGTATGTGTGTGCATGTGCTTGCACTCAAGGGTCTGTTCATAGCTTTGCCCAGTTTTCTCTTGGGTTGTGGCTCTATTTATTATTTATCGATACAACATACATGAAAGTAACACCTACTTGTCATGAGTTGCCACTATTTTAGCCAGATTCTTTTTATTGAAGTATAGCTGATGTAGAATGTTGTGTTAAATTCTGCTGTATAGAAAAGTGATTCGGTTATGCATATATATATACATTCCTTTTCTGATTCTTTTCCGTGATGGTATATCACAGGGTATTGAATATAGTTCCCTGTGCTCTGCGGTAGGACCTTGTTGTTTATCCTTTCTATAAATACTAGTTTGCATCTGCTGACCCCAAACTCCCAGTCCGTCCCTCCCCAACTGCCTCCACCTTGACAACCCCAAGTCTGTTCTCTATGTCTGTTGTGTTTCTTTTAACCTGTTCATGATTTTTTAAAACCATGATTTCTGTTTATAATTTTTAAGAATGCATATATTCTTAAATTTTCTTCAGTTAAATTTAGAAGTGGTTTATTTTATTGCTTCAGGATTTTTGTGCTTTGCTCAGAAAGACTTTTCCCACTCAGGGTGGTTTGAAGAAAAAGAACTGCCCATCCTTTTACTTAATACCCATCCTATTATGGTTTCAAGATTCGAAACGTATCTTTCATCTGGATTTATTTGGGATAAATACTAAAATAGGTATACAGCCTTTTCTTTTCTTTCATAAGGTTAGCCAAATTTCACAGCATATAAAAAAAAATCCATTTTTTCCTCCTCGATTTGAAATGCCATCAGGTATTCTTCTTGTGTAAATAGTTCCTCAGGGATTTAAAAACAAACAGGAAACTTACGCAGAAAATGAAATAAACAAGATTAAAACTCTATTACAGGCAAAGGAGTGTATGTTCTGCAAGGTGCTTGTTTCCTCAGTAATGCTGTCCTTGTAAATTGTGGTTCTGTGTCACTGTGGTCTCAGATCAATAAAGAGGATGTCAGACTCTGAAGGTTCACTGAGCCCAGAGGGATAAATAAAGGATTGTGTTATGTTTCTGGCTTGCGTTACAGCACTAATGTCACTTAAATGGACTGCTGGTCTGTCTATTCTTAACCTATATCAAGGCTTAAGTAATGGGTTATGATTACGACTTGGGTTTCGAATGTCCCTTTGAAGATAACTTAGTGTAACAATCCATATATGTTCACAAATAGAATATTAAAACCAGAGAATGTAGTTCATATGCAATAAAGGTAAAAGAATTCAGATGCTCGTGGTTTTATTAACTTATAGTTTCATCCTCAGTTTGTCTTAAAAACTAGTTATGTGGTCTCTCTAAAGCCAAATATCCAGCTATCTATGGTATAAATCTGATTTAAACTGGAATGCTAAATACGATACTAAATTGTTAATTTCATCAACGAACACTTTCAGTTTGCCTTATGGTGGATGGCATGCACTGTGTATTTTTGGCCAAACATCAGGGAATTTATAAATCTTTAACAACTACATTTTGTGGAACTCTGAACTTAATGTGGCCCTGAAGTGCCTTTCCGTGATCATTAAAATGGAAAGATTTTAACTTTCGAGATAACAATTTTATAAAATGTATTTCATTCCGTTTCTTTAAGACTCTAGTCATCTGTTTATATTTTAATATCTTTTGGAGAATAGAAAAATGTTACCTGGATGAACATAAAACAATTACATAGGCAGAACTTCAGTGTTAATTTTTTATGCTAATACTTTAAGCAAATTAAATATTTTCCTAACATTGGCTCGGTCTCACTCCTTACTCCACTCCGAAAGGCAAAGGAAAGTCAGAAAAAGCCATTTGATGCCAGTGAACTAAAGATGCTGAAGTACCCCTAAGGGGGGATGTAATGTAGTTCTGGTCCCACAGTGGAACAGGCCACAGGTGGACTGAACAGACAGATTTTTCTAAAGGACTCCATGGTACACAGACCCTGTTCTCTTTTACGGGATGACTTCTGCTTTCCTTTTCTTTCTTTCTTTCTTTCTTTTTTTTTTTTTTTTTGCCTGTACTTACACTTGTGTCTAAATGGATATTAGTATATGTCATAATAATTTTTTGTTTTGATTTAAAATCCTCAACGTTTGAATTAGCTTTCCATTTACTTTTAATTGTCTTTGGCAAATTCTGGTTTCAAAGCACTCTGTAATCATAGTTGTCCCTATTTCCATTCATTTTTATTTATCTCTAAGTTTTCTCAAGGCACTTGTACATCATAATGTTTCTCAGGTGACTCTAATTCAGGACACATTTATTTAAGTCTTCCTCCAAAATTAATATAAAAACTTTCTAAAGTTCTGATTAGAAAAATTTTCCTATGAATAAAAGTACTTATTAGGTGGAAAACTTGGAAAACACAAAAGAAAATAACAATCAACATTAATTTTACTCAAGAAGTAAGCACTTGTTAATATTTACCAGCGTTCTTTTGTATTTAATGTCATACCTGAAACATTTTTGGATGGCAGTAAAGCCATATATAAACTTAATTTTCATGGCTTAGTAATATTTATCCCCTAGCTTAATTAATCATCTCCTATTCTTACAGATTGTTTTTGAATCCTTCTTTTATCCATTATAAAATATTGCTGCAAATGCAAATCTTCTGCATATGTATTTTCCCTCATTTCTGATGACTGAAGTATTATCACTGGATAAAAGGCCATAAAGCATTTAGTTAACTATTTCTGGTAAACACTAAGGAAATCCATACCAATTTATAATCCTAGCAACAGTCTATAAAAAGTCTAATCTCACAGAACCTCACCATCAGTGTTATTATTTTTAAACATCCTTATATATTTCATCACCAGAAGATCCTTTTTGTTATTTAAAACAAGTTTTCATGTTTATTACACATTTATGTTTCTTTGTTCACAAATTGTTCATTACAGTCTTGTACCCAAATTTCATTGCCATCTTGGTATTTTTTTCCCCATTGAGTTGCATAAGTTATTTAGTCAAGATCAGTGTGAGAGGGGAAGACGGGGCTAGGGAGTTACCCATCCAGCAGTTAAATGCTGTGGCCAGACAAGGACCAGGCCACTTCAGCATCCGTTTCATTGGGTAGAGCTATTCACATGGCTGTGTCCAGCTCCAAGGCAGTGGAGACTAACTGTCCTTGCGTCCAGAGGAGGAGAACAGCATGTTGGAGAAGATTATTAATGTCTAGAATAACTGCGACCCCTTTGCCCATCAAAACCTACTTAATTTTTTGCCTGAGTTTATTATTGTTCCTTTCAATTTTGCCTAGGAATATTTTTCAAGTTTCAAAGATTTTTTTTTTTTTTGGAATTTTTCCCCTCCAGTACATCTGCACACATTTAAAACTCCTAATCACGTAGAAAGACAGAGTGGAAAACAATTTACCTCTCTCTCCTTACCTGTCTAGTCTTTCTCTAGAGATGACCACTTTTAACCATCTCTGTTATCCTGCTAGTGTTTAACTCTATATTCATAGCATGATTATACCATCAATTTTATATTGCTCTGTTTTTCATTATAGCTTGTATTAATATACTCGAAACCATACCTCTTATTTCAACAGTTACAGACTTTCTCTTGCAACTGCCTACCTTATGAGGTGATAACATTATTGAATCCAAATTGAGAATATTTACATTCTCCTCTGTGTTTATAATTGGCCTTACATACATATACTTTGTATATAGGTTTATTCTGAAAGCTGGAAATTAAATAAGTATTATTTACATAATTATCTATAGCTATTTGACTATTTTTCATTGCAGAGTGTTTTTTCTTTCCTGGATATTTGAATTTCCCAAATTTCCTCTTGCATGATGTGGCCTTAATATCTCTGTAGGCTCTTCCTATTGTGTATCTAGTTCATGAATTCTAGTTTTCCAGAGACTTCCTTCCATCTTCCTCATGCAGTCTGGACTGACTGCTCTGAATCCTCCTGTGGAGCTGACACCCTGGGATAGCACCGTCCTTCTGTGGTTGACCATTCGTGTTTCTAACTCTTGGCTTATTTCTTCATACGCTAAATCCATTTTTCTTTATCATTTACAATAATTATTTTAAAACAATTTTCTAAAATACTTCATAACTTCATTCTCTCTCTCTCTCTCTATATGTATATATATATATACGCATACATAGATATATAATCCTTGCTGGATACTGATTTCTAGGATAAAAATCACATTTTCTTAGAACTCAGAAGGAATCCTACATATCTTCTATTATAACATGTTGTTGTGTCCTTGTTCTTTTGTGCATTTACTGTTTCCTGGTTGGAAGCTTCTGGGATTTTCTTTATCTTTAGTCTCCTAAACAAAATTTCACAGTGTTTTTCCCAGATGGGCATTTATTTCCCCATCCTACTCAATATTCAATTTGAAATCAGACTCCCCTTTCAGATCTGGGAAATTCTTAGCCATTATGACTTAGAGGATTTTCCCTCCTCCATTTTCTTTATTATTTCTTTCTAGATAGCTGTTTAGTTGACTTCTGCTCTCATTTAGAATTTATTTAATGTAACATTTCAAATGTTAACATTTGAAAGTAGGCCACCCATCAAATTTTTCATGAAACTGTCCTTTTTTTATTTTTACTAGTATAATGCAACTAAAAGAAATTACCTTTCATTTGCTTGGCTAAAGACAACACTAACAAATTCTGAGATTGTCTTGAACAGCTATACCTAATAATGCTTAAACAAACACCTGCCTTTTCCCTTCCTAGTCATTGAATGGCTTTTGTGGAATTTTGAAAACCATAGAGAATCACAGGGCTAAGAGAAACATATTTATAAGTGAGGATAAAAACAATACAAAAAGCAAAGGCTGAACATTAGAATGAGGAAAACAGATGAGCAGGTAAATGTGAGCAATGACTTAAATAATATTAGATATTTGGTTTGTTCCAAAGAGTCATTCCACATTACTGACTCTTATTTCATCTTGTATTTAATTATAAGTTGCTTTTCTTTGCTCTTGTAAAACCTATACACAGTTGACCCTTTGTATCTGCAGTTTCCAGGTCCACAGATTCAACCAACCACGGATCAAAAATATTGGGAAGAAAAATTCCAGAAAGTTCCCCAAAACAAAACTTGAATTTGCCTCGTGGGGGCAACTATTTACATAGCATTTGCATTGTATTTACAACTATTTGCTTAGAATTTACATTGTATTAAGTATTATAAGTAATGTAGAGATGATTTAAACTATACGGGAGGATGTGCATAGGTTATATGTAAATACTATGTATTTTATATAAAGGACTTGAGCATCCTGAGATTTTGGTATGCAAGGACCAATTCCCCTTGGATTCCAAGGGACGACTGTATTCACTACCTTCATCTTTGCCATCTCCTTCTTTTGGGAGAGTCTTTCTTTATGTTGCCAACATAGTTGGATTTTTTATATCTCTTTGATATTTCATCTTAGGCATATGGCTTTTGAATTTTGAAAGTGAAGATCACCATAAGCTTCATTTCTAGGATCTTAACTCTAAAAATCAGCCAGGTTGAGGCTTCACCTATGTTTTACCAGATACATCACTAATGATCAAATAGGGTAAAAATATTAAGTAGAAAAAATATTAAGTATTTGAATAAAGAAAGAGAGCCCTGGAGAGTTTGGGATTTTATTTTTCACTGTTAACATTTCCTTTTTCTTGGTGATAATGGAGATCCTTAGCCTCAGAAAATGAAAGAACAACTGACTAGGCAATCATGTGAATGATACATTTCTGGCTGGGAGAAGGTGCAGTTCATGAAATAATCTTTTTTTCTGATGAAATTCAGGGAGATGGATTTGAATGCTTTCTGATGATAGAGGTGCTGGTGAGATTACTCATGTCGTATGACTCTTCAGAAGAGTTTAACACTCCTTCCACAAAAGTACAGTTGATTTTCATTATTCACTGTAGTTGTTCTATACAATCTCTGTGAACACTGAATTAGAGAATACTGACCATTGCTCCCGGGAAGTATAGACCCTCTGGTCACAACATTTTCATCAACTAATCAATACGTGACTTTGATGTGTGTCTCTGTTTCAGATGCCTTATTTAATATATATTGTTGATGCCCTAACATTAAACTCGTGGCCAACAGCCTAGAACTCACACCTGAACAAAGATGAAATAAGAGTCAGGAATGTGGAATGCACAAACCTAATATCTAATATTATTTATGTCATTGCTCACATTTACCTACCTGCTCCTCTGTTTTCCTCATTCTAATGTTCAGTCTTTGCTGTTTGTATTGTTTATATCATTATTTGGAAATATATTTCTCTTATCCCAGTGATTCTCTATGGTTTTCAAAATTCCACAAAAGCTATATTTTCAAATAGCCATGCAATGATTAGGAAGGGAAAAAGCCAATGTTTAGTTAAACATTATTAGGTATAACTCTTCAAGACAATCTCAGAATAGGTTGGTGTTCTCTTTAGCCAAACAAATGCCATCTTGCTCTTAGGAGCACAAGACTTCAGCACTAAGCTTGGGGGCCATTTTAAACAGCAAAAGCACTAACAAAAAGCACAAAAATGCAAAAAACGCACTACGTAAACTGGGAAAGAGACACTTGTTTATAGTATAAGGGCTGAAGCAAGAGGCAGTCTCGTCTTGTTTGACCTCAGCTGGGCAACCTGTGTATCGGGCGATCACTCGGCACACCCGTGAATGACTGCAAGGGGGCTGCAGGTATTGATTAGGGGGTTATAAGTAAATCTGAGTGAGTAGGTGAGGTTACAAATACAAAATTAGCGAATAATGAGAATTGACTGTGTTTGTTTGATTTGAGTGAGTTTGGGCAATAGCTCTCTATTTACTTTACGAGGCTGATAGAGGTTAAGGGATTTCGCCCAGCTTTGAAATGTTTATAATTACCTATGCTGATAAAACACCTTAGATTTGAAAGGATAAGAAACTGACATTTCTTTAAACTCTGCTGAAGGAGTTGAAAGGAGAAGAAAATGCTTATTCCTATAAATTCAATTTCATGATGGCACAGCTGAAGGACAAAGCATTTTATTTTCGTTCTTTGATAAATGTCCCCTAAATGTGAAAAGTTTAAAGCACTGAAGGGCATTAAGCTCCTTTGAAGTGTCAAGGAAGCAATCATTCTTGTGAGTTGTGTCGTCCTAGGTTATTTTCCATTCATGTTTTGCCAGTCTTCTTACTGGGAAAGGAGATAAAGAAAAGGCCTCCCTTTTCTTTATGGCTGTTGTGTGTGTCTGTGCATAATGTGCACATGGTTTGGCTTCACATGGGCTTAACGGAATATGGTATCATCTGTCTCCTGTGAAGGGTGGTTGTAAGCACAGAGGGTCATGGCAAGGAATCCTGGGGAGGTGTACATCCTCCTGGAGCATTAGGATGGGGTGAGTGATACCAAATCCACACGCAGGAGAGACACAATTATAGGTTGGGGTCTGTGTGTGAAAGGAAATCCCCATATGATGGGAAAACTGGCTGGAGAAACAGGTGTGCTCTTGGAGTGGGTTAGATCTGAGCTGAGACCAGGCAGAGAGAGGCAAGCCTGAGAGGTGAAGGGTTGGGGAAAGAGCATCACTGGCAGGGAAGCTGGTTCACAAATTGGTTCCTGTAAGGGGTGGGGCAACAAGAGACCAAAGGAAGAGGCAGACGCTTCCGATCAGTAGGTTCAGATTTAATGAGCGAGGGACTCACATATGAGGCTTGTGGTGGGCAGCCTAGAGGGGAGTAGATCTCTGCCCCGCCTGGCAGAATCTGGAACATTTATATTGAAGCTGTCCTGGACCAGAGGGCAGACAACAGAAGCAAGAAGAACTACAGTTGTGCAGCCTGTGGAAGGAAAACCACAATCACAGGAAGACAGACAAAAGGAAAAGGAAGAGGACTTTGTACCAGATGAAGGAACAAGATAAAACCCCAGAAAAACAACTAAATGAAGTGGAGATAGGCAACCTTCCAGAAAAAGAATTCAGAATAATGATAGTGAAGATGATCCAGGACCTCGGAATAAGAATGGAGGCAAAGATCGAGAAGATGCAAGAAATATTTAACAAAGACCTAGAAGAATTAAAGAACAAACAAACAGAGATGAACAATACAAAAACTGAAATGAAAACTACACTAGAAGGGATCAATAGCAGAATAACGGAGGCAGAAGAACGGATAAGTGACCTGGAAGACAGAATGGTGGAATTCACTGCTGCAGAAGAGAATAAAGAAAAAAGAATGAAAAGAAATGAAGACGGCCTAAGAGACCTCTGGGACAACATTAAATGCAACAACATTCGCATTATAGGGGTCCCAGAAGGAGAAGAGAGAGAGAAGGGACCCAAGAAAATATTTGAAGAGATTATAGTCGAAAACTTCCCTAACATGGGAAAGGAAATAGCCACCCAAGTCCAGGAAATGCAGAGAGTCCCAGGCAGGATAAACCCAAGGAGAAACATGGCGAGACACACAGAATCACATTGACAAAAATTAAAGACAAAGAAAAATTATTGAAAGCAGCAAGGGAAAAATGACAAATAACATACAAGGGAACTCCCATAAGGTTAACAGCTGATCTCTCAGCAGAAACTCTACAAGCCAGAAGGGAGTGGCATGATATATTTAAAGTGATGAAAGGGAAGAACCTACAACCAAGATTACTCTACCTGGCAAGGATCTCATTCAGATTCGACGGAGAAATCAAAAGCTTTACAGACAAGCAAAACTAAGAGAATTCAGCGCCACCAAACCAGCTCTACAACAAACGCTAAAGAAACTTCTCTAAGTGGGAAACACAAGAGAAGAAAAGGACCTACAAAAACAAACCCATAACAATTAAGAAAATGGTCATAGGAACATACATATTGATAATTACCTTAAATGTGAATGGATTAAATGCTCCAATCAAAAGAAACAGGCTTGCAGAATGGATACAAAAACAAGACTCATATATATATACTGTCTACAAGAGACCCACTTCAGACCTAGGGACACATACAGACTGAAAGTGAAGGGATGGTAAAAGATATTCCATGGAATATCTTTTGGATATTAAAAGAAAGCTGGAGTAGCAATACTCATATCAGATAAAATAGACTTTAAAATAAAGAATGTTACAAGAGAGAGGGAAGGCCACTACATAATGATCAAGGGATCAATCCAAGAAGAAGATATAACAATTATAAATATATATACCCCCAACATAGGAGCACCTCAATACATAAGGCAAATGCTAACAGCTATAAAGGAGGAAATCGACAATAACACAATAACGGTGGGGGACTTTAACACCTCACTTACACCAATGGACAGATCATCGAAACAGAAAATTAATAAGGAAACACAAGCTTTAAATGACACAATAGACCAGATAAATTTAATTGATATTTATAAGACAGTCCATCCAAAAACAGCAGATTACGCTTTCTTCTCAAGTGCACATGGAACATTCTCCAGGATAGATCACATCTTGGGTCACAAATCAAACCTCAGTAAATTTAAGAAAATTGAAATCATATCAAACATCTTTTCTGACCACAATGCTACGAGATTAGAAATCAATTACAGGGAAAAAAATGTAAAAAACGCAAACACATGGAGGGTAAACAATATGTTACTAAATAACCAAGAGATCACTGAAGAAATCAAAGAGGAAATCAAAAAATACCTAGAGAGAAATTACAATGAAAACACAACGATCCAAAACCTATGGGATGCAGCAAAAGCAGTTCTAAGAGGGAAGTTTATAGCAATACAAGCCTACCTCAAGAAACAAGAAAAATCTCAAATAAACAACATAGCCTTACACATAAAGGAACTAGAGAAAGAAGAACAAACAAAACCCAAAGTTAGTAGAGGGAAAGAAATCAGAGCAGAAATAAATGAAATAGAAACAAAGAAAACAGTAGCATAGATCAATAAAACTAAAAGCTGGTTCTTTGCGAAGATAAACAAAACTGATAAACCATTAGCTGGACTCATCAAGAAAAAGAGGGCGAGGACTCAAATCAATAAAATTAGAAATGAAAAAAGAGAAGTTACAGCAGACACCGCAGAAATACAAAGTATCCTAAGAGACTACTACAAGCAACTGTATGACAATAAAATGGACAACCTGGATGAAATGGACAAATTCTTACAAAGGTATAACCTTCTAATACTGAACCAGGAAGAAATAGAAAATATGAACAGACCAATCACAAGTAATGAAATTGAAACTGTGATTAAAAATCTTCCAACAAACAAAAGTCCAGGACCAGCTGGCTTCACAGGTGAATTCTATAAAACATTTAGAGAAGAGCTAACACCCATCCTTCTCAAACTCCTCCAAAAAATTGCAGAGGACAGAACACTCCCAAACTCATTCTCTGATGGTATCAAATCATCACCCTGATACCAAAACCAGAAAAAGATACTACAAAAGAAGAAAATTACAGACCAACATCACTGATGAATATAGATGCAAAAATCCTCAACAAAATGCTAGCAAACAGAATCCAACAACACATTAAAAGGATCATACACCATGATCAAGTGGGATTTATCCCAGGGATGCAAGGATTCTTCAATATTCGCAAATCAATCAATGTGATACACCATATTAACAATTTGAAGAATAAAACCATATGATCATCTCAATAGATGCAGAAAAAGCTTTTGACAAAATTCAACACCCATTTATGATAAAAACTCTCCAGAAAGTGGGCATAGAGGGAACCTACCTCAACATAATAAAGGCCATATATGACAAACCCACAGCAAACATCATTCTCAATGGTGAAAAACTGAAAGCATTTCCTCTAAGATCAGGAACAAGACAAGGATGTCCCCTCTCACCACTATTATTCAACATAGTTTTGGAAGTCCTAGCCATGGCAATCAGAGAAGAAAAAGAAATAAGAGGAATACAAATTGGAAAAGAAGAAGTAAAACTGTCACTGTTTGCAGATGACATCATACTATACATAGAGAATCCTAAAGCTGCCACCAGAAAACTACTAGAGTTAATCAATGAATTTGGTAAAGTTGCAGGATACAAAATTAATGCACAGAAATCTCTTGCATTCCTATACATTAATGATGAAAAATCTGAAAGAGAAATTAAGGAAACACTCCCATTTACCTTTGCAACAAAAAGAATAAAATACCTAGGAATAAACCTACCTAGGGAGACAAAAGACCTGTATGCAGAAAACTATAAGACACTGAAGAAAGAAATTAAAGATGATACAAACAGATGGAGAAATATACCATGTTCTTGGATTGGAAGAATCAATATTGTGAAAATGACTATACTACCCAAAGCAATCTACAGATTCAATGCAATCCCTACCAAATTACCAGTGGCATTTTTTACAGAACTAGAACAAAAAAATTTACAATTTGTGTGGAGACACAAAAGACTCCGAATAGCCAAAGCAATTCTGAAGGAAAATAATGGAGCTGGAGGAGTCAGACTCCCTGACTTCAGACTATACTACAAAGCTACAGTCATCAAGACCATATGGTACTGGCACAAAAACAGAAATATAGATCAATGGAACAGGATAGAAAGCCTAGAGATAGACCCACGCACCTGTGGTCAACTAATCTCTGACAAAGGAGGCAAGGATATACAGTGGAGAAAAGACAGTCTGTTCAATAAGTGCTGCTAGGAAAACTGGACAGCTACATGTAAAAGAATGAAATTAGAACACTCCCTAACACCATACACAAAAATAAACTCAAAATGGATTAGAGACCTAAATGTAAGACTGGACACTATAAAACTCTTAGAGGAAAACATAGGAAGAACACTCTTTGACATAAATCACAGCAAGATCTTTTTTGATCCACCTCCTAGAGAAATGGAAATAAAAACAAAAATAAACAAATGGGACCTAATGAAACTTAAAAGCTTTTGCACAGCAAAGGAAACTACAAACAAGATGAAAAGACAACCCTCAGAATGGGAGAAAATATTTGCAAACGAATCAATGGACAAAGGATTAATCTCCAAAATATATAAACAGCTCATGGAGCTCAATATTAAAAAAACAAACAACCCAATCCAAAAATGGGCAGAAGACCTAAATAGACGTTTCTCCAAAGAAGATATACAGATGCCCAAGAAACACATGAAAAGCTGCTCAACATCACTAATTATCAGAGAAATGCAAATCAAAACTACAATGAGGTATCACCTCACACCAGTTAGAATGGGCATCATCAGAAAATCTACAAACAACAAATGCTGGAGAAGGTGTGGAGAAAAGGGAACCCTCTTGCACTGTTGGTGGGAATGTAAATTGATACAGCCACTACAGAGAACAGTATGGAGGTTCCTTAAAAATCTAAAATTAGAGCTACCATACAACCCAGCAATCCCACTACTGGGCATATACCCTGAGAAAACCATAATTCAAAAGGAGTCATGTACCACAGTGTTCATTGCAGCTCTATTTAAAATAGCCAGGACATGGAAGCAACCTAAGTGTCCAGTGACAGATGAATGGATAAAGAAGTTGTGGTACATATATACAATGGACTGTTATTCAGCCATAAAAAGGAATGAAATTGGGTCATTTGTAGAGATGTGGATGGATCTAGAGACCGTCATACAGAGTGAAGTAAGTCAGAAAGAGAAAAACAAATATTATACATTAACACATATATGTGGAACCTAGACAAATGGTACAGATGAACTGGTTTGCAAGGCAGAAATAGAGACACAGATGTAGAGAACAAACGTATGGACACCAAGGGGGGAAAGTGGTGGGTAGGGTGGTGGTGTGATGAAGTGGGAGATTGGGATTGACATGTATACACTGATGTGTATAAAATGGGTAATAGGAACCTGTTGTATAAAAAAATAAATAAAATAAAATTTAAAAATTAAAAAAAAAAAAAAAAAAAGAAGCTGTCCTGGGTTTAACCACGTGCACCGTGCAGATGGTCCCAGCCCTGCATCGTTCTCGCAAGGCTGCATCCTTGAAGGGCTTCTGGGCTGGAAGCACAGTGGGAGGTACAGGCCGAGGACGGGGGTGGGCGTAAGGGGCGGCTCCTTCTACGGGTCCAGCTAGAGGCTCAACCGGTAGCCACGTCTCTTGATGATCTTCTCCAACAAGGGAACAAGAAGGGCCTGAACGAGAAAAGACGAGACGTGTGACCTCTCTCAGGAGGCAAGGCAGTGTGGGTGCAGCATGGGAGGTGATCAGAGAGCTGGCCAAGGAGCTGGGGTTCAGCGGGAGGGAAAGCACCAGTCTTCGTAAGCCCTGGTTTAACTTACGCATATTCGAGATTCACAGGCACCTCAGGCTGGAAGGTAAACCAAAAGGCAACACCAAGATCTTAACCCTCTAACGCAGCTTCGTCAGAGCAAATGTCGCCAAAATATTCAGTGGGAAGGAGCAAATACTATTTCCACACGCACAGAACCGCTTTAGGATGACAGAATAGCTTTATTTGATTGCATTTGGCGGTCACCTGTTCAGTATGACTAGAGATGTACCGAGAAAAGTCTTAGGCTGGGTTCTTAGCTCACAGGGCCTTGTGGTCTATGGGTTGTGTATTGTCTGTATAAACAGGGTGACTGATGCTGTCATGAAGTTATAAATCAGGACCTTCAAACTTTGTCCCTGACTTGGTGCAGAAACTCTTTTCTGAACGATGCATCTGCTGTCTTTGACGTACGCAGTCTTTGCTGTGAGACCCAGGGGATCACAGGCTGGCGGGCCTGGCCTTGGGCCACCACGTTTCTCTCCAGCTCCAAGGCTGAGGCAGGGTCAGTTCCTGGCTGGGAGGATGAAGGTCCTCCCTGGAGACAGGTCATCGGCTGCATGAATCGCCTCCTCCTTGAAAGCCAGGGTGGAGAGAAACATGCAATTTAATTCGCTCATCTTTTAAAACTTTTAAAAAATGTGTTATTTTAATTCAATTTGCTCATCTTTTGATCTGTCCTCATTGCCATGGCGGGAATATGATCTTCTTTGGTAGAAAAAAAAAAAATAGCTACTTAAAAACCCATAATATCAGGATTGTCAATTTTCTAAAAGTTTATGTTATGCCCGATTCGTTTCTCTCATGGACAAAAGCAGGTGTCTACACAGAAAATGGAGGTATTTTACCACGCAGACGGTAGCAGGCGTGTAGAGTGAGTACACAGATCCTTTAGGGAAGCTGTGCCTCCCACTGTTATCCCCAAACTCAGCTATTGCTTTTATTTCCAGGTAATAATTACGGTGGCGTCATATACTCAGGGTTTGTTTATGCTGCCAGGTTTAATCTGTCCAAGGAGTGAGCTCTGCTTTCCATGTGAAAAATCCCACTCTGCTCTCTCTTTCTCCTTAGGTGAGTGATAACAGACTTAGAGTCCCATGTCGTTCAAAGAAGTAGCATCCCACCCAAGACCCTAAGGCCTCTTGATTCTTATCCGATGTATCTCATTAGGATTTTTACGTATTCTGAATGGGTTAGGAACAGGGTCTGCTTGGGGGGAACTGTTAAAACCAAACGACTTTGTAAAATGGAGCGATTAGGAGGCTTATTTGCATTATTAGAAATATGACAAGAGAAATGAAATCCAACTGTAAAATATCAGGACCTCGGAACCCCAGGATGGATGTCATGCTGCATAGCAAAGGCAGTTACTTGTCAGTTTTCAGGGATGCTTTCTAGGGAGAGAGATTTCAAGACCTCTCTTGATAGTCTGTTTCATCACCCAGTAACTCTTGTTGGGAAGTTCTGCCTTCTGTCTAGCTGAATTTTGTCCTGCTGTAATTTACACATCCTTTCTTTTAATCAGCCCTCTCAGGAAGGGATGGAAAGGTCTCTGCTTCCTGATCAGGATATGACTTCCTCTGCCCGAGGGCGGCACATAAACCAGCCTTGTTTTCTGTGTGAGGAACTCAGCCCTTACAGTGCACGAGTTTGTTCTCTGGTTTATTTTTCTTACCATATACGACTGAATTCCAAATTGTTTTACTAAAAAAGAAAGAGAATGGAGGCCTACTAGGTGAAATTGTAATAATTTCTAGCTAATTTTGATGATGGTAGAGGCTGATATTTGAGATAATTTATGCCATTTTATATTGAATACATTCCAACATTACACTGAGTTTTGAAAAATGCCATCGTGTGGATGACGTACATTCAGTAGGTCTCTGATGCTCCCTGATCTTTCTTGTTTGTGTTTACTTTTTTTTCCCTCATTATTCTTGTGTTTGGTTAGGAATCCTAACTCTGCCACTTGTTAGCCCTGTGATCTCTCTTGGCCTCAATAACTTTGCCTGTGAAACTTGACTAGGGTGATATTGTCTCTATAAAAATAACATGGTAGGTGTGTAGAAAGTGCTCAAAAAATGCAAGTTTTCTTCCTGAGTACAGTTCACTTTTTTACATGTAATATATGAAATTAATACATGTATTCATAATGAAATATGATGTTTGTTCAACTTTACCCCATTTTTAGTAAACAATTTTTATGATGTAATCAGGTTACCTCTCTTTCAGTTTCATACTTTAGTGGTAATATCACTGTCTTCAAATGTATAAACCGTAGAATGGAAATCAGCGTCATGGAAGTTGGTTTGCTTTTGACAAATTTACTTTGGAATCTACTCAGGATTTATTCCACTAAGTGGCTGTGAGCGCATATCTTGTTAGGTCCTCTATAATATCAAGTATTGAAATGAAGATGAAGTTATCCACAGTTAATAGGCTCTCTTTTTGTAGTTTTGTAGGGATTTTCACTTCTGGTTTTTCTCCTCAGGAAGACTGAGTGGTTACCATTCTTAATCGTCACTGTTTCCTTAAATGCTTCAGGAAAACATGTTCTCAGACTCTAATATAAAACTATATGAAGTTTAAATTTTCATTTTTCATTTTCTCTCTGCTTTCTCTTTGGATTTCTGTATTCTTATTTAAAAGCTAGTGGTAAAAATGGAAAACTACCCCTTTTTCTAATTATAATTTGCATTTGTATTAATTATGATTTAAGTCATTTTCTTTTCTTGGCTACTCCTTTCATGTTGCCTCACCCAGATAAAGATGAAAGTCTGTAACACTTGGGACTTATCAGGTAAGCTTCGGTCATACGGCTGGATGCCCTGCGCTCCTCCGTCATCAGCGCGCACTTTCCAGGTGTATGTCCGGTGCCTCTGTGCCAGGCCCTCTGAAGGGAGGAACCTAGAGTCATCTTCTGCCAGCCCATAAGACAGAAAGACAAACACACTGAAGATTTGCAAATGGGATACCGTGTGTCCCTACATGCCTGTCATGCATGGGTCTAGAAGATGCCGAGATCCTTGTGAGGGGTGAAACTGGGGAACAGCCTTGGATTTTGTGTAAATGCGGGGCTGGGAGGAAAGAAGCCGCTGGTGCGAGCTCGGCCGCTGGCTGCAGGGCGATCTGGGGGGGCGCAGGCACCCGCCCTGTCGTGAGCCCCGGGGAGAAGGCTGAGATCAGAGCTCCCCGACCAAAATAGAGCCCAAGTCCAGCTCTGACTGTAAGGGGATTTCAAGTTTTCAGCCAGGGCGACGGTGCATGCAGGCGGGCGCAAGGAGGTGGGTTTCGGAGAGCAGAGTTGGGGAAGCAGGCAGGGGCAAAGTGGGGTCACCGTGCAGATAGCATCTGCTGTTATTGGGAGGAAGCCGTTAGGGTCTGACTCTGGTTTACAGGACAGACATGCCCCATCTTTGTTTCTATCGTTCTCTCTGGGAAAGCGTCGCCTATCAGCTCTGCCTAGTTTACGCTTGCTACAGTCACATCTCTGGGGGATAAATTCTCTGCTCTAGTCCTTATTGTCTCTTTTCCCCTTTCTTCTGAAAATAGTTTCAGTACTTCTCATGCACCAGGCACTGTGCTGAGGGTTAAGAAGCTGCCACCAAGGGCTCTGCGATCTCGGGAGGGGCTTTATGAACCTCCAGAGCCGTTTCCAAATGTGCACTTGCTGTGCCAGCTCTCCTCCGACTGTTCAAGAACGTCGTGTAAAACCTAAATATAGGCAATCGTTATTTGTCAATCATACTTCAGTAACACACACAGATCTATCTATGAGCTTGGATACTTCCTCAGCACAGAAGCCAAGTTCTCATCCGCTTTGCACCCTGGACCACTGTAATCCTCACCGCCCCCCGTGTCTTCAGAACTTCCGAACTATTTTAGTCATAGTGTGTAATTATAGACTCGTCAGAGCTAGAATAGATTTACTATCACATATTTAGCAATTTTTAACATATGGAGAAACTCATCCCAGATAAATGAAGCGATTTAGTTAAGGGGAGCACAGCTATTTACAGAAAGAGCCAGGATTTGTGTAGAACTCTGACTCTGAAATTGGTCAGGTGCCTGGCAAAGTGCCAGGTTATAGAAGACGCTCAGTGAGTGATGGCTTTATTCACTAGATGTCAATTTGTCCCTGACTAGATTGCAATTTCTCTAAGAATAGAAGGCGCTTTACACTTGCATTGCATATTCTAGAGCCCCAGTGCAGAGCTGAGGCAATTGTAGATGGTAAGCATATATTTACTGAATAACTGCAAATGCAGACCTCTCATTATATTCATATGCAGGGAGTAGAAATCTTGAAAGAGAATCACCATGTTAGTGATCTACTGTCATTGTGTCTTTAGTGTAAAGGAGAATATTTATGGTTCCTGAGCCTTGCAGCCAAGCAGTGGTCATGGGCTGGGTCATTACTCTAGTAAAGATGATTATTGATTGTTTATATTGCAGAGAACTGACTGTTGGGATCTGCAGATATTTTCCAATTTACCATTTATGCAGACACTCCTTAAATTGGAATTAGTGATTATGCATTACCGGGACTGCCAAGAACCATTGCATCCCACAAATCAAAGGAAAATGGCTTCCTTTCTGTTGAGAGATATTTACAGCTCCAAGCTTTAAGTTCAAGGCACAAGTTTAAGTGTTTCAATACTGCATCCCTTGAGCAAAGATACTGTCCCATGGAGAGTAAAATTAGAAGCGTGAAACCATATGCGATTAATGTTTCACTTGCTGAAGATGCTTATTGAATTGATATACGTCTGAATTTAAAGCAAATTTAAGCAAATACTTTAGGAGACGAGGGGCTTAGGAAAGAGACTGTCAGGTTGTGCTCTGTGCTGTCACTGAGACTTAGGGAGGTTAATTACTGTATCCTGGGGTGATAGCTGAGCAGGGTCAATTTTTATAATTGAAGAAATGGGGTTATCATGGTGGGTCTTTCTTTCTTGCCTGGGAGATGAATGTATTGAATAAAACACCTAGAGACCCTTCCTTCTTATTGATTCTACAGTAGGACCAGATCCAGTTTTGAAAATTTCAGTGGGCCCAGTTCCTTCGAATGATTGCAAGACACAGATCTATAGGGAAGGCAACGATGATAGAATATAAACACACCTGAGCACCTCCACTGTCAGGTGAAAACCCACCGTTAAATCAAGAACTCCATCTTGCTCCCCAGCAAAAATAACAAATAATGAAAAGGATGCGAAGCCATGATGTATAATAAAAGTACCTTCCCCCATCCTTTTACAAAAACCATAATCTTCTTAAGTGATTCCCAAAGTGAATCTCCTTATCAGCTTACGTACTTTGTGATCCTGGGGACGTCTTAGGACATCAGAAAAGGCAAGAGAAGGTGATAAGAGAGAGGGCTTCCGGCCATCCTGCTCTGTTTGCTTTTCTTCTTCCTCTTCCCCTCCTTCTCCTCCTTTTCCTTCTCCTTCTTCTCCATGTTTCTGTCCCATCTTCTAAGTTTTCTTCCTTTCATCTCTTTTCAGGGGCTGAGGAGTGGGAGAAATATAACGTTGGAAATAGAAAACGTAAACCTAATTTCCTCAGTACCCTGGGCTTGATGCTTTATGGCACCTACCAAAAACCTTATTTATCTTCCAGTTTTATACTAATCATGTCATTTTAAAGGAAGCAATGCCATAGAAACCAGGAGAGAGAGTGGAACTCATGTCATTGTTACAGAAGATATGAAGGATCTTGGAAAAGAGACATGCCATGAGAATGTCTTCAAAAGTACTTAAAACCTTTAAAAATATTTTCTGACAAGGTAGATTCCTATAAGAGAAACAATATCACACTAGTATCCTGGGAGGGGCAGGACAAAACCAACAGGAATTTCTAGCTTGTACTTTTTTTTCTTTTTAGAAAATTCCTTTCAGTCCATTCATTCACTCATTTGCTCATTTACAGAATAAAGCTTTTTCCTTGGATTCTGTTCAGTTAAAAACTTCATCTTAGGAGCTACATTATTCCTCTAGTACTTTTTCTCTTTAATTTTACTTCTTTTTTCTTGGTACTGACAACCCCCTGATGCCCACCAACAATGCTGACATTATGAATGGGTTATAAAGCCAATGAAGATGCTTATCTTTCTAATAAAGAAGAACAAGCAGAGATGAAACGCGCTTCCAATAGCACTGCTAACTAAAGACACTTTCACAATAAAGTGTCCCTTTTCTAGGATTAGCTTTTGCTTCGTGTCACTGTGGGTACGGAAATTCAGGGGGAAATTGATATCCATTCACTCATTCATTTTAAGATCAGTGTAATCAGTAGTCATTATTAGGCCAGAAGCCTTATATACTAGTCCAGTGATTCTCCAAGTGTCCTCGGAAGATCCTGGGGATTCTTGAGACCGTATAAGAGGGTCCTTGTAGTCAGAATTATTTTATAATAATGTCAAGACATTGTCTTCCGCTTTGTTGGCTTTGAACTGATGGTACAAAAGCATCCGTTACCATGAACCAGGACCGCAGTCCCAGACCCTACTGAGAAGGCACGTGCTCATCACTGTCACATACTCACAAAATAAAGGGTTTTTTTTCAAGAATGTCTCTCGTAAAGCAGTAACAGTTGTTGATTTTATTGAATCCGAATCCTTAAGTAGGCATCTTTCTGTATTCTGTGAAACAAAGTGAAAAGTATGCATGAAGCACTTAGTTATTACTTCATAGGCCGCCTCTTTACTTGGAGGAGGAATTGACATCCTAGGGTTATTTACATTTGATTATTTCACCAACATTTTTGGAGAAAGAACAAAGTGGGTCTGTCACGGTAAGGCAAACAACTGACAATTTGGGGTGCCAATGACAGTATTCAAGCTTTTAAGTTAAACATAAGATTTTGGAAAACATGAATCTGTCACTGTGAGTTTGTCACCTTCTCAATAATTAAAGGCTTCTCTGAAGAGATGAGTGGCAGTATTGAGGAATGCAACATTCTGATGTTGTATAATGAGCCGTAGCAACATCTGGAAGAACTACTTAACTTAGTGAACAGATATTTTCCAAATGACCGATGCATAATATTGCAGAATTATGCATGAGTAAAAGATATACTCAAAGCCCAAGATATATTGATATTAGTAGCTTTTGTTGGAAGAGAATACTAAAAAGTTCATTTATATGGTTTCAGATTCCACATAACAACTAACCTTTAAGAAACTACCTGTTGCCAACTTTTAGTGTGGTTTCAAAGAAGAGTATCCAGAATTATGTGAAAAGGCTGTCAAAATGCTTGCCACTTTTAAAACTACATGTGTATGTGAAGACAGATTTTCTTTTTTTTTAAGATTTTTTTTTTATGTGGACCAGTTTTAAAGTCTTTATTGAATTTGTGACAATATTGCTTCTGTATTATGTTTTGGTTTTTTGGCCCTGAGGCATGTGGGATCTTAGCTCCCTGACCAGGGATCGAACCCACACCCCCTGCATTGGAAGATGAAGTCTTAACCACTGGTCTTCCAGGGAAGTCCCCAGATTTTCTTAATATATGTCCACCAAAGTAAAATACGAGAACCAGCTGTCTTTTTTTTTGTGTGGGGGGGGTGTTTCTAGGCTTTTATTTTTTTATCATTATTATTTTTTATGTCCAGCTGCTTTTTTTTTTTTTGAGTATAATTGCTTTACAAAGTTGTGTTAGTTTCTGCCGTACAACGAAGTGAATCAGCTATATGTATACATACATCCCCATATCCCCTCCCTCTTGTGTCTCCCTCCCACCCCCAGCCCACCCACCTAGGTCACCACAGAGCACCGAGCTGAGCTCCCTGTGCTATACAGCAGGTTCCCACTAGCTATCTATATTACACATGGTAGTGTATTTATGTCAATCCTAATCTCCCAATTCATCCACCCCTCCCCTGCCTGCCCCTGTGTCCACACGTCTGTTCTCTATGTCTACATCACTATTCCTGCCCTGGAACTAGGTTCATCTGTACCATTTTTCTGGATTCCACATACATGTGTTAATATATGATATTTGTTTTTCTCTTGGGGGTTCCTTAAAAAACTAAAAATAGAATTACCATATGACCCAGCAATCCCACTTCTGGGCATATACCCTGAGAAAACCATAATTTGAAAAAAAACATGCACCCCATGTTCATTGCAGCACTATTTACAATAGCCAGGACATGGAAGCAACCTAAATGCCCATCGACAGATGAATGGATAAAGAAGATGTGGTACATATATAATGTGGAATATTACTCAGCCATACAAAGGAACGAAATTGGGCCATTTGTAGAGATGTGGATGGACCTAGAGTCTGTCATACAGTGTCTTTTTTTTTAAAACATTAAAGAGATTTTCACAAATGGAAAGCAGTGCTACTCTTCTAATTCTTTTGGACAATATAGTTATTTTTCACAAAATATGTTGTTAATATTTGTGATGGGCTTATTGTTTTAAATTAATTGATAAGTAAATACTTCAAACATCTCTGTTTTAATTTAAAATACAGTAAATAGGGACAAGTATAACTCATGTAAAGAAAGGTTTTTCAGGTCCTTGATCATTTTTAAAAGTGTAATACAGTGATGAGCCCCAAATATTTGATAACTGTGGTCTTCGTCTATGGAGATTTTCTGCCTCTGGAACTTCAAAGCTTGAATTGAAAATGTCATAGAAACCAGAACTTACAAATTGGGAACTTCAAACATTTTGTATGATCAATCTCTTTCAGAAAAGCTTATTGACATTACTATATTTGGGGAAAATTGCTTCTCTTTAGGGCTCAAAATATTCAGTGAGGCTCAGTTGTTCTTCCTCTTTCAGATCCTTCAAAATTAACCCAGGCAGAGAATTTCATTGACATTTTTAAGCCAGTGCCGAGTTGAGCTCAAAGTCTGTTATCCTCCTGCTTTTTTCTCACTGCCTCTGGTAGGAATCCTGCTTTCCCCCCACTTTTAGCAGAAAGCAAAATGTATCTTATGTGGATAATGGAAAAAGCAAAGTAAACATTAGAGAAAAATTCTTTTTATTTATTCTTGTAATAGATTTGTCAAATACAAGTAAAAATAAATCGATTTATCCAAAGAGCAGTCTTTTCAGAAATATTTGAAAGTGAAAGCGCACACATATACTTTTGTTTTTTTACAGAGGTGGTCATGGGGTTAGACTAAAAATGAGAGGAAATAATGCTTTTATTTTTCTGTCCAGAAACTCAAAATATGTACGTGTGATTATACTCTAAGGAAAAAGGAAGTGGCTCAGTTAGTGAAGGGAAAAGTTACATTAGTCTATTAATGACTTGGGGACAATTAGATAATTATTCAGAAAAATAACATAAGCTCCCCACTTCTTATGTGTACTCTAGGAACATTTAGGAAAATCCATTTATTGTATAAGGATGTAGGTGGTCTGTCTTAGCATGTATCCAAAGAACATGAGCCACAAAGGGAAACAATAGATTTGACAGCAGAAGACTCAAAAATCTTATGTTACTCATTTGAAAAGTGAAAAAAAAAAAACCATATCTGGAAAATGTTTTTAATATATGCAATTAACAAATGATCAATATCCATAGTGTATAATCTTTGTAAAGTGCTCCTATAAATTAATAAGAAAAAGGCAAGCTTTGTTAAAGGTCAGGAAATACAATAAGAAGAAGAGATATGTATATCCAGCAAACAAATGAATAATTTGCCAAATTGACAACGTTATAAAGATTGGAACCATGCAGAGTTGAGGCATGTGAAACAGGCTCTCATGCCCAGTTGGAAGGATATCAAAGTGTCCAAATGTGACATCTAAACTAGCAATTCCACATGTAGTAATTTATTCTTGGGATATTCACGTACATGCTCAAAGATGTAAGTAAAGGATGTTCATTGTTTTCAATGGTAAAAATAGTGGTTACGAATAATGAATTAGTTAAATAAATGATAGTAACTCAACTTGACAGGTTTCTGTGCAGTTCTGAAAGTATATGTCATTTTATATACAATGAGATAGAAGTATTTTATCATATGTTAAGTATAAAAATGCTGTGATTCCTTTTATAAAAATACTCTGTGTGTGTGTGTGTGTGTGTGTGTGTGTGTGTAATACATGTCTATATGCATTGATCAAATGTCTTTGGAAGGTATACACCGAGGATATCTTCTTATAGTGAGAGCTGCATTGCATCAGTAATGCAGTTATGAGAGATTTTCATTTTCTTTTACCATTTGACTTATCTCTTCTTTTCTTTCCTTTAATTTTTTTTTTTTTACAATGAACATGTATTAGTGGTAAATATAATTAGATTGAAGTCTTATCCTTACAAAACACAATACTTGAATATGGTAGGCTCATTAAATATTAAATTTTTCTAGTGAAATTAAAAGAACAATGAGTTCACAAAATGGATGCAAGTTAAATCACTGATTTGAGATATAAATTAATTCTTAAATCATGGCCACGCTGGACCTTTGGAGGCTTAGGGAGTAAACTTTCTGTGAATCCCTCTCTCCTTTTAAGTAATTAACTTCTTGAAACTGAAGAGTTGTCCACCGCAATCTAGCGGACACTTCCAAACTCTCCCTGTAATACAACGGCGGATGAGTTTATAACTGAAACTAGGAGAAACCACAACTTTTCTTTTATCATGTCTTGATATCTAGAAAGTAGAATGAACTCTGAGATGCATAGAAAGGAAACTGATTGTTCAATCAGGAGAGCCAATTTTCAAGATGCTCTATAAGTTTCTTGATTTCTCTGATTCTTAGAATCATCAGTTATAAAATTGGATTTAAACTATAGGTCATTGTGAGTCTTAAGTGAGATATTTCTGTGCAAGCATTATTTTTATAGTAGAGTTTTTAAAAATTAAAAGTCTTATTATTCTAGTTTTAGTAAAGCCATTGAAAAACTAACCCAAGTTGAAAGAAATCAGCTATATCATGAAACAAATCATATCCCTGAATATAATGGCTGTATGTAGGAAACATTTGCCCCTCTGTTGCCTTGAGATGTAGTTTTACTCTATTGGAAGAAAATCGTAAAAGAACTCAAGGGAAACAAAACAAGGAATTGTCAGATAAAGGTTGATGTCAAGTAAATGTCAGATAAAAACTAGAGGGCTTCCCTGGTGGCGCAGTGGTTGAGAATCTGCCTGCTAATGTAGGGGACACGGGTTCGAGCCCTGGTCTGGGAAGATCCCACCTGCCGCGGAGCAACTAGGCCCGTGAGCCACAACTACTGAGCCTGCGCATCTGGAGCCTGTGCTCCGCAACAAGAGAGGCCGCGATAGTGAGAGGCCCGCGCACCGCGATGAAGAGTGGCCCCCACTTGCCGCAACTAGAGAAAGCCCTCGCACAGAAACGAAGACCCAACACAGCCAAAAATAAATAAATAAATAAATAAATAAAAATTTAAAAAAACAAAAAAATAGAGCAGGACACCAAAACAGAAGTCACACTGTGGTTTAGTTCCATACGTGGAATTGTGGTAGTGTCTATGAAGGACGCAAAACTTAAAAAAAGAAAATACATGAATGAGATGGCATGTTCATTGTCTAATTGAATCTTACAATGTATTGAATATTAACACCCTTTGATATAGTATAATAAAATACTAAAATTTTGACTATTAATATAGGGTGATGAATTTGAAAAATGCAGGTCTTGGATTAAGACAGTATGTGAATTACTAAATAATTATAAGCTGGCAGGAGCTACAGCTTCAGAGAAGGGAACTGCGGGATAATCTGGAATCTAGACAGTGAGGGGTAGGAAACTGAGCTGGGTCGGGGAGAGTAGCTAGGATTTAGTTCAGATGCAGATGTTGGAGGTCCTGGAATCGATTGCAGAAATAACAGAGAAATTATCAGCAACTCTCCCATTCAGTTAGGAAGCGTTTCCTGTTATTTCTGATGAATTAGGGAAAAGGGTTTAATGTAATGTCCCTGATAATGATTGTTACCTTCTAAATTTTTAAACATTGTGCCTTACAAATAAATGAATGAGTAAAAGTGATAAACTATTAGCCAGACAGGTAACTAGCATTTAAAGACACACATTTTTTCTTCCTATGTATTCTTTTCTTAAAAAATTGTATTGAAGTATAGTTGATTTATAATGTTGTGTTAATTTCTTCTGTACAACAAAGTGACTCAGTTATACGTATATGTATATATTTTTTTCCATATGCTATGGCATCTTGCTAACTGAACCTCAATATGACTGAATCTTGAGAAGCTCTCAAGGTCCCAGTGGTTCTGAAGCAGAAAGAAATGGAAAGAAATGTTAGAAGATGAAGTGAAGGGGAAGGGAAAAAGCCTTTCGACTGCCTTCGTTATGACTGACAAATTTTAGGGCATCAGATTATGGCCTAGGCCCCTGGAATTGGGGAGCTTTCCACCATCTTAGTGAAGCCCCCCTTTACAAGTCCGCTTTGCATGTGACAAACTGGGTTGGTCCAGAAAACCAATCGTTCCATCATTCTATAGGTAGATTACTTCACAGGCCATTTGGTGTTCCAAGATAATACGAATCTTACGTTCTGTTCATCCTATATCCTGGAGCAGGAACAAAACAAAGTAATTTCAAAGAAGCACGTCATATAATGATTCTGTTTTTCTGTGCTTTTTATTTCCATTTTACATGACCTTCCTTGTCCATTTTGTTTACTACTAAGTCTTCCCTTGCCGTTGTATTTGGGAGAGTACCAAATACAGATGCGTAGCTCTAACTCCAGTTACTTCACACTTGTGCTTCCAAGGGCCCCTTAACCTTGATTAGAACTTAACAGATTCAAAAAGGAATCCTTATAACCTACTGGTTGCAACCACTAAAACTGTACTTTCTTTCCTGTTACTTAAGATTGTCTTTGATTACAATTATTATTTATGTCTTCTTCTAGCTCACAAACACCCATCTCTGACTAATTTAAATACTTGCACAATTTCATCAGTTCTGTCTCCAAATTGGACAATTTCTCCTCATTCCTGCTCTTCCTCTTGTGGTCACAAGCTTATGTCAGACTCTTCTGAGAACAGAGTTCATTGTTTTTGTGTCCAATCTTTCTTCCTTACGTCTGTTCTACACACTTGGCTTATCTTTCTAATGTGCGTTGTTGGTCACGTCCTAGTCCTTTAGAAAATGGTCTGTGGCTTCCCACTGCAGAGAAATGAGCCTTCTCAGTCCAGACTTCCTAGGGCTTCACTTTCCGGCCTCACCCCTTCACTCCAGCGATCTCTCCTGGACATCCTGTCCTTTGGTCCTATCAGACTACCTACCATTTTTGAATTCATGCTGGTAATTACAATATAGATTTGGCTTTGTGTAGTAGAGACCCCACAACTGTGACTTAGCCCTTATAACGGCCCGGATGTAGCTGGTCTACGGCCTGGAGGGCTGCTATGATGCATCTATCTCCTGAGGTATCTAGGGACCCAGGCTTTACCATCTGAAGTCTTTGCCTCTTTCTGCATCACCAAGTGTGACTCAGCACCAGGTCCCCATTTCCAGCAGCAAGAAGGAGGAGGTGAGGAAGATGGGCGTGTCTGCACTGAAAACACATCCTGGAATGTGCGTGTGTCATTTCCCCTCACTTGTCATTGGCCAGACTTAGTGACACTTAGTCACCTGGCCATACTCACTGCATAGAAGGCAATACTTTGGCTCAATCTTGGAGGTCCATAGAAGAATCAACACTAACTTACATGAGTCAAGGTTCCATCGGAAGCCCTCATTTGGGAGGCTTTGTGAGCATCTTGTCTAGGTCTTCACATGGAAGCTCGGAGAAAATACCAACTCTGCATTGTAAGCCATAAAGCTCTGACGTGTCATGTCTTGCCTTCTTTCTGCATCTTTGGTCCTTCTCAAGTAACAGTACCTGCTGCTGCGGGATGGACTCTTAACTTCAGGTCCTGGTCCGTACCGGCTTCTGTGCCAATCACAGCAAAGGGGCATCGGGAAGAAGGTCAGTACTTTCTTCTAAGCCTGTTGAGGAGCTCCCAACAAAGCTGTCGTGCTAATCACCTGCGATACCTAGAGGGTGTCGAGAATGACCCATGTGGCTTCTGAGCCATAGTCTAGCCTTTCTCTGAACTTTGCTCCTAGTTCCGACCCAGTTCACAGGACTAGGTTCTATTCTGACCCCCATTTAATTGGCTACCTTTGTCCTTCCTTCAGACAAATCTCTGGGTCCACGTTAGCCTATCACTGTCACAGACACAGTATAGTCTTGTTCAGGTCGATCTTCCTCTTTATCCTTCTCTCATTAACCTCTCAATAAAGGCACAGTACAGAGGTACAGAAACATAAATACTCCTTAGGGGAACCTTCCCATTTCTATTTTCCAATCACATTGGTACTTCCAAAATGATTTATCACTGATCAAAGTTATTTATGTAGGAGAAGAAAAAGAAATACACAGTTGAATCCCCAGAAGCAACCTTTACTTTTATAGAAAAGACAGATAATGTAACCTGTTATGTATTTATTTATTTAGCCCATGATAGTTAATGTATGCTTGCTTAAAATGTGACTTTTCTGGTTACCATTTAAGTTTGTCAGGGTAAGCTAAGGATAGCAAGATTTCGAGAAACTAGGTCACAGTCTTATACAGTGACTTTACACTTTGAGTGTAGAAGCATAAAATGTACCATAGTAATCTCTTCAATTCAAAGTAGTTGATATTATACCCTGGTTTCTTCCAAGACATTTTTTTTTCTGCTTCTTTCATTCCCTGGTGAATACCCAAAGCAGTAAACGGACACTAATATGTTACTGTGAGGATAACTTTCATATTTGCTCTGTAGAAATTACAAATATTTAGATGGTTTCAAATGAAGTAATTTCTCCTTTTTTGGATGTCCCCATTTGGAGAGTTCTCAAGTGGTTTAAGAGTTGACTACACCAAAAAATCCATTTGCATTCTAGTTACTGTTTAAAGAATGCAGACTTCATATAATTTTATTCCATTTTATTGGAATTAATTCAGAAAATATGGCCAACCAGGTGGTATCAAAGGGTTTTGCTATTTGTGAAGACATTAGCATATAAACACATCACAACATTTGGTTAAAACTTCATTTACAAGTGTGACAGCTTCTGCATCTTGTTGCCGTAAATCAATTTAATAGTCAGTGTATTGCGTTAGCTGCCTTGGCAGAAGTATTCAGCTGTTTTTTAAAAAAGAATATACTTATACAGTATAGATTCAGCGAGCATTTATTGTAATTGCAATAAATTCAGTAATTCTGTTGTCTCATTGGAGAGTCGGGAAGGTGAAATTATCTTTCCAGGGGAGAGTCAAGGTCATAGGTGCTTATCTTTCTGATGGGAATTGCCACTCAAAAATCCTTGAATCATTAACTTTACTTTTTTTTTTTTTTCTAATATTTTCCTGTCTGTACCATTTTCCATTCTTGAACTTTACTATTAGTAACAAAAAATCAAAATATTATCGTCACTTTCAGTCGTGAAATATATTATTAAAGGAAGATACAAGAATTTTAGTGACCCCAAATGGAAATATCTGCATGAAATGCCATAAATTCAAGGAGCACTTTAGAAAATGTATCATGTTTTGATTTTTGGAATTGCATGCAGGTTTATGAGTTCACAAAAAACTTTGGGTGATGTGTTCGTTTCTTATTGCTGCTGTAATAAATGACTACGAACTTAGTGGTTAAAACATCACAATTTATTATCTTGCAGTCTAGAGGTCGGAAGTCTGAAATTGGTCTCAGTGAGCTGACATCAAGGGTCGGCAGGGCTGCACTCCTCTTTGAAGGCTCTAGCACGGAACCCCCTTCCTTGCCTTGTCTGTCTTCTGGAGGCCACCTGCGTTCCCGGCTCTTGCGCACCCATCCTCGAACCCAGCCATGTCAGGACTTTCTGACGCTGCTCTCACATTTCTCAAATTGTAGCATTCTGGTACTCTCTTGCTTTTGCTTTTTAATCTGACTTTCTGAAATTCTAACCATGCTTTTAACTTACTATAAAATTTTACCCAGCTCTGAAGGTCTCTGTTTCTATGTTGTTAAAAAAAACAAAAAGGACACTTGTAATCATGCTGGGATGCCTGATTAATCCAAAATAATCTCCCCACATCAAAATCAGTTGCTTAGCAACCTTACTTCCATCTCCAATCATAATTCCCCTTTTCCACGAAGCCTAACATAGTCTCAGATTCTGGGAATTAGAATATGGAAATCTTCAAGAGGCTGGTTTTCTACCTACCAGGGGTGTTGGTGACGTAAAAAAAGAACAAGAACTAGGAAAGTGTGAAGGGGAAAAGAAATAGAGTGAGTCAGGAAAGCAGCTTGCTAACCCCAGCTGTTCAGCCAACTAGCAAGGGGACTCAGAAAAGCTTTTCTTTTCCTCTGTTTCACAGTTTATCATTTCAATAAATAAATACTACTAATAAATAACATTCCCTGCCAGCTCTGATGTGCCATTCAGTATATGTATTGAGATAATATATGATCTCATTTAATCCTCAAAGCAACACTACCCCACTCTGAGATAATCAAATTGAGGCACAGAGAGTTTATGTAACATGTTTTGATCACTCAGCAGTAAGTGGAGAGGCAGGATTTAACTCATGAAGTCTAGCCCAACAGCTCAGATTTTAACCATTAGGCTGTACCACCCTTATTGAAATAGGATAATAATAATCTTTTTATTTATTTGTTAAATCAGTCAATAAATATTAATTAGGCACCTACTGGCAGACTAGAAACCCTGTTAAGCATTGGAAATATGGTGGTAATAAATAAAACAGATTCTGTCTCTGTGAGCTGGAATATACATAAGATGAAATCTAGACATTTGCTCCCTGTAATTGACTGTGTAACAAACCAGCCCCAAACTTAGTGGCTTAACAACAACAATTATTTCATTATCCCTCATAATGTTGTAGGTTTACTGGTATCAGCTGGACAGTTCTCCTGCCCCGTGTAAATTCAGCTGGGCTTCATGGAGCTGAAGAATCTAGGAGGGCTCACTTTTAAGACAGGTGATTGATGCTGGCTGTTGGCTGGGAGCTCACCATGCAACTCGGGCTTCTAATGCGTGATGGCTGCATTCCCAGGGGGATCCCAGGGATGAATGTTCCCAGAGGGGGAGGAGGCCCGGGACTGGCCCAGCATCGGTGGGCACTGGCGGTGTTCAAGAGGAGGATAAATATACTTCAGTCTTTGATGCACAGAGTGACCAAAACGCTGTGCCAACTTGAGGTCCAGAACATGGGACTCAGGTGGGCGGATGTTATGAGCTGAGGCTGGGAGAGGGAATCAGTGGCTAATCTTGAAAGGGCCTCCCAGGGATTTTCGATTATAAAATACTAGCAATAAGAAGTCTTTGAACGGTTTTCAGCAAGAAAATTTAAGCACAATTCAGAATTAAATTATGGGTAAGATCTCTGTGGCTGCAGTATGAACTCCAGGTCAGTAATAACGGTGGCTTGGACCAGGCGCTCAGAGATGACGGGAAGGCATATCTGAATGATGTTTCAAAGGCATGATTGACAAGACCTGGCGACTGATTCCATTTGGAGGAGAGGGAGGGGAAAGCAAAGATGTGCCTCTTGTCCCGAACAACTTAGAGGGCTGTTTACTGATTAGCTTGCAAGGGGAGATAAGAAGGTTCTGAAGGGATAATAATAAGCTCTGCTTGGAACCGTTCACTGAGCTTCAAGGTGCATGAAACGTCCAAGTGAAGTTGTCTAGAAGGTACGTGGATAGATGGCCTGGGGCTCAGGAGCAAAATATGGGTCGGAGATGGAGATTTTGCAATTGTCTGCATGGATGTAATTGAAGCTATGATTATGGACAAAGGTGCCAAGGAGATATCGTGGTCTGGGAAGAAAAATATGCTTAAGAAAGATTTCTGAGAAAAACCAACATTTAATGTTCAGAGGGAAGGAGAAAGGTCAAAGGTGATTGAGTAGGAGTATTTAGTGAGGTAGGGGAAAATGTTTAGAAGGTGGTGTCATGAAGGGCAAGTAGAGCAGTTTCTAACAGTTTGTACAAGTTTGCCCTGGGTTGCTGCCTACAGGTCATGGAGGAGGGAAAATAGTTTTAATACTTCCTTGAATCTTAAGAGTGGCAATGCAGTGAAAAGCCAAATTGCTAATACTGGAAGGGATTATTAAAAGCATTTTGTCATTAAAGACCTATCATTTGCAGCTGTTATTCATAACATTCTAATTAACATTAATGACATTTAAAGTCTTGTGTGCTAAACTTTTAAGATATGAGGATGCTTTTGACTTGGAAAACGTATGAGTGGTCAGATATTTTTCCTTCATGAGAATGTTTGATTTAAGA